>NC_051155.1:109015-419464 GCF_013339745.2 Dermacentor silvarum | reverse complement strand
TAGTTGGGCAGTGGAAATAGGGCGTTGTCCCTGTCTTTTTTCTTTACTAAGAACCTTCTAGGGAATCAGCTCTCAGCGGATGCCCTGCATTTTAAAAGAAGCCATGTTGTAACTGTGGCACTTCCTACAACAGGGGCTGATAGAGAGTCAGTCTTGCCGTCTAGAGCCTTTACAGGTCTCGAATGCGCTGGGAATCGTTCAAAAGCATCGCTCACCTCGAGGCCGATGATGCCGCCATAACGCAGTAGCTTCTTCCTTGCTTTCTTCTTGCTTCACAGACCGGAGAAGCTGCCGGTGATGATGATGACATCTTCATGTGTAACGTTTGATTTTGGCTCATAAAAAGTACCGTATTCATGCAGAATTTTCATAAGGTCTTGAAAAAGTCTGCAAAACAGCATTCGAGAACAAGAACTCGGTGTGAAGTAGAGTTCTTTTGGGAAATAGCCAATACCACAGCCTCATAATCAGAACTGGTTTTGGCATGTAAAACCCCAGCAAGAAGAGAACATAGCCAGTAAAGATTTCGATTAGTCAACCATAAGAAGCAGTAACTTCAAGGCTCTACTCTACATCTACATAAGAAGCCAAGAAAACATGACCTGAAAGACTGAGTAAGAGCAATTATTTGTAGTTGGTAATTGAATTTAAAAATATGTATAAATAAATGGAAATGAAAGTGGATGAAAGAATGACTGGTCGCAGGTAGGATACGAGCCCACGTTTTCGCACTACGCGTGTGATGCTCTACGATTGAGCTGCCGCAGCGCAGTTTGATGCCTTCAGGTAGCATGTGTAGGTTTATTGGCCAGTTGCCTTACCCCAATAGTTCACGTATTCCGTGAGGCCTGCGGTAATAGAGGCAATTTCAGACGCTTACAGACGATGATACAGATGAGATCATCACAGTTTCTATTTATTAACGAAATTTCGGAATTCCTTGAAGCATGGTTCATCAACAAATGTCACGGTCAAGTCTATATAATCCATAGGTTCTTTTGTGCAAGTACAACTAGAGCCATAAAGTTCAGTTACGTGATATCGCTTCCGAAAGCAATCCTGTTAGTACTATGGAGCTTAACTTTGATAATATAATTCCCTTCCAGTGCTAGAACTCCTGCAGTACTATAAGAAAGCGACCTTTACAATATTATTATATTAAATGAAAATGAATAATGTCAAAGCGACTGATACATCATTGTGTGAACGAAGCTGTAGTTGGCATTTTTTACCCTAGTCTTATACGACTTCCAGATTTTGCACCCGTAATTTGAGCTGAATTAAAACAATTATTTTAGCTCTTGAAAACTTTCATTAAGTTCTTAGGGGGCACTCTTCATGTGAAGCCAGCGCCACCATATTGTTGGGGCAGAAAGTTCGGCGGCCGCCGGATTGTGTGCAGCGCGGTGATCTTTCCTGAACAAAGGTGACTCTGCAACACTTTCGTATGCGTGCAGGCCCGATAGCAGCGAGCATGGTTCAATCTTGCGTGTTGGATTGCACCATGCCTCGCCACCCCCAAATTTATGTTGACCCGCCCCAAATATCAAGTTGGCCCATCAGCCAAATTGCAGTAGGCCCGATCCACAAATTTCAGTTAGGCCCACCCAAATTTCAAGTTGGCCCACCTCCAATTTCAAGTTCACCTGCCCACAAATTCAAGTTGGCCGACAACCTAATTCAAGTTGACCCATCCCCAAATTTCAGTTGACCACCCCAATAATGAGTTGGCCCACCCCAAATTTCAAGTTTTCCCACTTCCAAATTTCAATTTGGCCCACCCCAATTATAAGTTGACTCACCCCAATTTTAAGTTTGCCCACCCCCAATTTCACGTTGACCAACCCCCAATGTCAGTTGACCAATCCCAAATGTCAGTTTAGTATGGTGATCATATGCTAGGCAAAAAAAAGTAGCTCCATCTCCGCTAAATGGATCCATGTGTGGATGCGAAGCAGCGGGGAGATGGTTAGCTTGAGCGGGAGATGGTTTCGCGGCCGAGCGCTCATCGTGGCGCTGCACAGGAGAGAGAATGAGGCGCGCGCGCTCCGTCATTTTCATACCGCGGAACTACCGTGGCGCCCCCAGCGGAGTATGCAGCTGTCACACCACTTGTTGAGCGTGCCGCTCCGGATTCCTAGAGGAGAGAGAGGGGGAGGGGACGCGCATGCGCTGTGGGGGTGTGGCACACGGGCGCCGCTCTGTAGAGTATTTCTAGAGGAGAGAAAGGGGGTAGCGTAGGAGAGGAGAGAGAGGGAGAGGGGACGCGCATGCGCTGTGGGGGTGTGGGACGCGGGACAACAGACAGAGCCGCCTGCAAGAAATGCTTCGCATTTGAAATTCTGCCGTCATTCCAGCCTGTGAAAGTGAATGTACTATCGACCAAAAATGTTTACGGACCAAGAGATCTGACAAAAAGCTGAATATCTCCGCAGCCTCAAACGCAGCCTGGTATTCCCATTTCCTGTCTTTACTGGTATATACAACATTGTAATGTACGGTTTCACTGACTACTTTTAAAGGCTGCTCGGATATTTAGCATTTTCTCAGATCCCGTGGTCCGTAAACGTTTTGGTCGATAGTACATCGAAGCTGTTGTCCGACGTTGTACAAGCGTCGCACCGTCAAGATTAATGTAATTCAGCACTGTAATTTTTAACAGACTTTCCCTGGTGTCGATCACGGTCGCTGCACACTCCTGCGCGACCGATACTACAAACAGAGCGCCCACTCATCAAGGACAGATGAAAAGAAAACTTTATTTCAAAAAACCAAGCAAACACAGGGGACTCATACATTGCTGAGAGTAACGCTGGTGGTAGTACACTGGGAGGACTACTCAGCGCTCCTACAATAAAAACCATTACACACTTATACAGCCAGACTAGCTGTACACAAACAGTTCAGAAAGAGACACTGGTGTTGCTAACATCGACAATAAAAGGTGTATTTAGTACACTTAACAAATTAGTACACTTCCACATCACGAAAGGCCGCAGAAAGTATAACCTTGCCATCCACCACAGATACAAATGGGCAGGACCAGTGCCGCAGGAACTCAACTTCGCCGTGTGTAACCAATTGGGTCTCTAGGAAGCTTAGTAGAATCCTCCTAAGGCGAGCCAGCAAAGGCCATTGCAGCCGCAGGCGTCGGCGACCGCCAACCGCCCCGCAATGGTTCCGCCAAAGGACATATTCCCCGGCGGCGAGGACGAGCCTTCCGTAGGCGTCTCGGGGACAATGGCCCCTAGTGTAATTCTGGGCCACGCCTATACTAGGCATGCATCGATGCACGAGACGCCAGAAGGTCGTGGCTATACCACACAACTTGCGACAGCGTGCCTCTGTCTCTGTGTTTCCGCAGTTGGGGCACCTCGCGTGCTGGACCGTCCCCCAGCGCTGTAGGCGTTCTAGTGTAGGCAGGATTATCCGTGCCTTTTCCCACTCGTTGTCCGCTACTTTCTTGGGGAGCCTAGTTGACGTTAACTTCAACCATGGAAACATCGGCGGCGCCGTGGCGGGCTATTCAAGGTGGACCGGGCGGACACGACGAGCATTTCGCAGAGCCGCGCCGGCGCTATATCTCTAGGCTCTACCTCGGGATCGATGGCGCTGAGTTCCCGGAAGAGCGAGATGACTGCCCTGTAATATTGTGGCGTGTCTTCAGCACTCGGGTACAGATTCCCTAACGCTCCACGGACTAGTACCCTCCGAATTGGACCTAGGAAATACATGGCGAGCGGCCTTGAGGCTGCTCCTACGTCATCTAGTGTCTTAAGGCCAAGCAGTAGTGCCATCGTTTCAATACAGGTCAGGCTGAAGCCCCCGAGGCGCCTTGGTAATCGTAAGGCGTTCCTCTGTAGAAGCTCTGTGCTGCCATCCCAGGAGAAAAAGAAAACGGCGTGGCTGAGGGCCTGCAGCACTGGTCTCGGAGGAAGTGCGACACGAGCAACATAAAAGAAATGCGCCAGAAAAATGCACTTAACGAGATAGACTTTCTGTGCAAAAGAGAAATTGCAGAGTCTTGCCATCTGAGTAGCATTCTTAACCTCTTGGACGAGCGGTTCCCATACATCCGGTGCGACGCCAGATCGATCGAACTCTACTGCCAAAAGCTTAATCTTTCCTGCTATTTTAAGGTTGTGTGGCATTCCCGGTCTAAGCTGGTCGCCAAGAGGTAAAGCACAGCTTTTGGCCATGTTCAGTTTCGCCCACGATATGCTTCCATACTCGTCGAAGCGCCTCAGCACTTGAAGCAAACTGTCTGAGTCTCTGATAAACAGGGTCACGTCATTGGCATACGCTAAAACCGTTATCACCGATTTGCCCTGGAGCGGAAGGTCGCGCACTTACGGGTCAGCGCATATCGATCGAATAAAGGGGTCTATGCAGAAGACGAAAAGCATCGGGCTTAATGCGCATTCCTGTCGGACGTCCCTACTTAGTCTTGTCGTTCCCTTTGCCACTCCGTTTAAGACCAAGGTGCTCGACATGTCCCGGTATATTTCCCGGAACAAATCGATAACTTCTGGTTCAAAGCCATACATATGCAGTACCCCAAAAAGGTACTCGTGCCTGACTCTGTCAAAGGCGTGCTCTTGGTCCAATGACACGCACAAACCTGGCGCCTTCGTATGTTCACTGTAAGCTAAATGATAGTGGGTTAGCGACAACCTGAACACGTTCCTGCCGACAACCGAACCAGTTTTTTCACAGCAAATTACATCGAGCCAGTATTGCTTCAGTCTCTTCACTATGACTGTGGCGAATATCTTGTAATCCGAGTTCAACACCGTGATCGGACGCCAAGAGGCAGGGTGGCAGCGATCTCTGCCGCCTTTGGGGAGTAGAATGAGCCTACCCTGTGCAAAGGACTTCGGGATCACTTTAGTATTCAAAATTTTGTTGAGTGTTGCTAGCAAGCCTGGGCCTAACTCGCCCCAAAATTCTTTGTAGAATTCGGTTGGTAGACCATCGGGACCGGGAGCCGACCCTACTTTCATCGCTCCTAGCACACTTCTGCAAGTGGGCATTAGGAGGTCTTCGCTAACAGAAATTGATAACTGCGGACCCTTCAGACAGAAAGTCTCTAACCCTTTTTCCTAATAAGCCTGGGTCAGGTGTGGCTTTCTGAAAAGAGGTTTGAGAAGTAACCGAAGAATACTCTCTCGATGTCAAGCGTTTTCAAAGACGGAGCCATCCGGTAGGAACACGGATGTCACGAATCCACTTGTTTCGTCCTGTGCGTGCCGTGATCTCAACAACCGTGTCAATTCTGGTCCGTCTCGATGTATGTTCTGCTCGTACGAATTAGCTTTCTGAGTTGTTCTCAGCCACAGACGATCACACCTAGCCCACAGTGTTTCGCGAAATTTTCTTGTGGTTGGGGTCAAGGGGACACCAGCGATTACTATCCTGATTCTTCTAAGCGTTTCATTTAGCTCGCATGCCAGCCTTACTTTGATATTCCGTCCTTCTTCTCTAGCTCAATGTTGCCACACTGATTTTAGGTCGTCCCACTCCCCAGCGGGGTCATTACTGTTTGGCAGTGTACTAGAAATCTTTACTCGAAGGATGAGCTTGGCTTCTAAGTCCATCAGTACTGCCCGATCTAACCTCCAGTGACGCTCGCCTTCAAAAAGGGGGTCTGGCAGGCTCATAGAAAGCATTATGGGGTAATGATCCGAAATGTGACCCCCATCTGCGGGAAAGGAACCAACTGTGACCGCTGCTACGGCATGTATTAAATCCTCACTCAGGCAAAATCTATCTAGTCTCGTTGCGGATCTTCCTCGCTTCCAAGTTGCAGCAAACGTTGACCAATTCTTAAGCACCCCAGCGTCATATAGTTTGAAGTCATTAAGTAAATAGGACAGATGACGCGCGTTGTCCACCAGCCTGCCTCGACCTAGGCCCTGTACACTCAGCCACGAAATATTGCGGGGTACGCCAGCGCGTGGCGAAACGGCCCTCCTCTCCTTCTGGCCGCTCACCCCTGGTGTCGAGACCGGCGCTTGCGCACATGCGCGTCCCTCCGCGACTGCAAGTGTGCATGTTTCCGCGCTTCCTCCCTGCGCGCCAGCGATATCCGAGTATAGCCACGAGGTTCCCCTCTTGCGATTGGAACTGTGGCGACTTCGACGGGCAAAACAATGTGAAGCGTGAGCTGGCGCGCGCCGCAGCGGCTGCTTTTTGTTGAGTCACGAGTGCGGATGCATATCACCCGGTCGCAAACGCAACAAGTCTTTTTTTTTTCTGTGCTGCGTCTTTTCGTGGTCAATGTTCGTTATTTCTTTATTTTTACGAACGGGGCGTTCTCCCACAGAAGAGCCTGGCAGGAAAGGCGCTCTATAGAAAGAGACAGGCAAGATGAAAATAAACTTATTTCCGTTATTTCAGCTAAGCCAACGACACTTAAGGCACTACTAGCTTCATGGGCCTGTTCTCTTACTTTCGCCGTGTTGTGGTAAATTTCGCTACCGTCATTGCACCCCTGACACAGTTTCTTGCCGGCACCATTGACATTTCTAGCTGGTCAGAAGAATGTGACGCTGCATTCACCGCCTTACAGCGTCTACTTACCTCGCCACCAATTTTAGGTCAGTTCGATCCCAATGTTCCTACGCAATTAACACTGACGCCATCGGCGCCGGTCTGGGTGCAGTGCTAGCGCAACGAAAACCTGGCTTTGGCGAAGACATCGTGAATACATCGGGAATGTACCTACAATACGTCAGCAAATACGTCCTCTCGTGCCCCGATTGCCAACGTCGCGAATTGGCTCCTCATCCAGTCGCTCCGTTGCAGCCCCTTCCCTCCCCAGTCCGGCCCTTTCACCGTGTCGGGATTTACTTACATGTTCCTCTCCCATGTTCGTCTGCTGGAAACCGTTGGGTCATAGTCGCGGCTGATCACCTGACGCGACATGCGGAAACCGCTGCCCTCCCAGCGGCCACAGCGCAACGATGTCACTTCTATTCATCCTCCTTTTACGCCATGGTACTCCTGGTGAAGTGACCGAGCGTACGTGTTTCTTTCTGAAGTAGTGAAGTCTCTCTTTCATACATGCAGCACTATGCATCACAGCGCCACCGCCTATCATCCCCAGACCAATGGTCTGAAGGAACGGTTCAACCCTACTAACCGCGCCATGATGTCCACGTATGTCGCCTCGGATCATTTCCACTGCGACTTTCTTCTACCTTTCGTAACATACGCCTACAACACCTCCAAACAAGTCACAATCGGATTTTCTGGGCGTAGATTTTGATTCCGCACATAAAGATTATTCACCCAGAAAGTTGTAAACTATATATTCAAGTTGAATTCAAAGCCGTGTCGCTTGTCTGACTGATGCATGATTAACGACAAATCCACTGTCTTTAAGGAGTGTTCGGATACAGCATTACGGAATCAATTCGAATACGAGTGTTATAAAAGCTGTGGGCATTGTATATTTATTAATCGAACATCTGATACATTTCTGCTGCTAAATGTGAAGAATGCAAACAACGAGGTATAAAGTGACAAAAAATAGGATTTATTTCTTTTAGAGCACGCGTGCAATGGTACTTGAAAGTCCTTTCATCCGGGCATCTTGTGAATCAGCAAAAACTAAAAAGGTCACATTTTATCTGGGTTGGCTTATAACGGGCACTTCAAGGAGCTGGTGGACCATATGCATAGCCTTCGAAAGCCGACCCAAATATTCGTTGTAGTCACGTATATTCCCCTATAGTAGAATGTCAGAAAGCGTAGAATACCAAAATATTCGGCTAAACACTTTATTTCCAAACAAAAGCATTCGATTCGTACGAGGAGTCTCGGGAGTTCACACATATTCTTTCTTGCTATCGAAACATAGGTACTGCACGTGCAACAATAAATAAATAAATAAATATATATATATATATATATATATATATATATATATATATATATATATATATATATATATATATATTTATATATATATATAATATATATATATATATATATATATATATATATATATATATATATGCTCGAGGCACTTTGCATGTATTCCCGGGCTTCTTTCATGCTCGGAAAAGACTTTTATGTAGCACGTATTGAGCAACGGAAAGCTGTATCGGGAGTTTTACATGGTGCTCTGCAACTTTCTCATTGACACTTTGATAATTAGGACAGTACTTCTCGAGTTACATAATTAATTACAATTAATTAATTAAATCTCAGTAACGAAAGTTGTCGCAGTTTCACCTGAAAGGCGAAGCATCAATTGCGATAGCAAACTTGTAGAGAGCTATACGGAGTAATGATATTAGCTTTATCAGCTGTATAAACTTGGACATGCAGCAGCATCGGCAACACGCAGAACTGTTGTCGACGCCATCGGCGTTTTGCCCGCGTTCGCTCAAAATGCGTGCGGCGTTGCTGACTGTTGCCGGAGCCTCTGATATAAATAGGCACTGCGTGCCGCAGCTAAACGTCGCCTCCCTTCCCTCCCCCTCCCCCACGGCCTCTCGCTCGTCGGAAGAAGGCGCGTTTGCTCTACATACATGGTGATTGTGAAGGAGAACAGAGACGCCTACTTCTGCAGCCCTTAAGCGAGCACGGCGCAGAACGCGCGTTTGTTCTCCGCCGTGCGTTCGCTCCCCGTGAAAGACGCGCCCCTCGCGCCCTTTCACTCGCACATACAGCGTTCGGCGCGCGGCGACGATTTCTTCTCCAAATGACGTCATACGGAACCTCACGGCGACGGCGACGGCGACGGCGACAGCGACGGCGACGGCGACGGCGACGGCGACGGCGACGCCGACGGCAGAAATCTGCTTTTGAGTGTCCATATAATTGCTATCGCAATAAAAAAAATACTGGCGGCTACTCCACTGTACTGGAAACAATACGCACTAGGTTGGCTTCGCGCAACGCCGGTCATCTTTTTTAAATCGTGCTGCGTGATAGCTCGGACACCCAGTATATATAAACCAAACGAACAACTTTGCACTTGGAGCGGTAAGTTTAGTGGCTGTCTGTTCGTACCCAGTATTCGCTGAGTTATGAACCTAGTGCACGTGAATGCGAAGTGGAGAAGAGGAGGAAAGATAGGTTTCCACGAACAGTTTCCACGAACTGTGAATTTCACTACTTAACGTTGATATCGGTAGAGATAGAGACCATGTCCTATACGGATACGTGCACTTCGGCTGTCTAATTGCAGCGTCCGAATTACAACACATTTATTTTATTAGCGGTATGCTATAGAAAAACAGTAAGTTACGTTTGACTAGTCTATTGCGTTTATAGGATACTAAGTCGCTGCTACCCTGGCACGATAAGCCAAAGAACACGTGAATAAAAAAGGTAGGTGGTGGCAACTTCAAAATTCTCGCAACAGGTCCACGTCACAGCGTGAAGTTGGGTAAGGTTACGTGTTTATCATTAAATAATGTCAGCACTGCACCCTAAAGTAGGCAAAGTCTAACTTCTACCGCTTTCGGTTGCACAAAAGGGTCCTGGATATAATACGAACGCACCGTGAAATTCCTGGCGCCATATCAACCTTACCGGCATTGAAGGGAGAGAGGAACTTTATGGGAAAGAGATGTTGGTCTCAATGTCACGCTCTCGGCCTGCTACCCTACGCTATAGGAAAGGGTTTAGGGGAGAGACCGGCATTGGGATGTAAATAGAAAAAAAGACTGTCGTCTAGTTTCTCCACTAGTTTCTCCACTAGCTTACTTGTGCTTCAAAAATGAAGACAGTTCCGAAATAATGTTCTGATAGTCTAAACCAACTTCCTGCTTATCCTTAGTGCCCCTTTTAAGAGGCGAGAGTAGGAGGGGGACAGGAAGGAATGGACACTTTTTCTTCATGTAAGAATGGCGGAAAATGTTAAAAATCCCGCATTCAGTGACCGACTACACTGTTTTAGATACAAAGTACAAATTTAGCATCATCTACCGGTTCCTTGATTTAATTTTGCATCGCTGATTGCCTCGTCATCTCATGGTATTTCAAATGCGGTACACATTAATTTTTTCTTCGTCTTTGACGATGCAGCGGTTCATCTCACGAAGTTTAAATTTTCCTGAAAAGCGGTGACAACACGTTCGATAATATACTGCCGCCGGCACCCAGCGTGGAGATCACTGGAATATTTTATATTACCCTCTACTGGTTTCATATTCAAAAGGATGAAAGGTGATGCCCACGAGAGTGAGCACTGGGTATAAGGAAGATAGAGTGAACCTGCACCCTGAAGTCTGAAAGCTGTGCGCAGAATCTTGAACCTCGCTACTTGTCTGGGCTCCTCGCAGTAGCGCTCACGTTGTCTATGGAAACAACGGGATGCCTCGATAAATCTGTTCTCAAGCGCAGCAGTCGCAGCGATTGAGTAACTAGTGTTCCGAAGGCACTTCTGGTTTACTTTAATTCAAATCGTGAACAGGACTGAGGTGATGCCGTTAACGAAGGAAGCGATAAGCTAAAATTTACAGAACGCTACCAATAACTCGATTTTCAGTTGTTTCTTTTGCTTATCCATGTTCCTAATGTTTTTTTTTTCTTACCCGGATGAATCATCCACCCATGATCTTTTTTAATCAAAACTCACCAGCCACAATAGTGGGTAGTGACAGGGGTTTTACGGTGTTTGCTGCAAGCACTCGCTGTTCGAACCATTGGACGAAAACTTGTACATTGAAAAGTCTAGTGCCTAGTAGAAGCTCCGCGAGCGGCAATTCTGCAAAGGAAATTGCACTTCAGCTTCGGCCATCCAACGGTTACAGGATCTCTATATTAGAACCACCGCTGTCATTTTGGCATGCTCATTCTTCTAGCATTTTGTGCATGGTTGGCTTTCTTTTTTTTGCGCGATAGGCCGTGCGTGCACCATCCGTTCGAAATTACTGGCATTAATGGGACGTGAGACAATGAGCAAACGCCTTTCGGCAATTGTAACGAAGGTCCATTGATCTCTATGTCAGTTTAAGGGAAGTTACCCTTATTAGGCATCGTTCGTTGAATTCCAATAATCTAGCAGTCTGGGTGCTCAAATAGTAATAGAGCTACATGGCGTTCTATAATTCAAGTAGCCAGCTTTTTCGTATTAAAATGCGTTGAACTGCCGGCTTACGGGAGCTTGTCCAAGGGGTTTCCGTCAGAGCAATCGCAGCAGCGGGGCGGAGACCATCACGAAATTTTCGAATTACCACGACGACAAAAAAAGCTTATTTGGCAACAGTGGAATTTTAACCATCGATGACTAAGCTGTATGTTGAACATATTTCAAGTGGCGGCCATGCTGTAGGAGACGCATGGCTAATCCCAGCAGCCCTGTATTGTAAATAAGCCTGCAATTTTGAAAGCTTTGTTTCATGCTACGTCGGCACAGAGGAGCACATATTAAGATCAGGCTTCAGGTAGCCTCTGAACTCACTGCCTCAACAACGAACTCTTCCCTTATTGAATGCTTGAGAGATTACACACTGTGGGTACTTCTTCATTTAATTTGTCAATTTATTCTTCTGTGAACCTGAGCGCACATGACGGTAACGCTTCGTCATGCGCAGTTAAGGCTGCATGATTGTGAAGGGGTACGCGTCTGTATTTCAAGAACCACGATGTGTCCCTTTTTTGTACAATTTCGTAATATAATATCCTCGCTACTTCCCCCTAAGTTATCTTCTACCGCAGCCAAGGAAATATAAAGCTCTAGGTGGACTGTAAACTTTTCATTACCAGGCAAAACAATCTAAATTTGCACACAGAAGGACACAGCATATGCTATTGCCAGAAATGTACACGCACGAAAACTGTCTAGCGGTTTATTGAATTTCCACCATGAGATCTGCGCAATTTCCGTGTCTCCGCTTCGGAGCACAGTTAATTTTAACCACCTTTATGTCAAGCCCTCTCTCATGCCACCCTCGCTTATGGACGTTCATGAGCGAGGGCAGCATCCTCGCTCACGGACGCATGCCTCATATGAACCAGCACAGAAGCTTTACATCGTGAGCCACATCGCATTCTCGTAGTATTTCATCACGCATAAACGATCACGCGCACGCGACAAACGTGTCCAGGCCCTTTTATAGCGGCTTCTTGTATCGCCCGTGCACTTCCTCCATCGCGTGCAGCAGCTCGGCGGCGTGCGTGCTGTCGGTCCAGGAAGAGCTGCGTCGGCGGCGTCCGTGCGTGACGGCAGCCGACGCCGCTGGCACATTGCCCTGCACCGTGACCGGCGTGAGCCCCGTGGCCAGGATGGACGTGAAGGGGGCCATGAAGGTCGCCAGGCCCAGCATGGAGGCCAGTCCGAGGCCCAGCATGAACAGCAGGATGTCCTCGGCGTCGAAGTACGACCGGCCCGAGGTGCGAAGTCCACCGCCTAGGCGCTTCTTCAACGCCGACGGCGAGAACGAGAGGAGAGATCGAGCCTCTCCGTCTTCTGACGTCGATGCGCTCGCGCCGTGGCACGCTGGGATCAGAGCGAGCAGAAAGAAGGCGAAACCTACGGCGAGGAGAGTGCGCGTGGTCCTGCAGGTGGCTCGGGCCTTTGCCTTTGAGCCGGGTTCGGACAGTCTCATTCTGAGGCACGCCTGCGTAAGAGACGCGCGAGTGAGAAATCAAGTTGGCTGCTTAAAGAAAATCTGATGAGAATACAAGAAAAACAGAAAGAAAGCATACGCAGACATTCTACACATTTTGTTCTCTTATGATTTCGAAAGTCTTCCGTGATGCGACGCACTGCGACCTAGCCAACTTTCAAATTAAATATTGCTGGGGAATAATGGATCAGATGAACTTATCGAAAGGCCAAGTACGAAGTTTTGATTATATTTTAACTACAATTAATTCCATTGCATGGCCATGCATATTCCGGGAGGGGGACCAGCTTGCTAAGCACAGTACACACGTAGAAACAGTCCCGTCACCACCTTTCACTGCGTTGTTAGCTTTTATGTTACTGTGTACAGTTACGACAGGTGTTGGCGATCTAGATTTATGATGTAGTACATGAACGCATGACAGTGTTGTAGGAGTCACCGATATATTTTTTTTTGCACATCAACCCGCCATGTTTTAAATCTAGAATCGTCTAGCACCGACCAGCTGTCAAAAGGTCGACGAGTGGCACAGCAAAAGCTACAAGCCTAAATATGTCTAATTATGTAGGTTTATAGGTTATGCAGTAAGGACAATATCACTCCATAGCAGAGTAATGCATAGCACACAAAACATTTCACAGTTACGATAATGACAATACATGTCCTCAAAATCATATTACTTGAGTAACGAAAAACAAAAACAAAACATTAAAAGCTATAGCTTAGTAGTTACCGAATATGGGAAATGTTCCTTATAGTTTTAGAGATTCGTCACGGCACTAGTATTTCTACAGCTCTTGTGAGTACTCTTCCGCTCCCCCATCCCCCTCCATTTTTGTATGGTAGCAAACTAGACAACCTGGAATTACGGAACCCTCATCTAGAACACGATGCCCTATGATGCAGCAGCTGAATTAACACGTAATTTCACTACGTCTATAAAGAAAACGCTATTTCAGAATGCACACTCAGTTTCCAGATAGCCCGGATATCTAGCTAGTTTGTAGAAGAGAAGCAAGTTTTCAATGTTATTTTGTTAATATTGTGCATTTGTTGTAATATATGTTGTGTTGACATGCCACTGCATGCTAAGTATCTATAAGTGCGTATAAGTGAATCGGTTATCTGCCTGTGCATCACATGGCCTACTCAGCTCCATTTCTTTCTCTTATGTCAACTAGAAAAACGGTTAAAACCGTTTGCTCTCTGATCCACAACTCCCTCTTCCTGTCTCTTAACGTTACGCCTAAAACGCTTCTTTCTATTGCTCGTTGTGTGGTCCTTAACTTGTTCTCGCGCTTCTTTGCTAACCTGCAAGTTTCTGTCCCATATGCTACCACCGGTAGAATGTAATTATTGTACACTATTCTTTTCAACGACAGTGGTAAGGTTCCAGTCAGGATTTCGTAATGTCTGCCGTATGCACTCCAGCCCATTTTCACAGCGAAGCTGTTAAGGGCTAGTTCCCCATGATCATGTCCGCGTGTAGAAAAACTATAATCATCACCCTTTGGGCTCCATGTGCATGGTGGTCTGGCTCCATGTGCATGGCGGTTTCCCGCCAGTTGTGCACAGGTGTCAAAACGGATGACTAACATGACTGATAGGTTATGACATCAATAACATCACATGCTTGTCAGTTACGTCACAATTAACAATAATAAAATCGCGTGTGGCGCATATTCGTATTAAATATGCGGATATGAGCCTGGGACAAGAAAGAAAGAAAGAGAAAAAAAGGAAGGAAGGAAGGAAGGAAGGAAGGAAGGAAGGAAGGAAGGAAGGAAGGAAGGAAGGAAGGAAGGAAGGAAGGAAGGAAGGAAGGAAGGAAGGAAGGAAGGAAGGAAGGTAAGAAAGAAATCACGTGTGGTTCATACCCTCGTTGGATTTGTGGGTATGAGCCGCCGAGAGCAGGAGCGGGAGAGATCTCACAGGATACGGACGCTGCCGTGCAGTGTCCTGCGGCTATGAACGCTGTGGCTCATACGCTAGTCTCTGATTAGGCGGACTTGGTGCAGCAAGTGCACTACTTGGTCATCACGCCGGGCGAAAACAAGACGCCGGTGTCCTTGCTCTTTGACCAACATGCCGAACACGCTCAATATAATCAATAATGATAATATATAAATCCACTATAGCAATATTCAGTACAGCAGACACACCATGGTCACAGCTTCGCTGGTTTCCATCTTCACAGTAGTGGAAGGGCTCTGAATGTTTTATTCTTCTGTTAGTTTCCTTCGCATTATGAGGATCCCCTCTGACTAAATGACGTAGATAATTGTACTCCTGCACAGACTCAGGAGACTGACTGGCGATCATGAATTCTTGTTCCTCTACCCGGCTATTGAACATTACCCGCGGTGGTTGCTTCGTGGCTATGGTGTTGGGCTGCTAAGCACGAGGTCGCGGAATCGAATCCCGGCCAGGACGGCCGCATTTCGATGGGGGCGAAAGCACCCGTGTACTTAGATTTAGGTGCACGTTAAAGAACCCCAGGTGGTCCAAATTTTCCGGGGTCCCCCACTACCACGTGCCTCATAATCAGATCGTGGTTTTGGCACGTAAAACCCCATTATCTATTTTTTTATTGAACATTACATATGTCCTCTGCACATTAATCTTCAACCACACACTTACATTTTTCGATTAAGGTCCTCAATAATTTGTTGCAATTCATCCCCAGTATTGCTGAACAGGATAATTTCATCGGCAAACCGAAGGTTGTTGAGCTATTCGCCGTTGATCCTGACTCCTAATCTTTCCCAGCCTAAGCTTGAATACTTCTTCTAAGCATGCAGAGAATAACATTGCACATACTGTGTCTCCTTGTCTGACCGCTGTCTTGATAGGTAATCTTCTGCTTCCTTTATTGTGGAGAATCAAGGTAGCTGTGGACGCTTTTGTAGATAATTCCCAATATATTCACGTATGCCTCCTGCTCTCCTTAATTACGCAGTGCCTCCATGACTGCTGGTATCTCTACTAAATCAAATGCATTTTCATAATCTATGAAAGCCATATAGAGCAGTTGATTGTACTCCACAGATTACTCGGTTACTTCAATTAGGACATGAAATAGATCCATTGTAAAATATCCCTTTCTGAAGCGAGCCTGTTTTCTTGGTTTATCGAAGTCAAGCGTTGCCCTGATTCTACTGTAAATTATCTTTGTGAATATTTATACAATGCTGAACCCAAGTTAACGGGCCTATAATTATTCAATTCTTTCATGTCTCCCTTTATGTGAATTAGTATAATGTTGGCATTCTTCCAGCTCTCTGGTACAATTGAAGTCGTGAGGCATTGCGTATAAAGGGCCGTACGCTTTTCAAGCATAATATCTCCTCCATCTGTGATTAAATCGAATGTTATTCCATCTCCTTCCGCTTTTCCCCAGGACATGTCTTCTAACTTCATTGCTAGTTACAGAAGGAGCATCTGCATAGACCTGGCGAATGTTATGCACGCTAAAAAGTCTTTTTTTTTCTCACGAGGAGCCTGTTAATAAAGAAGAGTGGTTTTAGCGTGGCTGATGTCATGTTAGTAATATGAAGATTCCATGTAAAGTCATGCGTATTGTCAAGCCTAGGTCCTTGTGCACTTGAACTTCGTCAAGCGGTATATGGTGAATGACATAATTATACGTGGATCGATGGTTTTGCCTTGTTATAGAAAGTGACACAACTTTTTTTTTATTGCGGTTCATCTGTCATTCCCTACACCACTCAGGTATGCCCGTTAGTCCATTGTTTAAAATAATGGGTTGATTTAGAGAATTAATTTCTTTGTAAACATCAATCATCCACAAATAGGCTGACGTTAACTGTATTAGTGGTTGGAAGGTCATTATAAATATTAGAAACAGTACTGGAGAGATTTTACTTCCTTGTAGTACTCCGGATACAACATGAGTTGTCAAGGAACTCTGGTGAATAATTTGAGCAAATTGTCTGCGGTTGCTAAGGTAGCTTTTGATCCAATCCAAAATTAACTAAATTCTGGGATTTCACCTGCCAAAACCACGATATGATTATGAGTCACGCCGTAGTGGGGGGACTAGGGATTATTTTGGACCACCTGGGGCTAATTAACATGAACCCAATGCACATACGGTACACGGACGTATTTTTTTTGCATTTCGCCTCCATCGAAATGCGGCCACCGCGTCCGGGATTCGAACCGGTGTCTTCGGGCATGGTAGCGCAACGCCATAGTCACTACGCCACCACGGCGGGTCAAGCCAATCTAATATTTGGCCTTTCTTTAGAGTGCTTTCTAGCTTAACAATTAATTTTTTTCTGAGAGACGCGATCGAATGCTTTAAAAAAATCTAAAAGATTAGATCTAACTGCTGTTTCTTATCGCTGCAAGAAGATATATCATGTCCTAGCTCAATTAGTTGACTGCGGAAAGCCCGTTTGTGAACCCACGCTGGCAGGATGTTAATATTGCGCTATCTACAACATAAACATTTCAATGCTTTAGGATGACGTGCTGGAGCAACTTGCATACTGTCATGGTTAGTGATATCGGTCCATAATTAGTTGGATCCTGCATGTTACCGAACTTTTCTATTAGTATGGCTTCAGCCATCTTCCAGTCTCTGGAAAGGCGCCAGAAAACAGGTATTTATTAAAGTGCATAGTGAGGTATTCTGCCATCTATTCGGCATATGTTAGTAAGAATATGTTAGGTATGAGGTCTGGTCCATGTCTCCTTTAATGCAAAGGTCGAGTAGTAGTTTTAAAGCTCCTGTGTGAGTCACAGTAAGTGGAGTGATCTGCTTGTCACCGCAGGTGCTTATTTTGTATGGCATGCCGTTGTCGTCAGTAAACATGGAACGAAAGAAATCGTCAAGTAAATAGAACTATTTCTACATTCCTCATCTGATTTCATGTTCTCAACTCTGGTTTGGGGAACTCAGATAGTTCCAAATTGTTTAGGAGCTGTCTAAATGTTGTAAGGGTTTATTGGTGAAATTATATGTTCTAGCTGATTTTATTTTTGATTCCATATCACCAGTTGCTGTGCTAAATTTACTAATTAATGTCTGCGATCGTTTAGTCTCGTTGTTCTTCTTAATTTCGAACGCACTGTAACACAGGTTAAAGTCCAGCCATGGCCAGCCTGAGAAGGGACGCTCAATGTTATGCGGTGATTGAGTGATGCAGTTTAAGGCCCGAACGAGACACGTTCCAAGTTAACTTTGATAAGGATTTCTGTGACGTGTACAGGAACCTCGCTAATATATTTTTGGTGCATTCTGCCCCTATCCATATTTTTCGGCGCTCAACATCCTTGTGCATTGCATCACGCTAGAGACTCAGGTCCTCCAATTAAGCCCTCTTTCTTTCATTAATTTTCTCACGATTTTCGCCTATGTGCACTGCAACAGCTGAACTGTTGATCGCAGCATGCGGATATGTGCTTCGGGCACGTATGCCCAAAGCATACGCGTGAGAATGAACTGCACCTAAATATTGGTTCGCGATCGCGTACGTTTCAGGGGGCTCACGTACGCGGAGAAGACAGCGCACTCAACAAACACGCGTATCAAGCAAGGGTACTGAACGCGTACGGTGTACCCTGGAGTATACCGTAGACAGACACATGCACACGCAGAAGGAAGTGTCACGACCGAAGAGATCGCATAAGGAGGCGACGTGAGCGTTGATAGGTAAGCCCGCTGCGCAAACACACGCGCTGTTCCGCGACGCGTAAAGAAAGTGGCATAGGATTTCATACGATGCAACGATACACGAGAACGCGCTCGCACAATGCAGAGTGCGACGATCCCAGCCGTCGTCTCTGTTGCAGAATGAGTTACGTGGTGAGGTCAAGGGTTTTTTTTTTTCTTTTTACACGGGAAAACAGGCTGTAAAAAAGCATGCGACAGCCCGTAAACATTTGAAGCTGAATGTAAAATGACGTTAATTTTAGAATTTACCTATATTAGATTAAACAAGAAAACATACCAGTTCATCAAGTACGTATAAGCAAAACTGTTATCAAAGCAGGGTTTCCGCTATTTCTTTGCTATCTTGGCGCATTGTAGTTTGGGCACCTCGACGAAGGTACGGGTATCTGCCGCTACCGGTCACTGTTCTCGAAATATACAAAGTGCGACCGAAAGCACGTCTTGTCATGTGCTTCCTCCACTGGTGACAAAAAAAAAGGTTGAGCCAAGCCGAGAAGCGCAGAAGGGATGTCGGAGATGGGACGCCTCACCGCCTTCTATTGTGCGACGACAGGCCTTGCGTGGCGAAAGAACCTCCGGTGTGCGGCAACGTCTTACCGTCGCGCCGCGGGGACCGCGAGATGCCTGACTTCAAATGCCGCGGAAATGAACCTAAGTGCGCAATCTACAGCAGATGCTACAAGCTATTTCGGATTCATTCGAAAGGCGATGTGCTCTATACTATATCCCATTTAGTCACGAACTATGAACGACATTCGATAAATGTCGGAAACTTACCTAATTTTATGCCAAGGTGCTGCAGACTCCATTAAGAGCAAGTCAGAGTGGTAGAATGACTCTTTCTATATTTCATGACGAGTTGCCGTAATTACAGACTGATTATAAGTAGCTAATTTTGTGCACTCACTAACGATACGTTTCCTCATAAAAAGGAATTGAATCCCTAGCGCGAATTACTTGCACAAGTTAATTATTGGTCGCAAGCATTACTAAAAAGAAAAAAAAATTATTTCGCGATTGCTTCAGAAACGTCCCACGTCAACACACGAGTGCCTTCGCTAAAGCGATCTTCGGTAGTGATCGATTCCCCTCAGAAGTAAAATGAAGGTGCTGAATAAAAAGTAAATGAAGGTAAGCAGGACGTTCAATTTACACTACGCTTAATTTTTGTGATCTATCCCTTGTGACAACTGCACAGACATTGCAATAAAATTCAGAGACCATCCACTATGTGAAGATGGAAGACCAACGAAGCTGCTGGTTTTGTTTAATTATATTTTAATTTTTTTTAAATTTGGTGGTTATGTTAAATGGTTGAAAAGACACAACACGTAACTTCGTTGCGTCGCCCCGTGCCGTATATGCTGTATGTGCGAGTGAAAGCGACTTTAGGCGACTAGATTCACACCACCTGCCACCATCGCCCGCAGCACGTTGGACCGCTGCGCGTTCGGCTTCTCGTCGCTTTCGCATCAATTCGCGCTGTTGAGCGCGCCGGCGTTCCTTGAAGGGCGTGCTCTCCCTCGTCGGAGCGAGCGACACGGGTCCTACCCATACTGAGTCTAAGGGGCAACTGATGACGTCGCTAGGGAAATGGCTATGTCAAGAGAGATTTAGACACAGCTATCGGTTTTAGACAACGGTTTTAGAGAGATTTAGACACAGCTAACGATCCAAGCATAGTGCAGGATGTAGAAGTGTTAGGTAAGGTTAAGTGCAGTGACCATAGGCTAGTGAGGTCTAGGATTTCTCTCAATTTGAAGAGAGAGAGAGAGAGAGTGAAATTAGACAAGAGGAAACAGGCCAACCTAGAGGCAGTAAGGGTAAAAGCAGACCAATTCAGGCTGGTGCTTGCAAACAGATATGCAGCTTTAGCAAAGGAAGATAAAGACAACATAGAGGTAATGAATGAAACCGTAACTAGGTTGATCTCAGAAGCAGCAATTGAAGTGGGAGGTAGGGCACCAATGCAACCAGTAGGTAAGCTCTCCAAGAAACAAAGGACCTAATAAAAAACGACAGAAGATTAAAATGTCCAACTCAAGAGATCAGATAGATTCGCTGAACTGTCAAAACTAATCAACAATAAAAAAGTAAGGGATATTCGAATTATAACGTGGGAAAGATTGAGGAAGCCGTAAAATTATGGACGCAGCATTAAATCAGTAAGAAGAAAGCTTGGCATAGGACAAGGCAAGATGTATGCACTGAAAGATAAGCATGGTAATATCATCAGCAATTTCGATGACATAGTAAAAGCAGCGGAAGAATTCTATACTGACCTGTACAGTGCCCAAAACAGCCAAGCTACTTTCATTCAAAATAGTGATGAAGCGGATACAGAGGCTTCTTCTATAACTAGCGCTGAAGTTAGAAGGGCCTTGAAAGACATGACCAGGGGAAAAGCTGCTGGAGAGAATGGAATAACAGTAGATTTAATCAAAGATGGAGGAGATATCATGCTTGAAAAGCTTGCGGCCCTTTATACGCAATGCCTCACAACTTCATGTGTACCAGAGAGCTGGAAGAACGCCAACATTATACTAATCCATAAGAAGGGAGACGTTAAAGAACTGATGAATTATAGACCCATTAGCTTGCTTTCAGTATTGTATAAAATATTCACCAAGATAATTTGTAATAGAGTCAGGGCAACACTTGACTTCAGCCACAGAGAACAGGCTGGCTTCAGGAAGGGATATTCTACGATGGATCATATCCATGTCATAATCAGGTAATCGAGAAATCTGCGGAGTACAATCAACCTCTCTACATGGCTTTCATAGATTATGAAAAGGCATTTGATTCAGTAGAGATACCAGCAGTCATAGAGGCATTGCGTAATCAAGGAGTACAGGAGGCATACGTGAATATCTTAGCAAACATCTACAAGGATTCCACAGCTACCTTGGTTCTCGACAAGAAAAGTAGAAAGTTGCCTATCAAGAAAGGGGTCAGGCAAGGAGACACAATCTCTCCAATGCTATTGACTGCATGCTTGAAGAAGCTTGTATTCAAGCTCTTAGACTGTGAAGGCTTAGGAGTGAGGATCAACGGCGAATATCTCAGCAACCTTCGGTTTGCGGATGACGTTGTCCTATTCAGCAACAATGGAGACGAATTACAACAAATGATTGAGGACCTTAATCGAGAAAGTCTAAGAATTGGGTTAAAGATGAATATGCAGAAGACAAAGATAATGTTCAATAGCCTGGCAAGGGAACAAGAATTCAGGATCGCCAGTCAGCCTCTAGAGTCTGTAAAGGAGTACGTTTATCTAGGTCAATTACTCACAGGGGACCCTGATCACGAGAAAGAAATTTACAGAAGAATAAAATTGGGTTGGAGTGCATACGGCAGGCATTACCAAATCCTGACTGGGAGCTTACCACTGTCGTTGAAAATAAAAGTGTACAATCATTGCATTCTACCGGTGCTAACATATGGGATAGAAACTTGGAGGTTAACAAAGAAGCTCGAGAACAAGTTAAGGACCGCACAAAGAGCGATGGAACGAAAAGTCTTAGGACTAATGTTAAGAGACAGGAAGAGAGCGGTGTGGATCAGAGAACAAACGGGGATAGCCGATATTCTAGTTGACATTAAGCGGAAGAAATGGAGCTGAGCAGGCCATGTAATGCGTAGGATGGATAACCGGTGAACCATTAGGGTTACAGAATGGATACCAAGAGAAGGGAAGCGCAGTCGAGGTCGGCAGAAACTAGATGGGATGATGAAGTTAGGAAATTTGCAGGCGCAAGTTGGAATACGCTAGCGCAAGACAGGGGCAATTGGAGATCGCAGGGAGAGACCTTCGTCCTGCAGTGGACATAAAATATAAGCTGATGATGATGATGATGATGAGGATGATGATGATCGGTTGGTAGACTATTACGTTTTATCACTGACGTTTCGACTCGCATCGTCATAGGCTAGCATTTGGGCAACAGCGTTGATCGCTCCGGCGCATTGTTTTGTCTCTTTGGGTCCCACGTGTGACAAGGGTAGTTCAAGGGCACGTTACAGGTCCCCGAGCCCACAGCGGTACGTGTCATTAAGCTTGGACCCTTTCTTCACAATCACCAGGATCGGCCCACAGGACAAGTGTAAGTGCCATTCAGCTTGGAACCCTTCTGCACTATCACCAGGATAGGCCCACTTGTTTCTAATTGTTCTTATATGCGTTGTTTTGTCCGCGGACGCGATTCGCCAGAACCTAGCCATATACGGCTTCGCTGTAATAAGTCATGGCCACAAATTTGTACACCGTGATTTAAGGGGATATAGAGCTACCAAGTACGACATCATTACTTCATTTAAGGGAACAGGGTAGGGCAAAATTTCGCAGAAAATCAATTTTTTATTTGTTAGAGATGCGGAATCTCCAGTCTTTCCTGGACAATGCTGACTGTGTCATTTACGCCCGCACGATTATTTACCCGGAAAATGACCTTTCCAAAACCTGGATGGTGTCCGGCACGCCCCCCTTTACACCTATACGTGATCTGTACCTCTCCTGTGTTGAAAAAAAAAACAGAAAAAAAAAACGCAGGCTTTCTCTAGGTTTAGCGGAATGGTTATTGCTCGTCTGGTAACAGCAAACAGCTACCTAGCTTTCCATTTTTAGTCAAATCCTTAGATGCTGCCGGTATCACTTCAAGGCCAGTTATCTCAAAATATCAATTTTTGCGACGTTTGACCCTTTTTCTCTGGAACCACAACAGCTAGAAGCATTATTTTTGTCTAATACCAGACAACACGCGGAAGAGTATACTGAACTAGAATTATGGAAATTAATGCAGGTAATTTTGTCTGACAAGTTGTTTATTGTTCATTTTAGCTTGAATTGGCAGGGTCTACTAAATACAAAAGCAAAAAAACCAATATAACAATAATTCTAGTTCAGTAACGAGAACACTATAGCTGAATACAATGACACCAACATGACTCTTTCAAGCCTAGCAGATCCTGAGAAAAGGGTCACACCCATAGGCTAAAATACATGGGAGGTATAGGGCAATGGAGCGCAATTGAGCACACACTCGCTAAACTCGTGAGTACTGAGTGCCATGCTGCATTTGTTTGAAGACTGTCTGTAGATCCTTCTATTAGGGAAAACAGTTGAGGCCCTGTCACACTCGGCCGGCACAACACCGATGCCGACAAGACGCCGACATGACGCCGACGTCCGCGATGGGTAGACTAATTGGCAGACCCTGTCGCGGCCAGACATGTTGTCACAGTAGGAAGACAACAACGCCGACGCGACCGATGACAACGAGTCGTCATATAGTGTGGCAGGCTTTCGTGGAGACAACACCGACAAAAACCAGACGGCCGCCGTCGTTCGGCCGATTTTGAGGCTGCTGAGCGAAAACATCGTACAGGCAACGCGATTGACGTGGCAACTACGCTTGTATACATGTTTATTCACATTTAAAGTGATTCGAAACGTTTTTCCGACGCTGAAATGCACACTTGCCAGCCCTTGCAGCCGCCCGCATTGAGTTTGAGCCAATGTAAATCTTGTTCGTTCGTTATTAGGCGTAGCATTGCGGTCGAGTTCGTGCAGCCACCACTGGCCGACCTGAACCAAAGGATAAGCATTAAGACGAAGGAACTGCTTTTATAGTTGAGTTTTGTCCATGGCGACCTCAAGTACACCACGCTTCACTTCGCATGGTACGCACGCAAGTAGAGCCCTGCACGGGCTCGGGCTTACCCGAAAGCCCGGGCCCGGCCCGGCCCGTGGGTCGGGTCGGGCCGGCTAGGGCAGTTTCTCACGGGCTCGGGCCGGGCTCGGGCTCGGCATGGCTTTTGACCCGGGCCCGGGCCGGGCTCGGGTATTTTGACGGGGCCCGGGCCGGGCTCGGACTTTCTGGTGGTGTGCATATACGTGCAGCGAGTTATCCTCGCGCGTCTCGACTCAGAAAAACCTGTTGCCCCGGCACAGCTGGAAGCTAGCAGTGCTACTCCTGTGTACTTCCCTTTTCTTCCTCGCCGTATTTTGCGCTGTTTGAACAGAATGTAAATGGCCAGAAAGACCGCAGTTGCCTCAAACCAAATATGCCAGTGTATTCCTTACCTAAATCAATGTAATTAATGCTTTCAGCGTGGTGTAAGCGCGTTCGCGACTTGCTGATTCTCAAAGGCGAATTGTTATAACGATTACTGGTAAGATAAGATAATTCGTCACGCGGCTGTAATATGGCACTGCGCTATCCATGATTGCACGCATTCTCAACCGGCCGCCTAGCAGCAGCGCATTACGCTGCACCATGGAGGAACGAGAAGCTTTCTTCTCCATTTAGTGTATCCATGCGCTGCGCTCAGGACCTTCGTGGCGTGGAGATCAGTGTGTGTGGCTGCGCTTCGGCTGAGTGAAACGAGCGGCTGGGGCGGCGCATGCATTGCAGTGAGGCGCCCGACGTGGAAAAATACTGTGGCAGCGTGGCGATAGAAGTGGATTGGGCCGCATCAAAGTCGCGCCGTTGGAAACTGCTGGCGATACTGCTCGGCAGGGTCATTCGTACTACTTCGCGCGCTGTTTTTGCGTTCAGACCACTCAAATAGTGTTCATAATTGCATATGGCATGTATTTATGCCTTAAGAAAAACTTTCATTCTCTTATTATTTTTTTTTTTTCAATGGCACTCGGTGGTCTTCTTCGCTCTCGGGCCGGGTTCAAGCCGGGTTCGGGCCGGTTCCGAGCCGGGCTCGGGCCGGGCTCCGGCCTAAGGTAAAGGGGTGAAGGGCCGGGCCGGGTGGGTAACGTAGATTATTTTCGGGCCCGGGCCGGGCCCGGGTCTCACCATAAAACTTTTGGTCGGGCTCGGGCGGGTAGCCAGACGTAAAATCGGGCCCGGGCCGGGCCCGGGCTGAAAACATCGGCCCGTGCAGTGCTCTACACGCAAGATTCGCTAAGCGGCGTCACGACGCGGAGCCAATATATTGGTGTACGTCACCGTTCTCGATCGAAGACTGCCGGTCGCACCCCTCAGCGCTGCCATGAACGAAACGCGACTGCGCAGAGGAGTAGAGCTGTATGCAATGTTACGCAGACACAGTCCTTTGCATCCTATGCCAAACGGGCAACAAGTGATGGCCCCTACAATACCCATAAAAATAAAGGAATAAGTGTCCCATGTTGAAATCAGCGGCGAAAATTCTACGGCTGCCTTGGGTGGCGACAAAGCCATCGAAGGACCGTATGCCGACTATTGGCGTCAGCGCACTGTGACAGGGGCTTCGACACTATGAATATCGGTGTCGGCAGGGAACAATCAGTGTCGGGTCAACCTAGTATGTGACAGGGCATTCAGGAAAGCCACTAACTCTATGAGGAAACATCATTGTTAACAGCTTTACAAGTGACTGCACCACCAAATTAAATTCCATACACCTACTGAAACAGCATACGCCTCACTGCTCACTCCAAGCCGTGGCCTCCATTCCGGCGACGGTTAAAACAGAGAACAAAGCCCTGATTCAATTTGCGAATGAGCAAACGCATGTGTGTGTAATGACGAAAGGAGTGGTGTTTGGGTCATTTTAGCCAATGAGGTATAATTTGGGGTCTGCGCAGCACTAATAATAATTGTTAAACAGCTTCGCATCCTCTTTTGAATGTTGGTCGACGTATAACTTCGAAGTAAATAGTTTTTGAATGGATACTCTTCAAAAATAAATAAAGCAAGTATACAACAGTTTGATTCTTAGTTCCTTTAGCGTCACTTGAATGACTGAGGCTTACATTTCAAGTTGCCGCTGGATTTTGTACTTCCTGAAGTTCACTCAAGTAGTGAAAAATTACGCTTATAAATGCATAACTGGCCTTTGCCGATATGTGTTTGGAAATATCAATGTTCGTAAAGAGAAAATCTCCGCTGAAAATTAGATTCTTGTTTCGCTTATATGCCGAAAATTCGCTTATATGCCGATGATTGTGTCATATATCGTGTCATTAAATGCGAATCTGATCATGTTGCTCTTAACACTTTTTGAAAGGTTTTGTAGCTGGTGCAAACAGTGGCAGATGACCATCAACTTCAGCAAAACTGTACTTTTATCATTTTCAAGGCGTCGTTCTATATCTCATTTCATATACTTCTAACAATCAATCCCTAAACAGAGTTAACCAATATAAATTTTGGAAGTTCTTTTCTCGCATGATGTCTTGGTCTTCGCATATTGAACTAACATGCAAAAAAAGCCCTTCGACACCTTGGTTATTTGCAGCGCACTCTCCGTTCCGCACCAAAACACACTAGGCTGATAACCTATATAACACTAATACGTCTGATATTGGAGTACGCCTCAATCACATGGAATCCCCATCATAAAAAAGACGTCAAGGCTTTAGAGTCAGTACAGAAAAAGCTGCTAGGTTCATTTGTCGTCGTTATGGTGGATATTTTCACCCTTTTTGAACCTTTCTGACCTGAATCTAATCACACCAGAACCGTCGCCACTTTGATTGTTTAAAGTTTTTCCACAGTTATGTAAATTCACCACATTGTTTTCTCAAGACTACATTTCATTTTCAGCCCCCTCGAATACTCGACAATATCATGCTCTAAATATTGTTCCGTACAGTGCTCGTTCAGACTTGTGTTGTACAGTTTTCTTCCCTCATACGATTCAGTGCTTGAATGCTTTGCCCGGAAATGTACGTGAATGCCCTTTAGATAAATTTGTCACTGCTATTTCACAGTTGTAATGTATATGTATAATTGATCGTTCTTTTCCTACTCCTGCTATAGCCAAAGTTGGCTGCAGTATGTATGTATGTATAAATAAATAAATAAATAAATAAATAAATAAAATAATAAATAAATAAATAATAAAAAATAAATAAATAAATAAATAAATGTATCAAAAATACGTCAAACATTAGTCTTTCACAAGAAAGGAAAATAGAACGTATATCTAGAATGATTCAGCAGCTTCATTTGAACTAACTTCTGTAAATGGGTTCTGTCCAAAGTTTAGAATAGCTTGAGAGATAAAGTGAATTTTGTTCAGTTGCAACTTCTTTATCAATACTCAGGAGTAACCGCCATATTTGCCCTTAGACTAGTAACGTTTCCAAATGTTATGGTTCTACAGGTTTTTACGCCAAACAAACTAAACATCCTAAAGGATCGTGGAATAGAGCTGTAGACTGGCATATGGTATAATAATAACGTAGCATGTATGCATATACTGCAATCGTTGTTAATCCCCATTTCTGGGACAAGGCACCAGAATTTTATATCAGGAATTGTTTACTTCATGAATATCATGAATCGTGTACAAAATACACGGATTTCATTTCCACCATTACATTGAACCATAGCCATATTTGCGTGTGATTGCTTTCTGAAAAGTAGCTTGCTGAGGCCAATTAAAGGTACAAAGTTAAAAATCTCATAACTGTATACTCGGTTACACGCACAATTTGATGCTGCAGTAAGTGTTCTCTCAAAACGTCCACATAAATAACTTCAAGGTCAGTGTGACAGAAGCCTTATTTGAAATTTGATGCATTCGGTTCTGTTTGACCTTACCGCCATTCTCAAAAATTGCTGAGCAGTATTTTCCAACGTCATACTTTCCAATGCTTGTGTGAATTACGCTTCGGATTATGGTTTTGTAGTGGTGCACGGGTGTTAAAAAGTTCTAATATAAATGACAACCCGGTAATGCAGGCATTCGGATATTCACATAATCGTCGCTTGATTCAGCCTACGCGAAAACCTTAAGCCAGTTCTGCAATGTTTTAATTAATTATACTTCAAGCACGTTCAGAACATGTGTGTAAATGTGTTCAAATAATACTATGGACAGAAGTTTCATAAAACAGGTCACACGTCTTCGGAGACTGGCTATTCAAGTAGTTTTGTGATGTAAGTGAATAAGATTTTCTCTTAAATGGTATGAGATGCCAACACCGACCGCCAAAAGAGAGATCCGACCGCCACCGCCAACACCGACCGCCAAAAGAGCCGGATCCCCCCCTCGTCGGAAAACAAAACCGAAAAGTAATATCAATGACAAAATGTAAGAAAAGCAAAGAAATGAGTTTGTTCAGTGCAGTGTTTGTGTCTCTTACCTTTTCCTGTTAATTTGCGGATAAAGCTACGAACGTCAAGCGGCCACACGTTATATAATAGACTGCAGGACAACTTCAATGTGACCCGCCGCGGTGGCTTAGCGAGCTAAGGCGTTGCGCTGCTGAACACGAGATCGCGGGATCGAATCCCGGCCGTGGCGGCCGCATTTCGATGGAGACTAAATGCAATAACGCCCCTGTGCTTGCGTTGAAGTGCACGTTAAGAACCCCTGGTGGTCAAAATTAATCCGGAGCCCTCCACTACGGCGTGCCTCATAATCAGAACTGGTTTTGGCCCGTAAAACTCCAAAAGAAGAAGAAACTTCACTGTGCGCCGTGCACCTGTCCCTTAAGTTTTTAAGATGCTCTTGTGCTATGCATAAACATGGCGTGAGATGACTAGTTCGAAAAGAAGTTGGGTTGAGAGTGATGTTTCGTTGGGGGTATGTTACTGCATCCCCCTTGTCGTGTCAAATAAAGAGTTGGAGTTTCTGCCCGTGAGATTAAGCGTGACTGTAGGCATTTTAATGCACCCCAGTTTGTGTGCGTGTGTGTGTGTGTGTGGTGTGTGTGTGTGTGTGTGTGTGTGTGTGTGGTGTGTGTGTGTGTGTGTCCGCAAGTGGTACACGTGGTTATGTTTTCTGAGGAGGTGTTGGTAGGCTAGGCGGCTGGCCACTATCACTAAGACAACATTGTTGAGACCTGGGCGACCACACACACTGATGGTAGTGTGTTTGTGTGATGTATTGTTTGTCTATGCCGCAACAAGTGCGCTGCCTTTGAAACAATGATGGTTACGTTTACATGCGTGTTCTTAAGTGCACTTGGCACGGGGTGTAAGCATGGCTTTGATATTTGCAAATGAACGCAGTTATTGGAAATTAGGGCCATGTGTGTGCTCTCATGTGCATTTACTGCGTCCCCTTCTCTATGGAAGGAAGGAAGTTTGGGAGGGAAGATAGTGATGTTTGAGGGTGTCTGCATTTTTGTTTTCTGGTGCGTGCGCCTGAACAACTGCTGTAGGATGCGGTGGGCACTAATTAAGGGAAGCCGTAGCTTTGCGCAGGAGCTCACGAAACTTTTGGGCCCGTTCATCAATCATCATGGTAAATGAGTCAATCAAAGCAGTGCAATTTAGTGTTCAATTAGAGTGCAGCTAAATATTTATTATAACCGTTATAGGAGGAGTGACTGAGCTCAGTCTATAGCTCCTCTTCCATCTCATTTTTCTCATACCCCGGTCACACGAGGCACTTTTGATCACGATCGAGCCCTATCGAGACCGAATTTCTCGATTGTGTGACTCTGTTCCGCAGCTTGCGCAAATGAGCCAATCGCGATAGACATGTTCGATCTCGATCAGGTTCGATCGCGATCGAAGGTACCCGTGTGACACCTGTATTAATGTTATGAGAGATGTACCAAATTGTTCTTGGTAGTTGAGAAATATCCTAAACACAAAAATAGATCTCTGTTTCCAGCGTGGTGTTCAAGGCCCTACCTGTCCGGCAGATTTAGCATAATAGTCACGGTGTATTACTTTGGCCAGCAGTTTCCCAAACCCTAGCCTAGCAACGTGTCGTTGTTATGACAAGTTGGACCAGAAACACGAAGCTGCTGGTCACTTCCCAATTACACCATGACGCGTAGACGCGACATGAAAGAGTAGACGCGACACTCACCTGAAATATTTGACGAAGAGCCCACGATAGTCCGAACCGTAGGTTTGTCTCCTTTTTCACAGTGGTGACACATGTCGTCAGCACTGCAACGAAAACACAGAGCGAGGCTCACACAAGTGGGAGCACACCAGTGGCGAGGCGCCTTTTATGCGTCGTTACGGGAGCGATCGTGGGAGAGTGTGCGTTGTTATGAGCGCGGTGCGGCCGCGACGACACGGATGAGTGCCGTCCCGGAGGAACTTGATGTTCCGGATGCTGCTGTCTGCCTCTGTTTCGCCTGGCCGCCCTGCAAGCACAAAAGGCTTACTCGCGCGCACACGCTATTCCACAGTCTCGAGGCGCGAGAATAGGCGTCTCTCTGGAGCAGCAAAGGCGTCGTGGTCATGGCCGTGTCGCGGCGGAATTGTTCACGCGAAACTTCGCTCCTGCTGCGCTGTGGAGGACTGCGGGGCTTTGCGCGGCCCCGAAATTTGGCCACTGGCTTGATTTAATGTGGGCTACGCTTTCTTCGATTCGCATAACGGGCTATACGCAAAGAGCGTAGTTCCATTGTCTGGGAGGGAGGTCCCGGATAAGTTGCATTTGAGGTCTAGTGCCAATGGACTTTTATGCTCGATGACATTCTGTGTGTTCTTGCCCTGGTAGAATCCTCGAGACGCGATCGGGCTTGCTCTGGCATCGTCTGTGTGTCACAAAGCATTCAGACACGCAAGTGGGTGGAGGCTACCCGTGCTTGCTTTCTTTTTATGGCAGCCTGACTTCACCAACCTTTGGTTGGCCTGTCATTTCTTACTGTTGTCCTTCATTTTGTCTTCTGTTTTTTTTTTCAGTTGCGTCGTATTGTGCTCCGACAACAACCCAAAGAAAGCCGCTGGGCACTGTTCCCTAGAATAGAAAGAAATTCCCTTTCCCTTGGTGCTTATCGAATGCTTAGAGCGATCCGGATTCGGCCAGGACACATGATATACCCCGTTATGGAACACGCCACGCGTAGTTTTGACACGGAGGTTGGTGGCATTGTTATGCGCAAGGAGCGCCGTCGTTCTCCCTGCTGGCTCTGGATTTCATAATGGCACACCGCGAAAGTCTAACATTGTGCGCTGAAGTTATATTTTATTGTAGCTATTAAACCAATATAGTAGCATCGAACCTTAATTGGAGCTCCGCTACGATAACCTCTCCAGCTATAGGAGCCAAAACTGGACGGAGCTGTGGGAGAAGAATATTTATGAACGTGTTAGAAATATCACGGCTTACACCTGCTTTAATGCACGCATGTGGAGCTGACTTATATACACCCAAGCTGCCGCTGTCGGTACTGAAAAACATAGCGCTGGCAAGTCAATTTAACAGGAGAGTATTATAAGAAAACTTTCGGTGCACTTTTTGGAGTAACAAGTATAGTGTAAGCTTCTGGTACATAAAAAACAAAATGAGATTTTAAAAAGTCACCGACGATTACGATACTCCCTAATACGAAATTTGAGCGCAGCTCTATACGTGTTTTCATCTCGCGATATATTGGCTGGCGCAGACAATCTGTCTCGAGCGGCACATTGCAAAGGGAGCGAAGTGTGGCGCGACTGCCTCGCTAATCGGGAGATCGCGAGAGGCAGTGCGTGGGTGACGCGTGGACGTGATTCACAGGAGCCGCCGCAGACAGACATCCGCCCATGTACTGCTTTGTTTCCATATAGGGTATCGGCGGACGCGCTCGCAGCATGCCAGCGGTGAACAGACGACGCGGCGCACTACTCTGGCACCATCTCGTCGCCTTAGAGCCCGTCTTGAGCGGCACTATGCATTTCTTCTCTCGCTTTCACCATACCCTCCTCCTCCGCTTTCCGCCTCATGGTTCGGCTGCACACTCCTCCGCGTTCCTTCTCGCGCTCTCTTCGCTATCGCCACCTTTAATCCTCCTCTGCCCTCCGCATTCTCTCTTTCATCCTTCGTTGTGCTCGTTCGCTCGATTACGCCGAGGGACGAAGCCGACGCGAAACGCAGGAACGGGTGCCTAAAAGCCGCGCTCTAGAAAAGTTGTTTCCAATTGTCAATGTCCTGGGTGTATCTCCAGCGCAGTACTAAGCAAAATAAATCAATGAGCTATGCGATTGAAATTCACTTTTATAAGATATATTGAATTTTGGCCTAAGAGAGTTTGCAATCCTTTTTCAAGCTCGGGAGATATATATATACAGCACACCTGACGGTACTGCGACATGCTCGAACGTTAGTCTCCGTAGCACAACCCGAACCAACCTTCCACTGTTCATGACATATTATCCCACATTTCTATTTCTTGCTACACGAGCAATACTGATACAAACAGAATAATGAGTGCAGATAATTGCAACAAGCTTCATGCAGTTTCGCGGAATGTCTGAGAAGACCTGGCACATGTTTACGCCTTTTTTTAATTCAAAAGTTGGTGTCCTGTATGCCGTTCAAGCGAATGGAAATGCTGGTTAGACGCGGTTTGCTCAATACTGAGGTACCTGTTATTCATTTTTATATGGCTTTATACATTCAATACCGTTGAGTGGCAGCGTTAACTTTCGTTACACTAATTTTTACCGTGTATCTGTCGATAAGGTGGTCTGCTGCTGAGCCCAGGGTTACGAGTGGGTTTGATACCCTGTCGCGGCGGCTGCATTCTGTTCGTAGCATGATACAAAGCCGCAATCACGTTGCTGCACTTCAATGGTCAAGATCAATCCGGCGCCGTTCACACATGGTGTCTCCTCTGAGAGTCCATGTGTAGTGAGTGCTTAGAGGTTAACTGCCTTTGCAAGACATTATATAAGTGGGCCCCAGCCTCACCTAGACAATACAACAGCGACTACAAGGGCCGTCTTAAATTTATACGTTGCACTCTACTTCACTCCCGGCTTTAGCTTTTCCGTAGAATCGTGAAGCTGCATATACGCATTGCCTTCTCTCATTGCCACCTATCACAACTGCTTTTCTTACTCCACCCAATTTTCCAGTGCAGAAGACCACGCTACTAACCGGTGGATCTATTTGCTTTCCTGATCATAAGCCATCTCTTTTTGCGATGTTCTACCTATTAATCAGTCAATTAGCTTGTCACTCACAATTACCTATCACAGGTGAGTTTCTCGTTTTCAGCACAGCGGAGCAACACATCACTATCAGTATAATTGAGCACAACTACAGCAAGCAAGAAGCACCAGCGGGACTGGCAATGGCCATAGTGTGCACACACTTGAAATCTATTACTACAAATTGCTCTTGATGAATTAACTATTAGCGAGACACTGATGGTTAATTTTAGAATAATGGCGGTCATCTCTTTTGTTTTTTGTTTTTTTGCGCGACGAATGGTACAAAAAAATTGTGTGTACACAAAGAGGGCATTTTTCCCTTTGCTTCTACGGGAAGCCAACAATATTCCTACGTCCTACTCTACCAACGCAATATCTTGAACTTCAGAGATGGCGAAAACCGACAATTACACATTAGAGCGTGCGTAATTTGGCACCGTACTCTCCAGACAGAGGAACAGACTCATTAAGAAATAAACACATAGAACATAATGAGACCATTTCAAGTGGCGCACCAACTCAGGACACTCACCATACAGTAGGAGTACACAGTGTTCGCCACAAACAAAGGGTAGAAAGAAAGGGTAGAAAGTAGTTCACGATTTCACTTAGCTCTTTTATTCAAAAGAGGAGATACACGGAAATGTGTTACGACTGACGAGCACACACACATCCACAGCGAAATATGACACGCGAGATAGCCAACGAACATTTTGAAGTGATGTAAGTTTGTCGACTGTGCGGTGTGACTCCTCTGTTTACGGCTAACGCAATCAAAAGTACGGTAAATGCTTACAGATAGGCCGCGCCAAGTTGAAGAAATACATGTCCGGCGGAATAATTTGCGTCGCTGATAAATTCTATGAGCTCTGAAAAAAAAATCGAAGTGAGCGTTAAAATTTGCAAAAAGAATGGGTAAAGCGCGTATTAAACTTCATTCACTGAGTGGGACGTGCATTTCATTCATCACATTTGCACTTTGCATAAAGTAGATGTATGTGAAGGCGAATATCTAAAGAAGGCTGAGGGAAGCCTATATGAATGTATTATTTGACAATTTGCAAGTTCGCTATGGACGTGGGGAATGAACTTCAAGGTGCCGAAAGCGCATCGTAGAAAACCATTTGCCTGAAAATAGGTAAACCATTTGGTGGCTAACGTGATGAGAGCGGCGCGTGGTTCACTGCTACTGACGAATGCCCAAGTGGAGGTACGACTCTCCTCAAGTGACTGGTGAGCACGCATGATGGGGACCGACGCTGGTGCAGTCGTGCAAAAATATCGTCAACCTTCGGTGTCTCAGGTGTCGCAGACTCCCTTTGCGTGAATACGCAGCCCGTTGTTTGCCTGGAACACAGATGCACAGGAATCAATTGATGGAAGAATTTTACGTGGAACAGATGTAAGCAGGCTACGATGGGTGCCACAGAGACGGTGTCTCTGTCGACAACACTTTTTGTGGAACATACAGGTATATTGTGCCTGTTTTCTTTTCCACCAAAAGTCCCATGAGGCTTCAAAGAATCATCGCGAAGCCGTAAAGTCGAATACCGTAAGTGGCCCGCACTATTGCACATGATAAGGAGGCGCACTATAACATCGAAGTTTTGTGAATCTGGGCCCACACTACAAAACAGATGGCACGCTCCAGTTCGGCTATGCACAGGTTCGGTTATTCACGACACCGAACATCTTATTGAGAACGTGGTGGGTTGAAGAGAAGCAGTGGTTACGAGTCAGAGGTGTTTAGAAAATCACGACATTATTAAAGATAGGCACTTCTTGCCGCGAAGAAAATAAGAAAAAAATTACGTAGAATCTCCTCAGGGCGATACACGGAAATATGATGCGTAAGCATTTTGTGTTAACGATGTGGTGTTGAATGCCCACACTGCTGGTAATCCTAGCACTGCTCCGCGGCTACGGTCGTCTTGGCGCCATTACGGTAAATGCGACAGCGCTGCGGCGACACTAACTGCTGCTGAAGCGGCGCAACGTGAACTGACGAGGCAAGCAGATACTGCAGGTGCATGGCGGCTCCAGGTGCCCTGATGGCGTTCCGATTCGAAGCCCGGCTGCTCCACAGTTCTGGCTTACTAAAGGTTTGCCTAGTGCGTGCCCGATTGCACACGTCACGTGGTCAAAGAGACGCGCTTGTGCTACGGCTCGCGCGTTCATCGTCGTCTTCTTCCAAGCTGGCAAAAACATTGCTGCTGGCTTTATTTTTTGAAAGTGATCGTCTTACGCGAAGGACGGACGGACGCACGGACAATTTTCTCGTTGGGTAATCATTAAAAACAAGTAATAAGAAGTAACAATGCGATCGAATGAATGTCAAGTAATTTACGAATGTCTTGAGCGCGCAGACCCTTCACCCTCTTTGGCGTATGCTGAAATGACTGTCAATTTTTTTGTTTCGCACTTTTACTAGTTAGTCTGACAAGCTTAACATAAAAGGCATGCACTGCCGGTTTTGTTTCATGACATTTTTGTGGGCTGTCATACTCGAAAATTCTAAGAATAACTTTGTAAATAATGTAAGACAAGTGTGATCAACTTTAGTGTTAAAACATTGGTGCTATAGCTCTATCTTGAAAGCGATTGTCTTACGCGAAGGACGGACGGACGGACTCTCGGAGAGATTTTCTCGTTCGGTAACCAAAGAAATGCTCACACATTTAAAAAAATAAATAGGAAGATACGAAAGCAGTGTCCAAAAAGGCCTGATTTAGGGTTTGTCTTTAAGATCTCTAGTGTTAAGAAATGTACACTCCCTATGAATAGACGCTGGCCTATTATAGACAAAGCCAAACACTGACAAACGCAACAAGGATTGTTTTTGGTCACTTCAACGTCAACTTTCCACGCCTAGGACACTCACCCACTCTGAGCTACTGCTTGGCTCGTACGACCGACGGTTGGGGAGTCAGGCTCTGCGCGGCTTTCTTGACCGGGTCGGTGACTCGGTCACGTGGTTGTTCCGACTTCACCGTGCCCCCTCCATCACCAGCGAAGCCCGTTGAGCGCCTGGACGCGGCCTAGCATCCCCTCACGTGCAAGTCACTGAGACCCCGGCGAATGTCCTTGGCGCGTCCGTGCACCGAGTGGATGTTAGAGAAAGGCATCATGATGATTCTGCGCGTAGGAATGCACAGATGTCATCGAAGATGCGTGAAGAGGTATTAGTCATTAGGTTCAATGTTTCCATCGACATCATTGACGCTTATATGGTGCTCTGGCTTGAGCCAACGAAGCACGGCTGCACACTGTGGTTACGTATTTAGGCTGCGATGGTGGCTACTCCATCGACGAGAAATGGCAAAGCGCTAGTATTAAAACATTCTTCCTTGCCGAGACGACATCGTCCTAAATAGCTGAGACCATATCAGCTCGGTATCGTATTCTCTCATGAGTCACATCATCTCGTCGGTTTGGCTTCGACGTTCGGCCTCTTCACTGGAGGAAGTCTCACGCATTAAATAAAAACGAATGCCATGCACTAAACTTCAGCAGAATTGTGCTACACTCATGAGGATGGAATATTTTTTCCCCTACGTGGGGGCTTATCGCACGCATGACGCATTCTAGTAATTTGTTCCTTTTCATGCCCTTCTTGCACTTGCGTAGCTACTATTCGTCTCTATAGAAATAACTCCACTTCAGCGCTAGTCTTCTCAGTCTCTACTGTGCCTTGCGTTTGTTCTACTCTGTACGAGAGAAATATAAAAATGAAAAACAGGAAGGTCCACTACAGGCACGTATGGCTTGATATACCCTGCACAATGTAAAGCAACAAAGAAACAAAAAGAAATAAAGAAAGATGGATCACTAGTTGCTGGCACGCGCGAGAAGAGCACATTACGCCAATTAAACAGTGGCTGCGATCAGTCGAATTGGGATTCCAGCGAAGGCCTAGTTATTTTCTGAGCTTGTGACATACAAGGCTACACGATCAAAAGAATTAATCGTTGTCTATTAAGCGGGCGATGAATTTATAGCCAGAGAACAAACGGACGGTTGTCAAGCAAGATTTCAATCTTTACACTTCTCCGGCAGCAAGAAAACGTACAATATTTGGCTAAAGTGGGAGAGAGAGAAATCAGCACTGTTTTAACAAACTGTCCGAGCCATGGTCGCTAGTAACACGTGATGCCCTGCTTTAGAGTTGCGAAATTCCTTGGAAGTACCGAATGTGCTTAAAGGGGAGTCGCGCGGATCTACTCAGTGGGAATGGCCGGCGTACCTCGGTATATTGTGGACGTGGAAGCGGCCAGGTGGATGACCTTCTCCCAGAGCGTGAACCAGCGGTTCAGGCGGTCGGGCTCAAAGACGTTTTGCACAAACCGGTCAAGGATGGGCAGAGCCTGTGCCCTTTGTGCAAGCACCAGGCACACCAGCAGCGCCAGGGCACGGCTTGCCTCGCGAGCCGCCGCCTGCAAACCGAGGCATGGACCAGTCAGAAAAAGCGGCATAGGCAGCATACTGTTTAGTACTTATCCACTTTTGGCGCAATATCTCCAGTTTATTCTTTTTAATAGCGCAGTTGTTTAAGCTTTTCGCTTCCCGCGTAGCGTTCGCAAAAACTCGCCTAGCGAAGACGTCACTGCGCGTTGCCTAGCAACCACCTGCCACAGCTGCGCCTCGCTTCTCCTTGCTCCGGCAACGCTGCTCCGCCGCCGCGACAGCAATGACGTCACTGCGCGTTGCATAGCGCAGCTTGCAACACCGACACCGCGTTCCAATGCCAACACCACGTTTCACCGCACTGCATGCAGACACCGCATCCCAGCAAACCCGCTCCGTCAATGCGGTCGCCTAGCAACACTTACCCAGCTTCGCCCAGCCATCTCACTGCTTCGCGCCGCAATTCTGGCTTTGCTCAGTCATAACAACACTTTGTGAAGCTTGGCCATGACGTCACACTGATTATAAAGGTGATGTCGCCGCGACGGCAACACACACCACTCTCGTAGACTTCGCACTGAGTAAATGTAACATGGGACGGCCGAAGAAGTACAAGACTACCCGAACAAGAAGCCGCTCATCTTGAAGAGCGTCGCGCGGCCAAGCGAGAATCAGCGCGTCGACGGCGAGCCAATTCGGAATACCATGCCTATAGCAGCACTTACCATTTCCTAGCAAAACTGAGACAAGCTAGTAAAACCTAGAAGAAGCTAGATCGATCACCAGCTCCGCAGTTTCCTCCAGCCTTGTACCACTAGTGCAAGCTGTCCACATTTTTTTATTCGTTCAGTTTACACCAATTTTTTATATACTCGCACATGAGGTTCTCGAATTTGGAAAGTTCTGATTAAGCTCTATAGCGGTCTCTAGGTTGTTTCAGTTAACTTGGGCCAAACATTAAATATATGCGAATGCTACGCAGCTGGACAGAACCAAGGTAATGTTGTTTGCCGTCTCTTGGAGATACTCAGACTATTTCATGCATCTCGTCTAATGAGATAATTAGTTCTAATTAATCAACTGCTCATTATAATTAGATGAAACGTTTCAATGAGACAATTGTAGAGCAGCATGAGAAAGTACTGATACAGTTTTCATTTGCTCAAACGTGCTACATAAAAGTGTTTTTCTGAGCGTGAAAGATGCCCGCGAATACACGCAATATTGACGCGCGACTGGTCGCTCGAGGCACTTTGCGTGACTTCGCGGGCTTCTTTCACGCTCGGAAAAACAGAAAGCTGTATCGGCAGTTTCTCATGGTGGTATACAATTTTCTCATTGACACTTTTGTCTAATTATAATATTGAGAAGTTGATTAATTAGTAAAGACTAATTATCTAACTGTACGCGTGATGCAAAAAACAGTCTGAGTATCTCCAAGCAGCGGCAAGCAACATACCTTAGTTCTGTCCAGCTAGGTAGCCATTTGCACATTTTTAACGTTTGGCCCAAGTTAACTGAAACACCATGTATATAAACTGCTACGTCTAGAACGTAACGTTAGGTTGTGGCTAAGTTTCACAAACCAAGAATGAATCCCAATAAGCACGACTTGCTGCTCCTTCGGGCCAGGGAGTGCACAAGACAGCGCGTAGCTGAAATTTGTGAAGGCAAATCTAGACACCGCCTTATGCTTTCATGCGGGGTGTGGGGAATTGTACAAAATGTTCACAAAGATATCTAGCGATTACGTTTCTTTTGCTGTGTGACTTATTAAGCTGAACTATATTTAAAATCTTAAAGCGTTTATTTGATTTTATTCAATTCATTTAAATTAGTTGTCGTGCTCACTGGTGGAAAAAATTCAGAGCCTTCCGCTACTAGGAAGATGGAAGCCACCGAAGCCGTGAATATGCTGCGTCTGCTATAGTGAATATTGCTATAGTGAACTTATCATTATTGACTATATCGGGGTCTTCGGCATGTTAGTCAAAGAGCAAGGGCACTGGCGTCTTGTTTTCGCCCGACGCGATAGCCAAGTAGTGCGTTTGCTGCGCCAAGTCCGCCCCATCGTCATAGACTAGCGTATGAGCCACAGCGTTCGTCGCCGCGGCACACTGCACGGCATCGTCAGGATCCTGACATCAGGATCCTAGAAGATGTTGTTGAACGAGCGTCTGTCCATAGCAAGTCCAAAGGGCAACTGCTGATAACAGCGCTAGCGCTATCTCTACGTCACGAGACAAGGGGTACAACGATTGGTGGGGCGTGCCACCACCAAGCATCGCGACACTTGTGAAAGAGGCATCGGCGGGGGCGAGAGTATAACAATGGGTCATCTATCTTCCGTTTTGACACCTGTACTAAGGCACTGCTGGCGGGAAACCGCTGCGCACATGGAGCTAAATCACCACGCACATGGAGCCTAAATTGTTTATCTACTTCCGGTCTATCTATATAGATCCGTTGCCCAACACGATCTCCTGGAACCTAGCCTATAACAACTTCGCTGTAAAATTCCATGATTTCATTGCAAAAACGAAGTGAATACAGCTGTTCAAACGCCCATACAGATTCAATCAACGCAAGAATCATCAGATATACTACTCAGCGTAAACGACAGCACGTTATTTATGATCGCCTATCAGTTTTCGGGGTGTGTTACAACTTTCCCTTGTGGAATTGTAGGCTTCTAGAACAATTCTGTTTCAATTGAAGACGATGGTGAAGACGATAGAGCTGCAGTATAGCGGGAGGAGGAGGAGGAGGGAAAACGTTATTTCTTCAGATGCAGAGTTATTGAATTACTTGGTTTCTTCTGCTAGGCGGCGTGAGGTGGCCGTAAGCCCTTGACTTTCGGCGACCTCCAAAGCCCAGTTGACGGTCCACAGCTGGACCGCGGGATCCGAGCAGGACACCGCCTCCCAGTCCGAAGTGTTATTAAGTTGGAGTTCCGCCCTAGGTTTGAGCCCGGGCAGTCGCTCAATATGTGTCAGGTCCGCTTTATAGGCGTCGCAGTTCTTGTATTTAGGTGAGAAGCAGCCCGGATATATTAGCAAGTACTTGTAAGGCTTGGCAAATGAGCCAGTCTGCAACTGTCTCAAGGTCGCCTGTCGCAGTTTATCCAGTGATTTATATGGAGGGGGGTATTTTTGTCTACCTTCACGGTAGTACATCGTAATTTTGGAAAGTCACCATGCAATCCCTCGCTGAACCCAGGTCGAGGCCTCCCACCGCCCGGATGACGAAACCTCGGGCATAATTGTGGGCAGGCTCATTTCCTGGGTGCGAGGAATGTGCCGGGACCCAGATGATTTGAATCTGGCGATCAGCAGTTTAGGGAAACAATCTTTCTTTAAAGCTATTGTGCTCTTTGAGGTAATGCCTGGCAGATACTTCTGTTTGCTCTTTAAATTCCTGTGCAATTTACCATTCCATAACAGCATAGTGGTTTACGCCATCCCTGTAGCACATGCAAGGTAATGTAATTTCTCCTGTGTTTGACCACGCTACATAAATGGCTACAATTTGATGGGTCCAATTTCTCTCCTTTTGGGGGCTTGTGGGGCATAATCTGACCTCCAGCGTGGGAAACAACGCAGAGACAGTCATTCCACTCTTTTGCCAGTCATTAAAATAATGATTGAATACAGCAGCAGCTTCCTTGAAAATCGAAAAGCTGATGAAGACATGCCAATAAATATCTTGTGCGCAGATTTGGTTCATAGTGCACTCTATTAAAAAAAAATTAAATAATCACGATTAGCCTCTCCCAGTTGCCTAACAATTTTGCGTTATCGGGAACTTGAAGTCTAGCATCAATATGCGCTTAGTAGTGACCCATATGATAGGCACCTAAACGAGGCTAGTAGGGGCGTACTGCAGTGTATGATGACTCCCATGCAGGAAGTTGGTGGTGGGTGGCGGGAGATGCGGTGAGAAAAGTGGTTATTCTACATCGTTTTGTTTCTGCTAATTGATAATTGTTAATTATCTCAAAGAAGTGGTAGTCTTCGGTTGAGTGAATTTCTACGCTTTCACGCTTTTCTGCGCCGACGTACATGGTGATCTCAATGGCACGCAGAGTTAATTAAACATTCACCCTTATGAAAATTCTTGTATCTGATGACATGTTCACACTCTTTCACATTAGTCATGAGAAATTTCTTGGAGTGCTTCATAAATTTTCTTCTGAGTACGTAATAAGTTTCAAAACGAAATTGGCCACCGTGTTTCTGGTTCATACAGCATGTGCAAATTACTTTTGTGTTTCTGACGTATTCTTGTCCAGATAAGATATTTAACGGTTGACTAATTTTTTATTATACAATGCGTTTCATATGGGGATTCACTCAAATTCCTGTAAACTATTTTCCAAGGTGAAATAGGTGCACAAACGCACTCCGAAGCGCAACCTACCACGACTAGGATTAGAATTAATCACGAACTCGGTACATTACCACGACGCCGCGCCGGAACACGGCAATTGATAGCGATCCTATCATGTAGATGATAACATTCACTGTCTACACTAGTATTAGAATTGTGTGCGTAGGCAGGGCCGGTGAACTTTCACTCCTCAAGTAGAAACTAGAATAATTGTTACTCTTTAAAGCAGGGAAATGCGCTTAAACACTCTCGCCACTTTTTGAGCTTGGAAGGGTCTTTGTACAAAGGAAGCAACACTTTACTTGAAACCACCATGACCAAAACTGCGCTCTAGATGTTTTTATTCGTCATCAGAATTGCTTACGTTAGAGCCCAGGCGCGCTGATCACTAACTCAGCTTGTGTGCTAGGCCTAATGTCCGGTAGAAGGAATGGTCAAAGCTTTTTGGTGGCATTTTTGACCACAGACACGTAAAAAAAAAAGGGGGGGGGGGAAGTACTGTGCTTTCTGGTTCCTCTCTAGTTAAGAAAAATATACTCAGTTGACATTTTTGCAGTTTCTTGGTTCGAAGTTTTCAGTGGACATTTTTTTAGTTTCTTGGTCAAAATAAAGCAGTCCGGATCCTGACTATAACGCGCTCGGGCGTTGGATTACATTCGACCTATCTCCGGATAAACGGAAAACGTTGGCTGCTTGCGCTCGCTTCTACGTTAGTTTTTTTTTTGGGTGTGTGATTAATTAACAGGCGACCCATCAGCAGGTCCAGACTTGCACACGTTAGAGAAAAAAGCAACTGATTACAATGAAAATTACCTTATTCAAAAATGTCATTGATTCCAGTGACCAATTGCTCTATGTCTTATGAAAGTGACTGAGCAATGACAAAAAAGTGAACGATTACCTTAACGCTAATTTCCTTCAGTTTTGTTAACATTGCACAAATACAGTAAATAGAACGAACTGGCCTGGGTTTTTCAGAGTGTCCTCTGCAGTCCGCCACTATTTATACTCACTAACAAATGATCTTCCAAATATTCGTTGATGGTGTTCGTTTCTTGTGAAGATTATAGCAGCGGCGCTGAAAACTGGCTCGATGTGCGCACTGGAAAGAAAGGCGGCGTTGTACCGTACGAACACCTTGGGACGCACAGATAGTGGTTACTATATTAGTCGGTGACAACCTAAGAATTACAAACAAGTTCCACACACGAAAACTCCCTTTCAGAGGTGCTCTTTACTCCGAAAGGGAGCCGAGTGAGCTGAGTTTTAATTCTGGTTTGATTTTTGCTGGCGCTCGCAGAAGGCGCTCGTGGTGACCATGTTTGGGTGAGTGAAAAGCTGAATAAATTGTCCGTATGTAATTTTCTAGCGTCAACTTCACAAGTGGCCACTGCTATCGAGCATTATAGGAGCACCGATGCAATTCACCGGCTACGATTTGGTTGAGCTACGGAGAGTTAGCCATTTAGAATAAAACTGAAGAATTAACACCAGCAGAAGTTCGCGTTCCGCATAGAAGCATGAAACATAGTGAGATACAGAACGCTGTACGCTGAGATGATGATGATGATGATGATGATGATGATGATGATGATGATGATTTATTGGCATCCCCTTTGAAACGGGGCGGTGACAAATAGTCACCTAGCCTGCTTGATTCAATCAGGTATACTATACATGTTCTTTATCTAGCATTTTGTATACCTCTCATTATTTTTTTTTCTTTTTCAAAAAATTATTCTACCGCTACCAATGATTTAAAGAGATCAGGTCATATCCATCTTTTCCCTGCTTTTTTTCACCAGTACTCTAATCGTCTCTTGCTTGTCTCTATGGCTGATCTGTTGATGCTTCCTTCCACTTTAAACCAAAGCGCTTCTGGGATTTGCACGTTACGTACGGTTCTCTGGGTGGATCCCGTCGCATTCCATTAGGATCTGCTGAGTGGCCTGTGGATCTTTACTGCAGCATACACATGTCTCATTAGTTCCAAATATTTGCTCCGGTAGTTTTGGTCCTTATAGGCAACCGGCTCGAGCCTCAAATAGCAAGGCACTGCCCTTTGTGTTATCGTACAGATTTTCCCTTCTAATTTCGTTCTTCATTCTTGTAAATCTCCATTGTCCTTTTTGTTTCCATTCTTTGCATCAATTCACGGTCTCATTTCGCTCACTTTCTTTGTGATGACTCCTGGTTGTGCATTTACAGTTTCGATTATCCTGTAATTGGTTTCCATGCAACTTCCTTGACCTCTTCCTTCATTCTGTGTGCACGCTTTTCATGTAGAGATACTTGTGCACTTTAGCCACCCATTTATTTTCATCCATGTTCCTGAGCCGTTTTTCAGAAGTAATTTTCTCTGTGTTCTCTGACTTCAAAAGAGGCCCAATCCATGTCACCCTGCACTGCCTCATGTGGTATTACCGTGGGCTCCCAAAGCCAACCGGCCTGCTGATCTTTGGTTAACTTCCAACCCGACAAGATATCCCATTTTAAGCATAGAATGGCATTTGCGAATGTTAGCGCTGGCACCATTACTCCTTTCCAGATTCCACGCACCACCTCATACTTATTGTGGCCCCACAGTGCTCTGTTTCATTGTTGCTGCATTCCGCTTCCTCTTATTTTCAGATTATCTTGGTGGTTGCTTGAGTAATTCTTTCCTTCATTTATGTGTACGCCGAGGTACTTATTGCTTCACTATAGGTATTACTTGATGTCGAATAGACCACGAAGTTACTCGTCTTCATTAAAGATCATAATTCCTGATTTCTCTGTGCTAAACTTAAGGCCTAGATTTGTCTCTGCATTCCCACAGATATTGGCAAGTATCTGTAAATCTTTTTTATTGTCCGCTAGTAGCACAATGTCGTCTGCGCACATAAGTCCAGGGAGCTTCTGTTGCACCATTTTCCACTACGCATGTAGGATAAATCAAAACCTAATTCGCTGTTTTCCAGAGTCTTTCTATACCCTTAACGTAAAGCGTGAACAACAATGGTGACAGAGGGCATCCTTGCTTCAATCCTTGGTGAATTCCCATCATTTCATTACCTTTTCGACCTTCCCATACCACTTGCACTTGGTTGTCTCTATATATCTCCCTCAGAAGCTCCACGAAATCGTCATCTATACCTTCGTGTTGAAGAATACCATAACAATTCCCTGCCTACGTTGTCATAAGGTCCTTTATATCTAGAAATGCTATCGATAAAGGCCTTTTCTGAGCTACTGAAATCTCTATGCACTGAGTTAGTACAAACATATAATCCTCTAAGCGTGTGCCTTGCCTGAACCCATTCTGTAGTTCCCCCAATACATCGTTTTTCTCCACCCACTTAGACAGTTCTAAATTTATGGCTTGCATTGCCATTGTATATATCACCGACGTTGCTGTAACTGGCCTGTGCGAGCTCGTCTTATCCTTACCTCCTAAGGACACCTCTTCTTCTTGTAATCCCAACGTTTGGCTTCTCGATGAGCCCTAGATGCCTCTTTACGCTCTTCTATAGCTTGTGTTATTCCTTGTTCCACCACTTACGTGGTTTCCTCTTTCCAATCCAACAATTGTTTTGCCGTGTCTGCCTTATTTCATGCTGCATAACGTCCACCAGTTCCTTATATTCCAGACTGCTGTAGGAAAAGCCTCAATTTTTCTCTGTGTTGTTTGCGATCTCTGTTATTTGCTGTCATTCATTTTAAAAAAATCTGAGGCTATCGGTTCATGTTCTGCGTTGGTATCTCGCCCAAACTTCAATGCTAAACGTCTATGATCGCTTCCAGGCTTTTTTTTTTCATTTTCGTCTGTTATCATTTGGTCCAGTTGTTCGTAGACCATTTCTGAGGCTAAGGCGTAGTCGATACATGACTGCCTGTTTCCGCATTGCCACGTTATCTGTCCATGACACTTATTCTTCCTGTTAACTACTATAAGGTTCTGTTCATCACACAGATCCAGCACTAGAGAGCCGTTGTAATCAGTATATCCGTCTAAATCGTCCATGTGTGCGTTCATATTGTAACGATGTTGAGGAACACAGGTAAAGAAAACAACGATATTTAATAAGGGCGAACCTGTGCCCACGACTAAAAGTCACTGCGGTCGTGAAGAATGCCCGGCAGTCACGTTCTAAAACTGGCGGCCAACCTTCTTCTTTCTTCTCTAGTCCTGCCTCGTGCGCGTGGCGCATGCTAGCCCGGTCCAACGGGTGCTCGTGCCACGAAGATCGCTGCCTGTGCTGCTGAACAACACCGCGGAACGGCGTGCACATTGTCCAATACGAAGGGCGCGCAACTTGAATGTGGCCAAGTTGTCACGGCATTATCCCCCTCCTTAACGCATCGGCCCGATGCGGAAGAGAACGCAGTGGTTCCTGTGAGTTTTCACGTTTTTCTTTTTTTTTTTCATCGTCTCTCGTGGTAGGGTTTCATGCGGACGATATGTACAACTTCCGTGGGGTTGCGCCGTCTTGAGCTCTCGTGTCCAGCGGATTTCACTTCGTAAGTGACGTCGCTTATACGACGAAGTATTTCGTAAGGGCCGAAGTTAAGGCAGAGAAGTTTCCGACAGTCCACGGCGTCGCACTGGGGTCCATCATAACCACACCTTGTCACCGGGCTGATAATGCGCTTCACTACGTCGCTGGTTGTACCGGCAGGAGTCTATGCGTTGTTGGCGGCGCGTATTTGGTACCTTGCCATCTGTCGTGCCTCTCGGCTCTTTGCAAGAAATCATCTAGGTCAGATGAGTTATGCTTTCTTCGTCTAACGGCAACATAGCATCCAAAGTTGTGGTTACTGCTCGGCCGAAAACAAGTTCAAATGGGGCAACTCGTGTTGTTTCTTGAACTGCCGTATTATATGCGAAGGTGATGTACGGCAAAATTTCGTCCCACAGCCTATGTTCAACATCGACATACATCGAAAGCATGTCATCCAGTGTTCTGTTGAGGCGTTCAGTTAAACCGTTTGTCTGCGGGTGGTACGCCGTAGTTCTCCTGTGATCAGTATGTGTCATTTGCAACAAGCATTTCATTAGGTCCGCAGTAAAGGCTGTTCCACGATCGGTAATAACAACTGCGGGAGCGCCATGCCTGAGCACGATATTGTTGACAAAGAATTTTGCAACTTAGAGAGCCGTTGCACTGTACAGGGAATCAGTTTCTGCGTAACGGGTCAGATAGTCCGTGGCCACAACTATCCACTTTTGGCTAAAGATGATGTTGGGAAGGGTCCAAGGAGGTCCATACCGACTTGTTGGAATGGGGCTTTTGGTGGCTCTATTGGTTGGAGGAGGCCTGCCGGTTTTACGGACGGAGTCTTCACATATTGCTGTACGGATGCTAAACTTAGGCCAGTAGTACTTGAGACGAATCCTGGCGAATGTACGGCTCACGCCCATGTGTCCAGATGAGGGTTCATCGTGACATGTATGCAAAATTTCTTCTCGCACAGCTGTGGGTACGACAAGTAAAAACTTTGTCTCGCTGTTCTCGAAGTTTCTCTTGTAGAGGCACTTCCTCGCAGACAGAACGAGGATAGCCCTCTAGAGAAAATACGCCGGAGTTGAACGTCGAGTCCCTCCAGGCGCTGTATAAGTGGTAGCAATTCCGGGTCATCTCGTTGTTGTTGAGCGATTTTTGACGCGTCAACAATACCAAGGAACGGGAAATCCTCTTCTTCTGACACAGTTGTCTCGACTGGTGCGCGTCACAAACAGTCGGCATCGCTGTGTTTCCGCCGGATCGGTATACGGCAGTAATATCGTACTCTTGCAGCCTAAGGCTCCATCTTGCTAGTCGTCCGGATGGATCCTTGAGATTCGCCAGCCAGCAAAGCGAATGGTGATCACTGACTCCTCTGAATGGTCTACCATAGAGGTATGGTCGAAATTTACATATTGCCCAAATGACTGCAGGACACTCTTTCTCGGTTGCCGAGTAGTTTGCCTCTGCTTTCGAGAGCTTGCGACTGGCATAAGCAATTACTTTCTCCTGGCCGTTCTTCCACTGCACTAGTATGGCACCGAGGCCGACGTTACTCGCATCGGTATGAACTTCAGTGTCGGCTGTCTCATCAAAATGGACAAGGATTGGAGAAGCTTGCAGGCGTTTCCTTAACTCGTCAAAGGCGTCTTGTTGTTCGCTTTTCCACATGAAAGGTACATCTTCTCTTGTTAGTATGTAAGGGGCTCAGCAATCTTTGAAAAGTTTTCAACAAATCTTCTGTAGTATGCGCATAAACCCAAAAAAACGTCGCACTGAATTTTGTCTGTCGGTTTCAGGAACCTCGCAATGGCTGCTGTCTTTTCCGGATCTGGCCGAACGCCTTCAGCACTGATACGTGTCCGAGAAACCGAAGTTCATCGAAGCCGAATTGGCATTTTTCCGGCTTAATTGTCAAGTCTGATGCGCGAATAGCTTATAATACTAGTCGCAGTCGCTCTAGATGTTGGTCAAATTTTGCGGAAAATAGAACCACATCATCCAAATACACTAAGCACGACTGCCATTTCAATCCTGCGAGCACAGTGTCCATCATTCGCTGGAACGTAGCAGGCGCTTTAAATTCGTAGAGGCCGTCAGGGGTTACGAATGCTGTCTTTTCACGGTCGCGCTCATCCACCTCTATTTGCCAATAACCAGTCTTGACATCCAGGGAGGAGAAAAACTTTGCACATCTGAGCCGATCTAACGTATCGTCGACACGAGGAAGGGGGTATACATCCCGCTTAGTTACGCTGTTCAATTTACGGTAGTCGACGCAGAATCGAAGTGTGTATCTTTTTTCTTAACGAGCACTACGGGAGACGCCCATGGACTGCTGAAAGGCTGAATAACGTCATCTGAAAGCATCTCCTCTACTTGCTTCTTGATGATCTCCCTTTCTTTTGGTGAAACTCGATACGTGTGCTGGCATACCGGTCTTGTGGCGTCCTCTGTTATGATTCGGTGCTTTGCAACAGACGTGCGCCGTACCTTCGATGAAGTAGAGAAGCAGTCAGAAAAATAATTTATCAGGGCATGTACCTCTTTCTTTTGGGTTTCCGGGAGTCTTGGGTTGACGGTAATTGATTTGTCGGCACTGCAGGTTCCTGGCAAAGCAGTTGACATTGTCGTTAGGCTGCATAATTCGGTCGCTACACAAAATTCGTAGAAAAAGGCAATAGATGTTCCTTGTGCGATGTGTTGGAATTCATTTCCAAAATTCGTAAGTGCGACATTTGCACGGCCATTGCTTAAGTGCACAAGACCCCGAGCCACGCAAATACCTTTGTTCAAAAGAGCTCTATGTTTCCATCCGCTATGCCTTCACGGTCGCAAAATGTTTCATTCTCCACAAGAACCATTATACTGCAGCGTGGCGGCACAGTTACATCATCATCAACGACGCGTAGTGCAGCAAGACGTAGCTCCTCCGATATTCCACAGGTATAGCTTGTTTTGTCGAGAAAGACACACTGGGCCGACGTAGGTTAATTATGGCGCCGTTAGCTTGTAGAAAATCCATTCCCAATATAAGTTCCCGTGAACATTCTGGCAGTACAATAAAGTCAGAAACATAAGTGAAGCCTTTTATCGTAAGTCTTGCGGTGCATCGGCCAAGGGGCGTAATAAGATGACCGCCTGCCGTGCGTATCTGCGGTCCAGTCCACTGCGTCAACTTTTTTCAGGTTCTTCCATCTTGAAACTTATTACCGAATAATCAGCGCCGGTGTCGACTAAGGCATTCAGCTCGCATCCGTCTATTATCAACCGCAAATCTGATGTAATCGTTTCGTTCCTGCATCTGTTTACTGGAATTATCTCGTCATCACACTGGAACCGTGTGGAGGATCTTCAAAACTCTGGTTATCAGCGGCCTCACCTCCACACGTCGCTTGCTTCAGTTTTCCTGGTGGCTTGGTGAACGACGCCTAGACAATCTTGGGGACGCGCGTGGGCTAGCCGATCGGTAGCGCATGGGCGACGGTGACTGTGCTTGATGTTGGCGAGGAGCAATGGGGCTTTGGCGCGTGGACAAGTATTCTTCTATCTCTGCTGGCCGTTCACCGTTTCGGGTGCACGCTGCACTTAAGGGAAAACCTCTTAATCCAGCTTGACGGTACGGGCAGAACCTATACAGGTGACCCACTTCTCCGCAGTGAAAACACAGAGGTCTGCGCTCGTGGTCACGCCAGACGTCGCTTTTCCGGGGCCTCTGTTCCACAAAACTAGGTGCACGTGCACTACGTGCTGGAGGTGGATAGGCAGCCGGTGGTTCCAGCAGACGAGGTGCACTGCGTACTGTCGGTGGGAAGGGAACGGTCGTGACAACTGCTCCACTACTGTGTACCGCGGGTTGCCTGAGTACGTCGGCGTAAGTAGGGATGCGCCGCATCGGGTGGCTCACGCTCTGGATCCCGTATGACCTGCCTCAGTTCATCCCGGACAACGTCCACGATAGATAGCTCAGTTGGAGTCTGAGGTGTCTGCAACTTGTTGAGCTCTTCCTTGATCACTGACCGGATGAGCTCCCGCAGGGCTTCAAGGTCGTTCGGCATGCCTCCAGAGAAGACATGGGCAGGTGCACAGTTTGCCTCCCGGTTGTATTGCCGAGCCCGCTGTTCCAGCGTCTTTTCGATGGTTGTTGCTTCGGTTCGGAACTCTGCGACCGTGCGCGGTGGGTTGCGGACGAGAACTGCGAAGAGTTCTTGCTTAAACCCCCGCATGATATGGTGCAGCTTCTTATCTTCACTCATGGTGGGATCAGTACGCTTGAACAGGCGGGACATGTCCTCGATGTGCATCGCCACGTTCTCGTTTGTGAGCTGGTTCCTAGCTTGAAGGGCAATTTCCGCCTTTTCTTTACGATCCGTGCTGGCGTATGTTGCTAGCAGTTGTCGAAATTCCTCCCAAGAGGACAAAGAGGGTTCGTGATTCTCATACCATGTTCTTGCGAAGTCCTCCAAAGCGAAATATACGTTACGGAGCTTCTCTCATTCCATTCATTAAAGCTTGCCGCTCTCTCGAACAGTTCCAACCAGTCTTCCACGTCTTCGAACGAGTCGCCATGGAATGTTGGCGGCTTGCGAGGTTGGCTTACGACCAGCTGTGCCGGTGTTACCTGGCTAGTCATTGTGGCGGCGTCCGTTGTCCGAGTTTCCCTTGGCGTGAAGAGAAGAGGGCCAAATTCGGGCGAGTCACCTCGAAGACGGCGGCTGGTCCGCTGGTGCACAAGTGTCAGTTCCACGGGATGGACTCGCTGGTGGTCGGGGCTACGCTGACTTTCGTTCGTGGGGCTTCGACTCATACCCGCACCTCCCAGAAATATAACGATGTTGAGGAACACAGGTAAAGAAAACAACGATATTTAATAAGGGCGAACCTGTGCCCACGACTAAAAGCCACTGCGGTCGTGAAGAATGCCCGGCAGTCGCGTTCTAAAACTGGCGTCCAGCCTTCTTCTTTCTTCTCGAGTCCTGCCTCGTGCGCGTGGCGCATGCGAGCCGGGTCCAACGGGTGCTCGTGCCACGAAGATCGCTTCCTGTTGCTGCTGAACAACACCACGGAACGGCGTGCACATTGTCAAATACGAAGGGCGCGCAACTTGAATGTGGCCAAGTTGTCGCGGCAATATCTCCCGCTAATATCACCTGGCCCGATTTACTGAACTCATTAACATCGCCTCAAATGCAACATCGCATATATCATCATAATCATCAGCAATCAAGCAATTTATTAGTGGCTCATTCGCGGTTAATTTCTCAACCATGTTATTGGGTTGACCGCTCAAGAAAATGAGCTTAGCCTGTCATCGGAAAATGCTTGCGGGCACCTAGGTCTCTTGAAGTAACTCGCCTTCTTAAGGCGTAAGGTATCATGTACATCAATGATTATTGTTCATAAACAGCACTTAAGGTTGCATGGCTGCTAGAACAGAAAGGGGAAAATGAGCCGGCCTTTCAGACGCGCAGTACCCAGGACAGAGAGCAAGACGAAACAACGCGAAGGCTCTCTGGCCTGCGTATTCTCCTATTTTATTCTTGACAATGTCGCACCAACTGGCCTACGCTTCTGCATAACTGAAACGCGAACACTGCGCACACAGAACAACAAGAACTCGCAGAAATACCCGAATTCCGGCAACAACACACCAGGTAGAAGAAAGGGTGTTTTGTAAAGAATGGTGATATTGCGTCTCGAATCGGCAGGGCGCATTTTTTGGTGTTTCCATCGAGGCAGGCCCTTTTATCAGCGTCGCCCGGGCGGTGATAGTGCCCAACACGATGGTGACGAGCTGACCATCGCGGAGATACCACTGATTGATGCGAGGGGCCAGCTTCGGATAATTACTACCGTGGGAACGGCAACGATCTCGGTTTCCCAGATGGCCACGCCATTGCGGCAAATGCGAGGGCGAGGGTGCTACATTTGTGGCGGAGTTCTGTGAACAATACGACCCCTCTGATTGGCCGCACCAAGGTCATCAGGTTCCATAGTCGGGTCAACTAGGGAAGACGACGTTTTATAAGCGGACACCTTGGGTGCAGTGGCGTGTCCTGACGTGTTCTCATATGTGCTCCGACATGTAGCGAGGCAGCTTTCAAAGTGCTCCCCATGGAGTGGGCTTCCATATTTGGAGCCACTGTAAATATGTAGAATAAACCCTTTTTCTCTCTCGCTCTTACTCCCGGACGTACTCATCCCTATGGCTGAAGGATCACCGGCCTAAACGCTACCCCGAGTCCCAACAGTGATGCTTAGCAGACCGCCTAAACGTCATGTAACATCCGCTTGGTGATGATAGAATGACTGTGATAAAAAAAAGACTGCGAGATTTCGGGAAAACTGAAAAAGCTTGTTTCTACCGCGATGTTCCGCAATAATTCAAATCGATAACTCCACCGAGACTTGGCGGTCAAAGCGAAATGCAAAACCTTAAACAGTTATTTCACTCCTTTCGGGACGTTATGCGAGAAGGTCGTCACGTAATTAATAAGGGTATTTGACGAAAGCATTTCAAATAAAAAAACAATTTTGTAGCTTACGCCAGCACTGTCTTTTATCTTTAACAAATTTATTTTCACTAATATTATGATTCATTGATTACTAATATTTATTGTGCGGCCCCCAACAACGCTACTGGTCGCCAATAGGCCCTCTGGTGAAAAAGTTTGGAGACCCTGTTTTTATAAAAAAATGAGTAAGCTTGGTGAATGCAACGCGCTGGTGTACACGCAAAATAGTGTGTTATCACATCAGGAGAAAACAGGTCCAGGGCGCAATATGCATATAGGGTCGAGTGAATGCAAATGATGGTGAGTGAAACAGGCGAGTGCCCCTCACGCAAGCTATGTTTTGGAACAGGGACCTGCGATACGTCTTACCCCCGCCCAACAACGGTGATATATATATATATATATAATATATATATATATATATATATATATATATATATATATAGTGTACGATGGGGCGCGTTATTTACTGATGAATGGTGAAGAGGGGAGAAGGGTTGTCGCGCCGACACCGTGTCGCTCCAAAGACAAGCGCATCGTCCTCCTCTTCCGTTCTTGCTGTCACTCTCGCGTCATCGCTTCTCTTCTCTTCGCAGACGAAGCCCGATGGGCGAGTAACTGTTACGTGCACTCAGATTCACGGGGATGCTTCAGGCGGGCAACGTGACCAAGCTGCGTCATCTTAGAGGTAGCCAGAGACACGAGACGAGCCATGGAATAGGTCACATCGCTTAGGCAATCCGTAATAACGAAAGGCCAGTGTAATGAGCCAGAAACTTCTGGCACAGGCCGCGCTTGAGAAGTCATATCCAAAGCCATAATATGTCCCCGTTGCGTACGATAAATTCTTATGCCGTGAATCGTAGCTGATCTCAGAGCGATCCTGGGGGCGCCAACATGAGCGGAGCTGAGCTATGCGACGTGCTTCTTCAGTGCGGCAGAGTGTCTAGGTGATATAAGAGTCCGCATAGGAGTAAAATGCAGAATGGGGCAAAATGGTGACATTTGCACATTAGCCGGTGGTTTCATGCTTTGCAGTGTTGTAGGCGTATGTGATAAAAGGCACGATGTCATCCCAATTTTTGTGCTTGGAATGACGTACATCGAAAGCATGTTGGACAAAGGTCTGATGATGCGCTCGACGAGGCCAATTTGTCTGCAGGTATACGGGGTCGCGTGGCGAAACTGGCAAGCACAGAGCTGCAACAGCTCTCGACTACGTCCGCCACGAACGGGAGAAACGATCGCTCACAATAATACGAGGGGTTCCATGGCGCAGTATACGGAGGACAGGAGGAAACGGAAAACATCGATAGCCGTGGCCGTTGGCATCGCTGTGGTTTCAGCATAACGCATCAGATGGTCGCCGCAGACTATATAATCCGACGGTTGTCGTTTGTTGAACGCTGGAATTGGCCGAGAATATCCACTCCAACTATTCCGAAACGAGATGATGGTGGTGCCACAGAGTGAAGGAGTCCAACGGGAACAGTATTAGGGCGCTTGAATTGTTTGCACTTACACAGCTGGACACACACTTTCTATACTCCGTCGCATACTAGGCCAGTCGTATCAGCCTTCAATGCGGTAATGTGTTCTGGTGAAACGCATGCGCCAGCCGTCGCGTCAGCGTGCATAGCACGGAGCACGTGTGTTCACAAATTCTTAGGGACCACTAAGAGGAGGCGGGCACCGTCAGCCACGTACTTCTTTTACTGTGATAGCAATTATATGGACACTCAAAGCGCATTTCTGCCGTCGTCACCGTCGCCGTGATGTTCCGTATTAAGTCCAAACACGATAACATCGTCGCCGCGCGCCGTATGCTGTATGTGCGAGGGAAAGCTTGCGAGGGTCAGCCGATGATCGCAACTCTATTTCGTGCGCCCGAGGGAGAAAGGTGAGGCAGAAGCGCGCCGTCTTCTGTGGCGCACGAGGCATGGGGGGAGGCAAGGGAGGGGGGGTGAGGGGCGTTCTACTCCGCCGGCGATTGCTGCTGCTTACGGAGCGGTCATCGGGCGCCGAATCTTGACAGCGATCTGCGACGTGTAAAAGTGCACGCCCGCGCGGGCCTCATCTTTGAAGCGATCTGCGATGTGGACAAGGTACGCCCAGTGCCGGTAGCTTCGTATGCACTGTGCTTTCGACTTTTAGTTCGCGTTGAAGCAAGAGACAGCACGAAGGTCACTTCGCTCGCTGCTGCTGCCGCACTTCCTGACTGCAATGTTTGACAGCAAGCTTCCGTGGTCATCAAGCGAGATGTGTTCATGTTTACCTGTGCGCGCGTGAGACCATGCTTGTTAATTTAGTAGTAAGCGAATGTTTGCAAGTTTATACTGCCGATAAACTAATATCCTACTAATTAACTATTGCTAACTATAGCTGTCTACTAATTTGCTATCGCAATCGATGCTTCGTCTTTCGGGCTAACTGTTCTTTTTTTTTTTGTAGAACAGGCCATCTTAGATACCAAAGCCACTGTTACCTGTCGGCTAAACAGCTGAGGCGAAGGAGGCATCCAGGCTGCGGTCCTTGCATTGCTCCTGACAATGCAAGGACATTGCTCCTTCCCGACCTGGCCACCTTCCTCCCGGATGGTGGCCAGGTCAGGAAGAAAATGCTTTCGATGGCGACCAGAAACATCATCGAATTGTCGGCGTGAGTTCTTGGTAAAGGAGCCTCGAAAGACAGTCGGCGTCCACCTGATGGCGACTCTTGTAACGGACAGCAAAGTAAATCCCTGCAAACATAGCACCCATCGAGCCAGACTGCCTGACGGGTCGCGCAGGCCAACCAACCAATATAGTGCATGGTGATCAGTAACATAGATAAGTAACAAAAGCGGCCTCCGTAGAGATCTGGGCCAAACTTATTAACAGCAAAAAACTACAGTGAGACACTCTTTCTCAGTGACTGGTGTAATTCTGTTCGGCCTTGCTTAATGAACGACTGGCGTAGTAGGCAATGGAATACTACGGGGTCACCAAAACGCTGGACGATCGAGGACTGGCGCCGAAGGCCGATTCCAGTCGCATCGGTGCAATTCTGTTGTGGCAGAGGGGATCAAAATTACCAAGTATGGGTCCGGAAGAGAGCGGAACTTCAATTGGCGAAACGAAGAATCGCGACCTGCTGTCCAGATGAAAGGGTTATCGTTGCTCAGCAATGAAGTGAGGGGGTAGGCAGTATCGGAAAAGTTGGGCACAAAACGTCGGAAGTACGAGCAAAGGCCCAAGAATCTTCTCAGCTTGCGTTCTGACTTCAGTTGTAAAGTCGCTAACTACAGCGACCTTTGATGGTCTAGTCGCACACCGTGCTTGTCCACTCGACGTCCAAGTACTAGCATCACTCGTTGGACAAAGTGACATTTCTTTGAGTTGAGGGTGAGGACATCTTGTTCGAGGTAGGTCAAAATAATGTCAAGTCGATGACTGGGCTCTGCAAAAGTGCGACCAATAATGACGACGTCGTCAAGGTAGCATAAACAAATCTAACATTTCAGGCCATGCAGTACCGTAATCCATAAACCTCTGAATATCGCAGGCGCGTTGCACAAATCAAACAGCATGATGTGAATTCAAACAAGCCATCTGGTGCCACGAAAGCTGTTCTCTCTTTGTCGGTGAAACGCATGGGTATCTGCAGTAGCCCAATCGGAGTCCACAGATGAAAAGTAGAATGCAGAATGAAGACTCGATAATGTCATCGATACGTGTAAGTGGATACGCATCCTTCTTTATCAGAGAACTCAGACGCCGGTAGTCGACGCAAAACCTTCGGAACCTATCTTTTTTTTTTATGAGAATGACCGGCGCAGCCCAAGGGCTACAGGAACTTTGAATGGACACCCTTGGATAGCATGTCGTCAACCTGTTAAGCGATGATCATGCGCTCCGGCGTGGACTCGTGGTAAGGCAGGCGGTAGTTGTGGCTAGCACGCGTAGTTGGAACGCGAACTTTGTTAGCGTTCTGGGCGAAATCAAACATTGAAGCATGCTTGCTAAGGGCGCTGACCAAGGATTGACGCTTCTCTGAAGACAGTGACATGTCCATCATTTTTAGAAACGGCAACGAGTCTTCAGGGACACCGGGGCCAGCCCCAAGTGCTCAGGCTTCGGGCGATGTGTCATCAATTATAGCGTCTATGTGGAGACTACAGTATCCGCTGCAAAAGAGGCAAATCGCAAACCGCTGGGTAGCACAACAGACTGGGAGGATAAATTTGACACCCACAGTGTAGTTGTTCCGCAGGTTACAGAGAGGATGCATCGAGGTATGAGCACACTTTTGTGCACAATGATCCAAGACACAGGCTCAACAATACCATCAAATGTATCGGCATCGGCACCGTAAGGAGCAACTTGAACTCTGGATAAGGAACGCGTCGGTAGCACGGCACCTTCAATGACGGAGAGAGTGCGTGAACAGATAGCAAGTTGGTCGGCAAGAGGTGAGAGGAAAAGCTCGCTGGCACCGCAGTCAACAGTGGCACCGCACTGTTGTTAGAAATCGAGGCCAGGAATTACGTTGGGAGTGGATTTAGCAAGCACTGCCAATTCGGCTTGGTGCACGTTATCGGAAAAATAAATGTTCGTAGTGCACACACCGATAGGTCCGAGCAACTCTCTACTCACAGCACGAAAGTGCGTTAGCGTTACCCCGGCGAAACATCACTTTACGGCCTAGTCGGGTTTTGAAACCCAGGCTGATAACGGGGACACTTGCTCCTGTGTCCACTAAGGCCAACGTAGTAACAGTGTCCACTAAAACACGAATATTTTAATGGCGCATTGTGACTGGCGGGTAGGCATAAGGGCGTGTAGCTGAAGATGACTGGCGACCTCATCTCCACTGGTCGCGCCTCTCAGTTTCCCGGCGGCGGTGACGTGAGACGTCGTCGCGGAGATGGAGACATGCGCTGGCGTGAAGGCGGCGGCGTCAAGCTCCGCACAGAATTTGGTGAGTCGCTACGGTAATTCTCCTAGTAGTTCGTCCTGCTATCAGAGTCAGAGGGCCACCGTGTCCTGGCACCGTGCCATTGCTACGCCGATAAAAGCATGCGGTCGCTCATAGGACGGCGGTGACTTGCGACGGAGATGAAGAAAAAACCGGATGACGTGGACGCGAATGGGGCATAGGAAGCAGGTGGGACGCTCACGGGATGCACTGAAATTGTCAGCAGGAGGATAACTGGCAAGGCCGTCCCACTCTTGAGAAACTGCAGGTGGTCTGGGCCGCGATTCTGTAGCGATGCCTTATGACGTATTCGACTCTAGTCTTATCATCCCCACTCATGGCCGGCTGATCCCGTTGATAACGCGAGCAGACCGTCGCTCCGACCACTGACAAAACGCGATAAGCGCAAAAAGGCATTATTACCGGAAAGGCATCGCTACAAAATACCGGCCCTGCGTGAGCAACCGTCATGGAACTGGTAACTGGGATACGCGTTAATAGTAGGATTTTGCACTCTTGGACGAGGCGTGAGCAATCTCAGTGCCCACGCCTTGTCCAAGAGTGCAAAATCCTACTATTAACGCGTATCCCAGTTACCAGCTCCATGATCCGAGAACTTTTACACCGGGACTCCGCCGATTCCTCCACAGCGCAACTTCTCGCTGACCAGGACGATCCTCAGCCCCTCCTTTCATATTCTGAGATCCTACAGCACCTCCGGCTGAGTAGACGCACTTTACCCCCGTCTGATCCCAAATTAGATAAAGCAACCCAGGTGGCATGGAGACGCTTACAAACATTGGCCTTTCCGAATCCTTATGTGTTATCAAAGACAGATCCTACGACGTACAATCCGCAATGCAAATTCTGTCCCCAGACGGCCACGTTGTACCACATGGTCTGGGCGTGCCAACAGAATTCGAAAATATCAGCCAAGCATAATCCGACGATAGGCGAGTGGCAGGCGACCCTGTCCAGCTCGGACCCACTACAGCAACAAGTCCTGGTCCACCAAGCCCGGGTGGCGGCAAAAGCGAATGGTCTTCCGGACTAGGAGGTCCGACCACAAAACGACTTTTAATTGTCACTAATAAATGTTTTATTCTCTCTCTCTTGGACGAGGTGCGAAGTTGTAGGCGTCAACGGAGGCGGCGGTGATGGACGTCTCACCAAAGTCACCGAAAGAAAAATATGCGGATCCCACGCAGAATGGGGATCGATGTAAGCGAAGCTTTCTATGCTGTTTGCTTTAATTGACCATAATTAGCAGTGATGTTGAAGGCGAATGTATAATTTCTTCAGCGTTTAGTCTAATACGAGAGTGGTGAGTTGATGTTAAACGTTACCTCGCGTGCACCACTGCTGCTTGTCTGCGTAGTACACAGAACACACATGTAGGGAGGCGTGTCAGCTTGAGGCGTCGTTGTACACCATCGTTCATAATCTCAGAGATGGTTCAGCATTATTATTGCCTCACATGGCACATCTCATTGTGGCAGTAGTATGGAACCTTAATTGAATTATGGCGCTGTACGTTCCAAAACCACGATCGGATTATGAGGCGCGCTATAGTGGCGTACTCCGGATTAATTTTGACACCATGGTGGTCTTTAACTTGCACCTAAATCTAAGTGCACTGGCATTTTCGTATTTCGCTCGCGTCGAAATGCGGCTGCCACGATCGCGATTGAACCCGCCACCTCGAGCAATCCCATAGCCATCAAGCTACCGCGGCGGGCACAGCAGTGTTGCTGACGTGCGACTTCTTCCGTAGTGTCGCCAATACCCCGCGGCGCTTTAATGCGGCTTTGCGTCTGCGCGCTCTGCGTCAGTTGTCCGCTTAACACATCTGCATGGTGCTTATTTTTCAGGAATAGCAGAAATGTATCGTATCGTACCTTCAGTTAGCCCGCAACCGCTGTTTCCTTTTCACGTCACCTTTTCCCTCTCCCGCCTTTTTCCCCTCTAGGCGAACTGCGAGAGTGGCAAGGTTATTCCTCGTGAGGCTTATAGCGCGTGAAAAAGACAAGAACGAAGGAAGAGGTGACACACACTGATATGACATACACACACTGTTGGTATGACATACTCACGATGTCATACCAACAAGCCCAAATCACTGCATTACAAGGTTATTCCCTCGTTTCGCGACTGCGTCGGTTCTACCCGTTCTCTGCCTCGTCTCCCCCCTCCTCTGTACAGTTCTATCTACGTCCCCTCTGAACTTGCACGTTAATAGAAATGTAAGCGCTGCAGTTTCTGCAATGCTTTTGAGGGGGGACACGGATAACTACAGCTATCTGACTGAACTGAACTGAACTTGTGGTCATACCCTTTGTAACGGATGAGCAGTATTAAAACATACTCAGGCCAAAAAAAAAAAACAGGCTAATATGGCGACACTCAGGGAACTACAGAGGGCGTTGTGCACCTGCCACGCGATGGAGGGGTCCAAATGTGTCACTCGCATCGACTTTCCTATGTGCCACGCTCCTACCATGTATGTACATGCTCTGAACCACCTGCCGACGCGGCGAACAAGTAAACAGCAGCAGCAGCTCAAAGATCGAAGGAAGAGGATCGAAGGAAAGCTTCGCTTTAAGAAGCTATCGAACGCGAGGAGTCGCGGGGGAAACCACCTCACCACTTGCCGAATCACTGACGCGAATTCGGATGGAGCTGGAACCACGTCAACACTGGCGATGTTAGTTACATTGGCCAATCAGCCGAACATCGGTGTGGTACGCCGAGCTTTCAGGGCTTCAAATGTGTGGCAGTGCTGAACGACGTCACTTACAGACTCCAGACTGTCTTTTCCGATGAGGAACTAGTACACGTCCTCAGCGATCATCTTAAAGATGACAAACTTTTTCCTCTTCTGTCATTTGAGGATCAGGGCCTTGCACAACTTGATCACTTCCTCGATGTAAGTCGTGCAGGTTACGCTGGTAACTTGAGCTCACTGCATTAGCGTTTGCTCTGCACGCTTCTTTTTAGCTGCCGGATCTCCCAAGCACTTCTTAATTTCGTTTACGAACTTCTCCCACATTGTCAGGCTTTCTTCGGGGTTTTCATGCCACACATGCGCGGTTCCCTTGAGGAAGAAGGCAACTTTGTTAAGCTGGGCGGTAGCATTCCAGCCATTGAACCGACTCACTCGTTGGTAGAAGCTGAGCCATTCGTCCACGTCTTCCTCGGCTTTTCCGGCGAACGTTCGTGGCTCGATGTAGGGCTGTCATGGGACGCCGGAGGAATGTGGCGGGCTGTCGCCGTCAGAAGTCATCTCTGGTGGCAGACCGGCAATTCGGGGACTTCGGCGAAACTCCACAGATTGCGGCTCTTCGATCGGTTCATCGTCGTTCTTCGGGGGCGCCGTTGTTTTACCCCGCACCTCCACCAAAACTGTTACGGTGGGGTGCGTTTATTTAAAAATGAATTGATGGAAAGGGTTGCCGCGCCCACACCGAGCCGCTCCGAAGAAAAGCGCACTTCGTCCTCCTCTTCTTCCGTCCTTGCTGTCGCCCAAACATAACAATGTATATATATATATATATATATATATATATATATATATATATATATATAGGGCTACGGCGTTGCGAAACCCTCCGGCGCCGCAAGCGTTCTGCTTTTCCTTTGCAAGGAGCTGGTGAATTCTAGAGTAGCCTCGAGCTTCGTACATATATCAGTCACGGCCGCTGGATCAGTGAGCTTCGTAAACGCAAATGAATGTGACGTCAGTCTTCTGGAGGTTAAGATATGGGATATGTGTTCCGCGAAAAGCGAATCAACCTTCCCGCTGAAGATAAAAGGAGCGACCGAGAACGCTGCTTCCAGTTTCTAAAACAAATGGAAATAATGTTGCAATTGTGATATAGGGGTATTTATTAACAAAAGGCGGAGAGGTGGGCCGAAACAGGTGCACAGTAGCTGCTTCCTAAGACCTCAGGTTAGACAACTTTGCTTGCTGGAACGAATTGTAAAACAGCCTGCGCAGACTATGCAGACCATACAGACCTTTTCGGCGTGTAGCCATAGTACATAGTACGTAGTACCCACACATAGGAGCCAAAGGATGGTTGCTAGAAAAGCGGTTCAAAAGTGCGAAGCGAACGAACACATCGTGCCCGCCGTGAGCATGCCGCAGTACGGGAACGCGAGGTAAACACAAGGCGACAATGCTTACATCAGCCTGTAGTTCGAACGGATGCTGCTCGCGGTCATCGGGTTTTCTTTGTTCATGTGTCTACACATGCCACATCATGCGTGTTTGCTTAGTCAGCCTATGTTTTATACTGCCACTACACCTACGAGCTTTACACTTCGTGTATTAGTCTAACATGTTATCGCATTCATTGCTTCGTCCCCTTATGGTGAAACTGAGTTTTGGCTACGCAAAGCTTCGAACTTTGAATGACGGCACTGTAAGGTAGAAAAGGAGCAAGAAGTTATATCATTCTGCTGTCAGGCAATTGTTAGTGAATTTAAATTTGTCACAGATTTCACACAATGACAGGAAACTTACGCATGCAATAGACATGTGATACACCCGCATCACATTCTACCATTTCCACGTGTTCACACACAACACCTCTTTTATTTGATAATAGTAGAACAGCTGTTGCACTTTCACATTCAACCTCATGTGCAGATAGCATAACGCTTGCTTCAACCGTAACTCAATCCATCCTAAAATTTGCAAGTCTCATCTAGCCGTTCCTTCGCACTTCAAGAACTAGGAGTACCAAATAATTCGTTGCGATTACTTTCTGGATGGTTGGTCTTCCCCACAGTTATTACAAAGCCACTTTAGTCCTTTCTGTATATACGTATAAAGGCACTCACCCACACACACACACAAGCACAAACGCACACTCCCGCAAGCACAAACACACAAGAGTGACTATTTTTACAATTTACAGAGCACGCCTGAGACCGATTTCTGGCGCAATCATACAGTCCTGACAGCGCTGATTGCGCCCTACGGAACTAGTTGTTCGCATACATACGCAAGCTGACAAAAATTCAAGGATTACGCGGACCCCTGGGAGTTAAGTGAACTTCAGCTGGCTGGAAATATTGAGGCTCACGAGGATCAACATTGCTGCAGAGTCGAAGTCCCGCTTTGATGCAGTACGTGGTGCAGGGACCAGGCAAATGCCGAGGAAGCTTCTTTGTCGATACAACAGCGTTCCACCAGACAATCACACCAGCACATCCAACCGAGAAGCATCGCGTGCCGTGGCTGCACCAGACGACTCACCGCAAGAAGGTTCCCTGCTCGTGTGGTCGTCTCCGCTGCATGGTCAGTGGGACGGAATCCGGGGCGGTGCTCCTGACACGCACCCTGAACGTTGCCGGCTGTGTACGCACTCCTCACTACAACGCGCGCGACAGGAAGCGAACGTCGGCGCCGGGGGCAAGGCCCCGCGTGTGAACACGGCAATCGAGAAAACAAAAGGGAGGGGGCGAAGAAAAACACCTGATCCTCCTGTCGAGACGTCCAGGACGGAGACTTCCCCACCGCCCACCTTCGAGACAGCGAGGCGGGTGAGAGGGGGGGGCGGGGTTGTGCCGGCAACCGCGTGTACCGCTACGTGCATTTCGACCAATCTGGAATTTCACGGTCTCTGGGTCACGGCTTACAACCCCCCTCCCCCCCCCTCCCCCCCCCCCCCCCCCCCCCCATTCCTGGCCAGCACCCATGCGTCGTGGTGTTGGTACCACCTCCTCTCCCCGAACTGCCTTCCTCTTCTTAGTTCACTTCCTCCCCGCAACACCGCTTATATCGGCTCTCTTTTGTAGCGATGTACCGTTCGGGAGGAAGGTAGACAAAACGAGAAATAGAACCAGAGCACGTAACGCGGCGGGGAGCCGTCAGAGGGACGGAAAGAGATGGCGGAGAGAGAATTCGAGGAGGAAGCGAGGGATGCCAGTTCGGCTGCGGCGGCAACCGACCGGTTCTCCTCTTCCGTATTGCTCTCCTATGAGTGGGACGCCGGACGAAGCGATGCGTCTGCTGTGGTCGCTGCCGGTCGTCACCCTCTCTCTCTCTCTCGTGACGGTCGCGTGTGTATCTATAGGAAGGAAGGTTCGTGCTCTTCTTTCTCTCGTCATCCGTTCAGCTCGAATGTGGAACAGGCGGTGCCGAAAAGATGGAAAAAGAGCCGGTTTCCGTCTCAATCTGACAGTGTTTTTATTTGGTCCCGTTTTTCTGCTTGCTTCGCCAGCCACCTGTGCGCCCGCGTTATGTAATGCTTTCTGACTGCTGCGCTTCAGTTGCCGCTTGCGCGAGTGGGTTTTACAAAATGGCATTACATACCTTATTTGTTGGTGTTTTTGTCGTTGTTGTCGTAGATGTAAAGCCTAGATGGTAGTGGCGCATACCCACTCTGGGGGATTGGCCAAGAACCGGGTAGTTCGACATAACAATAAGAAAGGAGAATTATAAAATACTGCAAACATAAATTTGGGAGTAGGTGCGTATATGAGAATTAATAGGTAGATTATAAAACATGATTTTCATAGGATAAAGAAATAAATGAAAATTTAAAAATAAATAAACATGTAATCATCGATTTTGTAAAAATATAACGGAACCTTAAGCTCTGATTTCACAGTCTCAATCTTTCTGACGCTGCAATGAAATCCTGGACGGCATTGCCAACTTTTCTGTCGCTGTGCCCAAGGGTCGAGGCCCCCAAAGATCGTAAATTTTGAACATTTAATTCTAATCTGTTGTCATTCCTGCGATTTGCCGATGTTCTTTCTGGGGTTTTACGTGCCAAAACCAGGCCTGATAACAGCGTCCAAACCGACTGCAAAATCTGATACGATGTTACGGGACCACGGCTTTTCGGTGATTTAATTTTCGCCAAGCCTTTCTGAAGCATGGTCATTTACGGTGAGCTTGAAAAGAATAACATTTGTGCGAGCTAAAAAGATTTACTTGCGAGGTTCACGCGCTTATTCATCGGTTGTATCCATGCCTCCCTGCTTTTTTTCGCCAATACTCAAAACGTTTCTTGCTTATCTCGACTGCTGACTGGTTGATACTTCCGTCCACTTTAAATTATCTACGGAGAACTACGTAGTTACCTACGGATTCACTACGGTTAATCCCTTCGTATTTCACTAGGATGTGCTGAGGGGCACGAACGGAGTCTGTAGGCCCCCTAGAGAGCCAAAGAGTGAACTCGCCAGAATGTCAGGATAGATTGGACCAGCCCGGCCCCTTTCTGGCGCTTAAAAAGAGCGCCCAAACACTTTTTTTTCTTCCTTTCCTGTTTTTTTTTTTTTAACATGAAACGCTCATTCGATCAAATGCGTTGGATCTTTGCGAACGAGACACTTCGTTCGCAACTGCACATCACACCTCAATGGAACAGCACCGCGTCTTTCTTATATGGAAACCGTCGTGTCACCACCGAAATCGATTATATAGCGTCCAAAAAATTGCGCAGCGTTTCCTTGTGATGCACATCGCGCTGTATACTAGCATGAATGGGTGTGAGAGGCTGTCCACTGTGAACCATCCTATTTTTTTTTTTTTTGCATTGTTTTCATTCCGTAGCACAACAATGTTTAGAATATTGGGCTTGCAAGGAGCATATTTTACAGCTTGTAAGTATATTATACGTAACATCTATGGCCATGCGTGAGTGCATATTCTGTGAAACGCTGAGTAATTAATTTCGTCAACCAGACATCGAGTTATCGACCTTAGCAGTCATTATCCGCACGCAGTGTAAATCACGTTTGTTGAATAAATGACACTTCGCATTATTTACTCGATCTGTGACCTATCCCATGTAGTGAGTATGAGCATAGGGTTCAAGGACAATAAATCATCACATTCTTTGGATTCTCCTCCTCTTCGTTTCATTTATTGCGCTTGACGCAATTGATGCATTTATGCCAGCTTCACTGGATCCTTGGCCAGTACTTACCTTAGTAATAGATATGCGCCGCAGTCAGAGGTCATCATCATCATCCACAACATTACTACACTTCTCACCCCATCCGACTCTTGGTCAATAGTGGGCTTAGGGCATTGGCAGAGGGAAACCAAACCAAGTCGTACACTTGAGGAGACCTCGAGCTCCCCGTTATCCTGCCTCTATGTCATCGTCGCGTCCTCTCCTCCGGCAGCCTTCGCGGCACCCGCCACCAGTCAACCTCAGAGGAACGCCGGGGTTTGGTCGACAGGTGTCGCGCTACGCTGGTGAACTGTCACCGTCTCTCGAGTACGCGTTCCTGTCGCCCGGCACTTCGAGTACGTGGTCGGCTCCGGCGTCATCCCAAGCGTCGCCGAAGCCTTCTGCATCGAGTTTATCCTCGAGTACACCCCAAAGGAGTTCAGACATCGACCCGCTTCACAAGTCATCTGGGTGCGTCTAACCACATACGTACTACGCGTATTTTCCTGTTATGTAAGTCTGCTACTAGTAGAATTGAACTGTTGGGTAAAAGCTGGATGAACCGAGACGAAGTGCCTCAGACAGGCTTGCTGACGTTCAGTTATTGAACCCATCTCTGTCAAAGGCGGCCTTGTAATTTCTGGCGTGTTAGTGTTAGTGCTTAGTAAAGCACTACTAAGCACAGTGAGAGCAAGTAGTGTCGCCACCACTGACAAACATCAAGTGACGTTGCTCGACTAGCCAGTAAAAGCTAACACGCCAAGAATGACAAGATCGCCCTTTACAAAGGCACATCTATAAAAACGTCATTCAGCCTGTCTGAGGCGCTTTACCCTGTTTCATCCGGCTTTTATCATAACCACAAGGCGTTTCCATCTGTTAGCCAACTTCCTGAGCTTGGATTCCAAAATCAAAGATAATCGCAAGAACTGTTGTCGCTGAACCTTCTCAGGCTGCCTATAGAACTAAATCAAGAGTTGCGACTTCCTATCATGCATGGCAATTCAAACGTCGAGCCTTATCACGTGAAGTTCAAGATGGTGGACGGTTATGGAAAGTTTTTTGCTTATACAATGACACATTTCCAAAGTTTTGGGAGAACAATTCATAAGACGTTTCTATGTTAACAGCAACCTTAAAATTCTGGTGACACTGATTTTTCATGGTTTTGATTAGGTGCCCTGCGAACTACAGCTGCGCAGTTACGGCTCTCACAGCACCACCTGGCGTGAACAGGACACGTTCCTCAGTGAGAGAGAATCCGAATGTCTAGCAGAGCCAAGGATGCTGCGGTGCACTCGAAACTCTTACGAAAATGAAAAAGAAAGCTTACAGAAAGAGCCAAACTACTCAGGTAATAGACAGCGAAAATTTGATGCGAACTAGGAAGCTTAAGATTAACGTAATGTGAACAGCTTGGCAGAGGCTCAATTGCTCGTCTTTGCTCGCCCGCCTTTCGAAGCTACTCAAAATTATCATACGAAACTTATCACTTATCAAGGCCATCAGAAGAAAATTTTCACATGAATGAAACTGGATTACAGCAAATATGGCAGTTTCTCTCAAGTCTTGAACTACGACTTGCCGATATTTTTTAAAGGAGGAGTATATAAAGACACTGTGCATTGTACGAGTGCTAACCTACGAGCTTGGGGCTGGAACATTTAGTAGAACAAGTCATCTTGAGAACAAGCTAAGGACCGCGCAACTACCGATATAAGTGAAAGTTCTAACGTTATCAGGCAGAATGACGGTAGTACGGATTGAAGAGCAAACGGGTATAGCATATACCGGGCATTTCAGCGAACACTTCCACAAATTCTTAAAGGTTGCCTGTGACAGCACAATTCTAGTTCATGAGCTGCTCTGCTCGAAGAGGCGGACATGCACTAAAAATTGAAGTGCATAATCGACTAACTAACAAAAGTTCACCAATTAAGTTTTTGAGTAATGACTTTATGGCCCATATTCCAATTTACAAATTCTAGCTGTGGAATCCGCAAGGCGCATTCATTTGGAACGAATTCTCCGGGTGACACCAGTTTCGAGATATTCCGTAAATTTTCGAAAATATGCATTGGCGTTCCAGTTACTTTTGTGCTTCAATGCAAAAAACGACGTTTTGTTACGAAAGTAACTGGAAGTAATGTCGCATATTGTCGCATTTCCTTTCTTCAACGCTGCGCGCTCGGTGCTTCCAGATCACCAACGGCATGCGCGTTATCAAGGTGACATTGCATTTCTGACAGGAAAGTAGCGAGCGCAGCGTTTTCAAGAAAGAGAGAGAATAAACTTTTATTCACAAAGGCAAGGTAATTCTTCCTCGTTGGGTGGGGCCCTCAGTCCAGGGCTCCATTGCCTTGCACGACCCTGCGAGCCCGCTGGACCAGCTGTTGCTGTTCCTGCCGGCCTAAGCTGAGCAGTGCAGACTCCCAAGAGGAAGGGGTGGGGTTGGGGATAGGAGGAAGGCCCCTTGGACTAGAGCATTCCCACGTGGAATGATAGACTGTTGGTTCGGATCCACAGTAGGGGCAGTAGGAAGGGTATAGAGTGGGATGAAGGAGATGCAGCACATAGAGGCAAGGGAATGAATTAGTCTGCAGTTGCCGCCGAGCGACGGCATCTGCTCTGTTAAGTGAAGGATGGGGAGGACGATACATATAACGGCTCTGTCGGTAGTACTCCAGCATTGAGTTGTAGTTTAGTGGTTCTGTCGGTGCGTCGTCTGAATGGGACAGCTCTTCCGATGGAGCCCGGCCGGTCAGACCTCGGCCAACCGCATGAACGTGTTCATTTCCATGGAGAGAGGCGTGTCCAGGAGTTCAGACGACGCGCACCGTACGTAAAGTGGACGGCGAGACAGAAGACAGGATATTGTGAGTATGCGCAGCCAAAAGTCCCTGCACGAAGGCACGGCAAGCAGCCTGTGAGTCTGTCACTATGATGACAGGGGCGTCCTGTAACGGTAATGTCGAGGCGTGGACAATGGCCAGAGCATAGCTCCCTCCTCTGCCGAACCACTGTCCGTAGTGCGAAGTGTGGCAGACGCCACGAGCGCGTCTGTGTTGTCGATCACCGCTAGACACATGGCGGGCTTTTTCTGGGTAGCGTGCCGCATCAGTGTAAAGAACTTTTCCAGACAGGAAATGCAGGCAAGCAAAGCAGATGACGATTATTGTTGTAGACAAGAAAAATCCCAAAGGGTGCAAGCTATTTTACACTGTAGATATAGGGCCCTGTCCTAAGCATGCACGTGACCACTCCTGCCCATTCCCAAAGCGCTGAGCACTTCCAACACCTCCTCACTCATGCATTGATTTGCAACGAGCGTGTCCGTACTTCGCAGGGGTCCCAGAGGGACAGCGCTGGCAGCTCCAGAAGAAACAGCAGAGGTGACAGCGACCCTTCGGCTGGCGGAGAATCGACGACCACAACGACGGGCTCCTCGGCACCTCTGGTGACGACCGCCAGGTTGCGTGAGGATCGCCGCTCAGTCTCACGCCTGATGATCGCGCTGGCCATTTTCTCCGTGGTCTCCCTCCACCGCTATAGCTCTCCTCGCTGATAGTGCACGCACGATTCGACAGCAGCTGCTCGCAAGCGACAGTCACGGGGGCGACGCCTCTGACACGACGCCGAAGCTGGAGACCAGCTCTGTGCCGTTCGGAGACAGCACCGGTGCCAAGAAGCACAAGCCCGTGCGCCACAAGTCAACACCAGCCCGAAAGAATGATCCCAGACAAGCCTCGACTCAAAAGCAGCCGCACTTCTCTATTGTATGTACCGGCATATTTGAAACGTTATTTTACGACATTCTAAAGTGCTAGTCTTGTTTTTCATTTTCGTTTATACTTCTGGTTTGTTGGCCGTCACGGAGTTGAATTTCCCAACTGGCTCAACATTCTCGCTGAACAACTTTTTCCTAACACCTCTATTCTCAAAGACTTCGACCCGTATACAGTAACGTCACAGGCCGGTGACGGCGAGCTGAATGCGAATACACGGTATCCCATGCCGCGGTAGGCTTGGTTCGGAGTATTCGCGCGATTGATAGTACACTATAAAGTTGTACAAGGATGTTAGGGACGCCGTCGAACAGAACGGTCACAAAAAATCCAACTAAGCATTTCTTACGAGGTTGTGAGTGTGAAATTGAAGCGTCTTTCGTCATATAGTGTGCAATTTTGACCACTGTGAAAAGGCGGTTAAGCAAATGTCCCAAGATTTTTGCAGCGTTACACTGTAAAATTGACGACCTGGAAAATCGCAGCCGGCGAAATAATCTAGTTATCTATGGGCTGAAGGAAACAGATGAAGAAACGCCAGCGTCGCTAAGAAAGCAGGTGATCGACGATGTGTTCTCTAGTAAGATGGGCGTGAAGGTAGCTTGCGTAGAAAGAATTCATCGAGTCGGCACTAAAAAGCAAACCGGGTAAACGACCAGTTATCTTACGGCTATATGATTATAATGTAAAAAACGAACTTTTCAAATATGCTCATAAACTAAAAGACACCGGCCTGTCTCTCAATAATGATTATTCTCATGAAGTACGCTTAAAAAGAAAGCATCTATGGGAATACGCGAAAGCGAAAAGGGAACAAGGTGGGCACAGCTCTGTTAAGATTATTCATGACAGGCTGATTATTGATGGTGCACCGTTTACATGGAACTCTGAAGCACATGAGATAGTGCGATACAGGCGAAAGTGACGCAATCGCATTGTGAAGCAGCCACGTAATCTTGTCCTTTTGGTAACCAACTGCCGAAGTACCCGCCGTGGTTGCTCAGTGGCTATGGTGTTGGGCTGCTGAGCACGAGGTCGCGGGATCGAATCCCGGCCACGGCGGCCGCATTTCGATGGGGGCGAAATGCGAAAACACCCGTGTACTTAGATTTAGGTGCACGTTAAAGAACCCCAGGTGGTCCAAATTTCCGGAGTCCCTCACTACGGCGTGCCTCATAATCAGAACTGGTTTTGGCACGTAAAACCCCATAATTTAATTTTTTCAACTGCCGAAGTGTAAAAAATAAGGTCGGTGAACTAGAAGGCTTGATAAACAGCGTAGAGGCTGATATTGTTATTGGCACTGAATCTTGGCTTGAGCCTACAGTAGCTGACCATGAGGTCTTTCCCAGCGATTTCACCGCATATCGCAAGGACAGATCTTCGCATGGCGGTGGTGTTTTCGTGCTCGTAAAGGCATCGCTTCAAAGTTGCGCGCTTCGCGTTGACCAGAACCCTACAGAGTCCGTTTGGTGTCGAATTACACGAAACGATGGCATCAATTTTGTTGTAGGGGCCTTCTATCGCCCGCCTGCTTCTGACCCTAACATAATAAACCAGCTGCGTAAAATTACATGTACATTTTCTCATTAGTGCATTATACTAGGTGGTGATTTTAACCTTCCTGGTGTCACGTGGAATAATGGTCATTGTGTGTTGAACTCTAATATTGGAGCCCATGGTCAATTGAAAACATTGTCAGATTCTCTTGGTTTTTATCAGCATGTTTCTCAGCCAACAAGGGGCCCCAATCTTCTTGACTTGTTGTTTTGCAATGTTCCGGATTTTTTGTTAAACGTGAGTGTTATTCCTGGTATAAGTGACCATGACGTTGTTGTTGCTAGATTGGCTATTGCTTCTCCGCCCCCCAAAGTTAGTGAGTCCCGCACAATTTACCTTACCATAAAGCAAACTACCCTGAAATTTCAAAACAGTTGGACGACCACTATTTATTGTTCGAGTGTTTAGCTGATTCCCTAAATACTAATAAGCTATGGTTGATCTTTAAGAATCGTATACTCTCACTCACCCAAAGTTACGTCCCTAGTGTTCGAAGCAACAAAGTAAAGCGAAAGGGAAAGCCATGGATCAATGGCGACCTAATTCGACTGATCCGACGACGCAAGAGAGCGTATTCAGAACATTGCAAAATAAAAACGTTATTATCTCTTGACAAATTACGGAATCTGACGGCACTGTATAAAACTAAATTAGCGGAGTGGAAAGACCATTATTTTCAAAACTTAGCCACTGATTTCAAAAATAATAATAAAAAGAAGTTCTGGAAGTTCTTTAAGAGGTGCAGTACGGAGTGCTCGGGCCTTCCAGATTTAAAGCATATTGGTAGGATAATTACCGATGACGTAGAAAAAGCTGCCGTATTGAATGATTTTTTCAAATCTGTATTCACTGCGGAGCCTCCGACTTCGCTTCAACCATCGTCAACGAAATACGCAGCAATGGAGCCTATATTGATTTCTATGGAAGGTATAATAAAGCTTCTTGACAGCATCGAAGAATGTAAAGCTACAGGACCGGATGGTATATCTCCTAGAATTTTGAAAAACTGCTCTCGAGAGGTAGCTAAATACTTTTTTGTAATTTTCAACAAGTCTCTCAGTGAAGGCCATCTACCTGACGACTGGAAGCTAGCGTACGTAGTACCAATTTTTAAAAAAGGTAGCAAAGCAGACGTGCGTAAATACAGACCTATATCTCTCACCTCACAGTGTTGTAAGACTTTCGAGCGCATTACTTATACGGCCTTAATTAAGCACATTACGTCAATAGGATTTCTAAATACTCAACAGCATGGATTTCGAGAAGGTTTTTCTTGCACAACTCAGCTACTCGAATTTTACCACGATATAGCCTCCAGTCTCGATTGTAGAGGACAGATTGATTGTTTATTTTTAGATTTTCAGAAGGCCTTTGACACTGTCTCGCATCAGTTATTAATACAAAAACTTGTGTACATAAATATTGATAACTCTGTTAAAAAATGGATAATGGACTACTTGACATCACGGAAACAGCAAGTTGTTCTGAACGGTAAATGTTCTGCGTGTGTTGATGTAACATCTGGGGTTCCACAGGGTTTCGTGCTCGGACCTCTGCTCTTCCTTATTTTTATTAATGATATTTCTAATGAAATCAAGTCAACTGTACGTCTGTTCGCTGATGATTGTGCACTGTACTGTAATGTGGACAGTGGGGCGGATTGCATACAGCTGCAGGAAGATCTCAATCATATCAAAATGTGGTGTAGATTAAACAAAATGAATTTAAACATTAATAAATGCGTGCATGTCAGCTTCACAAAAAAGTTAATAAACTGCGGTATCGCTACTATTTAGATAATCAAGTTGTTCGCCAGGAATCTTCGTATAAGTATCTCGGAGTGACTTTATCTGAGGATGGATCATGGGCCGAGCACATTGACTGCATTGTACGCAAGGCTGGAGCTTCACTTGGTTTCCTTCGAAGGAATCTCAAGCACGTGGGAAGTCACGTCAAAGAGGCTGCATACAAAGCCTACATAAGGCCATTACTTGAGTACGCCTGCCCTGTGTGGGATCCGTCCATTCTGTGCGAATTAAAGCGTTGCAACGCATACCGTCTAGTGCTGCAAGGTATGTCCTGGGGCGGTATAATCGGTTTGATAGTGCAACGGACTTGAAAATAAATCTAGGATGGACTCCTCTAAGCAAACGCAGCAAAAATCTTCGCCTCAAGCTTTTTACGCTATATATAATAATCAAACTGGAATCAAGGCCTCGTCATATCTGCGTCCTCCATATTACTTATCCACCCGAAGAGACCATGTGTTCAAGGTTCGGGAGTATGCCCCCAGGACTAACCTTTTATTGCGATAGCAATTATATGGACACTCCAAAGCAGATTTCTGCCGTCGGCGTCGCCGTCGCCGTCGCCGTGAGGTTCCGTATGACGTCAATAGAGATGAAATCGTCCCCGCGCGCCGCCGAACGCTGTATGTGCGAGTGAAAGGGCACGAGGGACGCGCGCTTTCACGGGGAGTGAACGCACGGCGGAGAACAAACGCGCGTTCTGCGCCGTGCTCCCTTAAGGGCTGCAGAAGTAGGCGTCTCTTTCCTCCTTTACAATCACCTATATGTAGAGCAAACGCGCCTTCTTCCGACGCGTGAAAGGCCGTGGGGGGGGGGGGGGGGGGGGGGGAGGGAGGCGACGTTTAGCTGCGGCACCAAGTGCCTATTTATATCAGAGGCTCCGGCAACAGTCACCAACGCCGCACGCATTTTGTGCGAACGCGGACAAAACGCCGACGGCGTCGACAACAGATCTGCGTGTTGCCGGTGCTTCCAAGTTTATACAGCTGATAAAGCTACTATCATTACTCCGTATAGCTCTCTACAAATTTGCTATCGCAATTGATGCTTCGCCTGGTGAAACTGCGACAACTTTTTTAAAGTTTTCTTTCTTTCCGAGGACCATATCGGAGTGGAATTTGTTGCCGGCTGAGGTTGTGAGCCAAAACTCTGTTGATTTGTTTTTTCTGTATTATGCCCCTCGCAATAATGCCAATGGCGCTGCGATTCTTGTTTGAATAAAATAAAGAATAAAGTATTTATGTCCAATTGTATGCCGCAGAGCGGTCCTTCGAGTTATGAACTCCTCGCGGGCAAGCGAGGGCGTAGAGACGCTTGGCGCGTTTTGATTTGGCCTTACCGAGGCGCAGTTAGATCGCAGGCGAGAGCATGCGCGGACTTGGAACGCGCGGATAATGCAGGCTTGTGAGAGCGAGGGTGACTCTCCCCTAAACGCAACACCTGGCGCGCTACTGCTGCCATCAGGTGTACCCTTTCACGTCGAGGCGCGTTCGTGCCGTGGAGTCGCAGCCAATGGGAATTTGGGCGCCATTTCACTGCTACAGACGCCGGACGTCGGCATTTTTTTTTTGCTCAATGAGCCGTCTGACGCTCTCGCATCAATAACTTCGATAAGTAGAGGTCCTTCAACATGCACCTAAACTTCAGAACGCGGTTGATGTTCTTCTTCTTCTTTCTGGGGTTTTACGTGCCAAAACCAGCACTGATTATGAGGCACGCTATCGCGGTTGATGTTGGATTCACCTACCATTAGAACGCAGTCGTTGTGGCTGGAATTTTATCCCGAGAACTTATGCTCGGCACCAAGCAGTCTGCACCAACCACTGCTGCCGACGCCGCGAACGCATTCCGTCATTCCGTCATGGCGTTTGGCTGCCGGACACGAAGTCAGGGATTCGATTCCCTGCGAAACACTTTGCACTTAGATTTAGAAGGTCAAATTTATATCAGAGCCGTCCACTACGGCGTCCTTCAAAACGCACAGTGCAGTTTCGGTACGTGAAACTTCAGGATTTATATGTCTTATTTTAACCGTATTGTGAGAGATAGAGAATAAAACATTTATTTATTGGTAAAAAATTAATAGTCAGTTTGTGGTTGGACCTCCTAGTCAGGAAGACCATTGGCTTCTGCCGCCGTCCGGGCTCGGTTGACCAGGGCATGTTGCTGTTCTGGATCCGAGCTGGACAGGGTCGCCTCCCACTCGACTATCGTCGGATTATGCTTGGCCGATATTTTCGGATTCTGTTGGCACGCTCAGACCATGTGGTATAACGTGGCCGTCTGGGGGCAGAATTTACATTGCGGATTGCACGTCGCAGGATCTATCTTTGATAGCACATAAGGATTCGTAAAGGACAATGTTTGTAAGCGTCTCCATGCTGCCTGCATTGCCTTATCTAATTTGGGATCAGGCGGGGGTAAAGTGCATCTACTCAGCCGGAGGTGTTGCAGGATCTCAGAATATGAAACGAGGGGCTGAGGATCGTCCTGGTCAGCTAGAAGTTGTGCTGTGGAGGAATCGGCGGAGTCCCGGTGTAAAAGTTATCGTGCGGAGGCATGAGCAATCTCATTGTCGCGAACTCCCGCGTGCCCTGGTACCCACAACAGCTGTTTCCACTGACCCTCTTGACGAATGGCCGCAGCCTGTCGCAGCATTGACTTTGCGAGGCGGCCGACTTGACCTATTGCGAATTTACGATGCGCCGCCTGGGAATCCGTGAGGACAAAAGTGGCTCTTGCATTACGCATGGCTAAGGCCTCTTCCATGGCTGTGATGTCTACTCCGGTGGCCGAGATGTAGTCTACCCAAACCTCCTTGAGTCTACCACCTGCCCCTGCGTACAACGGTTGCCGTGGAGTGGTTGTGCAGGGGTCCGACGGCATCTACAAAGAAGGCGCCTGCTTGATCCGAATACTTGTCGTAGGCTTTGGCTCTGGCAGCTCTCCTGTTTTCGTGGTGGATGGGGTGCATATTACGTGGCAACGGGCGAGTGATGATATCCTGCTGCCTTTCTGATGGTAGTAGTCGGTTGCCGGCGACCTGCGTGGGTGGATTGATGCCCAGTGCTTCTAGCGTGGCGCGACCTGCTTTGGTGCCTGCGAGTCGAATTACTTGGTTCATGTAATAAGCTTGGAAGAGCTCTGACGCTGTATTATAGATGCCCATTTCAAGGAGCCTGTCATTCATGGCCCGTGGTGGTATATATAGAGTGAGGGCTTTCCGATTTCCGTATTGTGAAGATTATCACTAATGACCACCCCACACAGTTATCACGGCAATGTTTACAACGGTACAAATTCTGGCATTTGACTAAAAGCAAAGGTTGTGTTATTTTGACGATTCGGTTACTTTTGGGCAGGTAAATACGAGGGAAACATCGATCCCAGTTGAGTACACGGAATACACTTTTTCTTTTTTTTTCTTTTGTAACTCTGGTGCAAGGTGTTATGTTATACTATAAAAATCAGCATACCTCTTGTCTATAAATATAGAAATGTGTACATATGTAAAATTGCCGTGATAAGAGTATAGCACAGGTGAATTCACCCTTTGATATCACGCGGTTGACTCAGGGACTTAAGCATTTTCGGAAAAAAAGTTGTCGCAGTTTCAGCTGAAAAGCGAAGCATCAATTGCGACAGCAAATTTGTAGAGAGCTATACGGAGTAATGATATTAGCTTTATCAGCTGTATAAACTTGGACATGCAGCAGCACCGGCAACACGCAGAACTATTGTCGACGCCGTCGGCGTTTTGCCCGCGTTCGCTCAAAATGCGTGCGACGTTGGTGACTGTTGCCGGAGCCTCTGATATAAATTGGCACTTGGTGCCGCAGCTAAACGTCGCCTCCCTTCCCTCCCCCTCCCCCCCTCCCCCTCCCCCACGGCCTCTTGCGCGTCGGAAGAAGGCGCGTTTGCTCTACATATATGGTGATTGTAAAGGAGGAAAGAGACGCTTACTTCTGCAGCCCTTAAGCGAGCACGGCGCAGAACGCGCGTTTGTTCTCCGCCGTGCGTTCACTCCCCGTGAAAGCGCGCGCCCCTCGCGCCCTTTCACTCGCACATACAGCGTTCGGCGCGCGGCGACGATTTCATCTCCATTGACGTCATACGGAACCTCACGGCGACGGCGACGGCGACGGCAGAAATCTGATTTTGAGTGTCCATATAATTGCTATCGCAATAAAAAGTCAAATACCTGTCGGTACGATGCTCGGCTACCAGCTCAAATAACCGCGAGTTTGCTGACTAGCCGCCATGATTGATGCGTTGAGTGATCGCATACGTACGGAGCAGTTCAAGAAAAATGTCTCTTTACTCTTTTTTTTTCCGGCCGCTCTTTCAGGAGACCCATGCGCCTTCGTCTGTCGGGGCGAATTCGTCTGGAAGAGAGAATAATCGTTCCACCGGCGAGTCGCTACGCAAGACAGAGTCCGCCAGCCAGGCTGGCTCCAATCGGGCTAAGATTACCAGTCCCAGCTATACCACCAGCTCGGTCAACGCCACCAGCTCGGCTGACCACATAGGCTCGGTCTACACTATCAGCTCAGCTAGCAAGGAACAGGCGACGAGCGGCATCAGCTCCCGTGACGCAGTTATCGACACGAACAATATTGGGAAAGAGAAAGTGTTGTCCGATGCTTCGAGCAGGGCGACGCTCAGGTAACGACGCCCCTAAAAGAATCACGCTTGGTGACGCTCCCAGAACCGAGCAAGTAGCCGACTCATCTCTCAAGCGGTGAATTTGTGGAAGCGCCAAGACTACTCTTTAGAAGGTGCCGCAAAGTGAAAGTTGCTTCGAACATTATTTTTAAGTTTCTCACAAGAGAACAAACACCTATATACCGGGCGTTTCTTTTTATTTATTTATTTATTTATTTATTTGTAAGACTCTTCCAAAATCTCGAATTGTAGAGAGTGAAACTCAGCCTCCGCAGCAATGTTGTGCGGATAAGCGGAGACAATCACATTGCTGATAATAATGATCATATAGCTAAACAACTATTATCACTGATCAACTTTTTATTTACCGCTTTAGAGCCAATCTGTACCACGCTAACGTCAACGCCTGCATAGGTCAATGCATTGATGTCACGGATAAGAATGTACGTCCTCGCTCATTTTGGTCGTATTGACGCAGTAAATGGCTCAGGGTCCCCAGCAGCCACCGGGGGCCGAGGACCCTGATCTGATGCAATATGTTATATGCAGTGAAAGCGACGGCGTTTGCGACCCAATGTGACTTTATCTGGTGCCCCAGCGATGAACCAGCGCTCACGGGTAGCGGAAAAAATTGTCTGAGGTAACCTAGTTATCTAAACCAAGTTATCACGAGCGATAGGTCTTTGGCTTGGTTTTGCAAAGACTATGCACGCAGTGTTTCACTAATGCGCGCTTCCGCGCTTGGCAAGCTTCTCTATAACGTGCTAATCTGGCCCTCTTTGCTCCGACGTTTCAGCAGCCAACTTTGCCTTTGCTTGAGATTTCGCAGCCTGCCATCTAGCTATATCTACTGGATGATTGCATTCAGCCTGTCACTTGCGCTGAAGCGCACGCACAGGCGGCCCAGCCGGCACGCTATTCATGGCGAGTATGAGTGACCAAGCACCGGCAAAGCACATACCCTCGCCTAGTCACGTGGTACCGCAGCGGCGAGGCCCCGAGCGAGCGCCTCTGCGGCCCTCTCCGCAGCGGATCACGTGGAGTGACGTCACACCTGCCCTCCGGCGGCTCGCGCTCCGGCGGCCCAAGGTCGTTGCGACGCGATGAATGACCTTGCGAGACATGGCGTAGTAGAGCTTTCGCTCTAAAAGCACCGTCTGCCATGCACTCCGAGCATTGCGCTTGAATCGCTGAGCACGGTACAGCGTTGTGTTTCGACTCCTCGGACGGTGTTCGAAGGGGTCTCGCGCGGCTACGACATGACTCCTGCTGGATAGAACAGTGCCCTGTCGGCTACGAAACGTCCGACAAGGATGGTGTGATGAAGGGTGCCGTCAGTGGCGTTGCACGCGGCGCACGTTCGGTGGTGTGTGAGGTTTGGAAAACGCGCCGTGCGTGTCCATGCGCTGGCTTGCACGCGGGAAATTCTTGAGGATGTTATACTGCGCTCCTAGCGGGCTCCTGTGCTGGCGGTGCTGTGATCGAATCCGGCCGGCAGAATCCCGCCGGCAGAAGGATTAAGAAATTTCTCAGTCGAACCAAAGATAAATATTCGAGAAAAGAAAAACTTTCAGTATTGAATCTAATACTTCATATTTTCATGTTTTAAACAAACCAATAAAGAAAAGCTGCTCGATGTTAGAAAATCGATGTTAGAAATGCCTTTTTTATTGCTTGATTCATATTGCTACGCCTATAAAGCTATTTGCAAGATGTAAGCAATTATAGAGAATCTTGATGGAGACAGAAGTTAGCCAGGACAGCCAGGCTCTACACTTTTGATGAGCCACGGAAACAATACACCACAGTGACAGATGGGATGATATAATGGTGCAGAGTAAGCGTGCTTGACCATCTTAATTAGTCAACAGCTATGTAATTTTTTTTGCCAGCCAATAGCTTTGCCTGGGCAGCGCGACGTAACACACACAAATGAAGAGAAACGACTGAAATATGCAAGGCATGCTTTCTGCTCACAACATATATATATATATATATATATATATATATATATATATATATATATATATATATAATTACCTGCCGCCCGTTGTCTCTTCCCCCACTTTCATTTCCGCTTATTTAACATTAATTTAATCGTGAACTACAAATAATTTCCCATATATGCTGTCCTTAACACAATGTTCTGTAGGTCCGGTATGCACGTAGTTAAGAAAGAGCACACATACGAAAGAGGCATGTATACTTACAGCAAGTAGACATGCCTTTTTCGTATGTTTGCTCCTTCGTTCCGCATTATATATATATATATATATATATATATATATATATATATATATATCATAAGAAGACAACAAACATGGTAGCTCAATGGTAAGAGCATCGTACGCGTAATGTGAAGACGTGGGATGGTTCCTCACCTGCGGACAGTTGTTTTTTCATTCATTTTCATGTCCATTAGTTTATCATTTCTTTACTTCAATTAGTAAGTACAAGTAATTTCCCCTATGGTGTCCTTGATGTCATTGCTTGTTGGCTTCTTATGATATGATTAATAATAATCGGGCCCCTCGGTTCCCATTCTTCTCGTTCATTATATATATATATATATATATATATATATATATATATAATGAATTGCCGCATATATATATATATATATATAATTGCCGCACGACTGGCCGCTCGAGGCACTTTGCGTGTATTCGCGGGCTTCTTTCATGCTCGGAAAAACACTTTTATGTAGCACGCATTGAGCAACGGAAAATTGTATCGGGAGTTTTTCGTGTTGCTCTACAACTTTCTCACTGACACATTGATAATTAGGACAGTACTTCTAGAGTTAGATAATTAGTTACAATTAATTAAATCTCAGTAACGAAAAAAATACTGGCGGCTACTCCACTGCAGTGGAAACAATACGCACTAGGTTTGCTTCATGTAACGCTGTTCCTCATTTTTTTTAAATCGTGCTGCGTGATAGCTGGGACACCCTGTATATACATTCTTTTCCTTTTCCCGGCCAACGTTCTATACTAGCATTTTATTTTCATACGGTTACTGCGGTCGAATTTTCACCTGAATTTGTATAATACGACTGCAGGAGCGGACTTTTACTAGTATTTCTAAAACTCGTAGCTTTACATACCAGTGTACCAGCTTACATAACATTCCAACGACCCAAACACAACGTGTTAAGGCCCAGCCACACTGGAGGACAAACGCACGCGGCCCGCCACCGGCAGTAAAACGTTGCTGCGGCAGTGCGGTCCACACCGACATGGCTGGGCGCCACTGTTCAGTTGAGCGAATAAACAGCGGCTTCCTTTTTTTTTTCTTTTTCCTTTACTTGCTGAACTTTTTTACAGACATTGCAAAGAAGAAAGTTGACAGCAAATTGATGAGCTATTTCAACGTTGCTATCAGTGCATTGACTGGTTCGTGTGACGTCGAGTAATGATGCTCCGCATAACGTGTTAGGCGGAGCAGTATCACTCGACGCCACACGAACTTTTGCTATTGAGTTTGTCACCGAGTAAGCATATTTAGATGCGTTTTCCAGTTTGCTTTGGATAATACGAATTTCTGATTATACGTTTTATTTTCCGGTTCCCGTGGAGATACTATCAACGAGGTTCCACTGTATATGTAGTAGAGCACCAAAAAAAAAGGGGCATGTTTTCTTGCATTTGCGCCCTGTTTGTTGAACTGCTCGGCATGTTGGTGGTACGCTGTACCAGACTCCTAGCCTAGCGAAATAGTCTTTTGAACGCGCACTGCCACCCGAGGGCGAGGGATCAAATCCTGGCCTGGCAAAATACAAAAATCCCCGTGTACCGTCCATAGCGCGTGCACGTTAAAGAACCCCAGGTGGTCGAAATTAATCCAGAATGCCCCACTACGGTGTACCTCATAATAATATCAGGGTTTCGGCGTGTCAAACAGCTGCATTTAATTAAGTTTTCTTTTTTAATTAACGCGCACTCCCCTCGTACTTCATTCACACCGCATAGTTCACACACCATGTACGTAATTTGCGTATTCCAACAGTGTCAACGAGTACTGAAAAAACGTACGCGCTGAATGATAGGTCGGGAGCTTAGCCGAGCAAGAGGCTTAATGTACAGGGTGTCCCAACTATATCATGCACCAAGATTTAAAAATAAGCAAATGCCACGTAGCTGGACAGGACCAAGGTAATGTTGTTTGCCGTCGCTTGGAGATAATCAGACTATTTTTGCATTCCGCCTGATTATATAATTAGTCTGAATTATTCAACTTATCAAATATCATAGGTAGATTAAAAGCGACAATGAGAAAATTGTAGAGCAACATTAAAAAGAACGCAATCTCCCGCAGTGTGATCTCTCAAGATGCCCAGAAATCATCTGTTTCGTCATAGCGAATTTCACTAAAGCGAAACATAACATTTACGTAGAATCTCTTCAGCGAGCTTTCTGGATGATGCCTAAGCATTTCGTATTAACGACGTGGTGTTGAGTGCTCACACTCAACACTGCTGTTAATCCTAGCACTGCCCAGCGGCTGCGGTCGTCTTGTCGCCATTACGGGAAATGCGACAGCGCTGAGGCGACACGAACTGCTGCGGAAGGCGGCGCAACGTGAACTGATGAGGCAAGCAAACTACTGCAGGTGGCGGCCCCAGGTGCGCTGATGACGTTCCGATTCGAAGCCCCGGCTGCTCCACAGTTCTGGCTTACTAAAGGTTTGCCTAGTGCGTGCCTGATTGCACACGTCACGTGGTCAAAGAGACGCGCTTGTGCTACGGCTCGCGCGTTCGCCGTCGTCTTCTTCCACAGCTGGCGAAAACATTGCTGCTGGCTCAATCCTAAAAGGGATCGTCTTACGCGAAGGACGGACGCACGGACGAATTTCTCGTTGGGTAACCATAGAAATACTTAAGCATTTAATACTCCCAATACAGCTTTCTGCTGCTCAATATGTGCTACATAAAAATCATCATCATCAAGAATAAAAAAACGCACACGCATCCACTCGCACAGAAACTTGGTAAGCGGAAGCAGTGAAGAGAACAAGGTGGAGCTTTATGGCACCGCTAATAACCAAATTTTATCCAAATTTGTCCTTTCTGGCTGCACCACAGAAACTTAAGACAGGTAGGCGTATACAACAGCACCAGAAATAATAATAAACGTCTGTATTAGGCATATGGAAATTACAGATCGTGTACACAATTTTGGGGAACAATATATGCAACATCCCGGTTGTGTAAACACGTGCCCTCTGAGATCAAGAGCTGAACAAAGTAACAATAAACAATGGGGTCTGAAATAATGGCAAAAGTATACTGCCGTACTGCCGGTAATCCCATAACCATGGTTTTATGGAATACCTGTAATGACGTGAGCAATCAATGTCATACACCAGCGCCATCTCTCAAGTATTATCGAATTCGAGCAACAATACGCAAGGAATTTCTAGGTTGTCTATGCAGCCCTTCCTTCCGTTTACTTAAGTTGTTACTAAGTATGAAAGAGAGATAGCGTCAGCACCATCAAGAGAGTTCCGCGGGGGAAAAAAAGGCCGTCAAGGGCGGCTTTCGTTTGCCTGGACATATTTTACTGATATAAAGCGCACTATATGACAGTCAACTACGTCGCTTACAACTCGATCATTTGCCAATACGTTCGCAAGTATGAACCTTTCTTTTTTTTTTCTCTCTCTCAGGTCAGCTTCAGTCACTGCTCAATCATAGAGAAGGGAGGGGGGGGGGGGGGCAAATGCAGCAAATATAATCGATGTCCCGGGTCTTTCTGATGCAGGCGAACATCACGCGCTTTCTTCCGGTACAAGATGCGACCGAGCCCTTACCGTCGAGGCCACAGTGCGCACTTGCCCGCGGGATTCATTCGGTCGCCGGAGGAGCAGCCAAACACACGAGAGAATTCGGCGCTGTGCGCGAGCGGCCACTCGCAGTCGACCTCTCCTCGGGGCTTGCCGCAGAAAGGCAGGCACTGCACGACGAAGAAGAGCGCATCGTCCGTCAAATGAACGAACCTCGCCCCAGTAGCCGCTTCCTCATCGCCCTTGTACGCCGACCACAGCACCGACGAGACCATCATGATTGATTGGGTCGTGACGTTCGACACCGATGGCGCCATGACGTGCCGCTGAGCGCACACTTTCAAGCGCCTCGACGTCTTCTCGAGAAGTCGCCGGCAACCGGTCCTTCTTCTGAGGAACCCGTCGACGAGGCCGGTCGCAACTCGCAGTCCGAGTCCGCCGTACTTTGCGCCCGCTGGAAGACCGGCCGAGTAAAACGACGGGTCGAGGTCGTCGAACACTGCGCCGGAAAGGAGAGCGCGCTTGCGTGCGAATGACGCAGCAGTTCCTTTCCCGTTCGAAGACAGATAAGGAACGGCGCTCTTCATGCGCGACCAATTGATTACCGGGTTTTCGGTCATATCCGGTAGAGCGTCGAAGCCTACCGGGTTTACGAGCATGAATTCATGTAACGTCGACTCGCGCAATGCGCGGATGGCGTCGGAACAGCTGCCGTAGTTGAACGGACGTCCCGACTTGGCGCTGCCCATAGCGCGAACGATGCCTCTCGTAACTTTTCGTACCTCGTCCTTTCCGTACTTACCACCCGTAATTTCCTCCAAGAGATTGGCTTCGAGCACGCCCGGAAAGAAGCGCCTTGTTTCAGCGAGGCAATAGTGTCGGTGCGCAGACCGGGGGTCGCGAGATGCGTAGTAGAGTGATACGATGCGCTTGTTGGTGAACGGCACGAGAGCCTGGACGCAAAACCAGCTGTACAGCTCCATGAATTTTCCTCTACCGACGGCCTTGTGTCGAGAGAAGACGGCGTCGAAATATCGAGGATTTTTCACCACGACATCTAGCTTCGAATCGTCGGAGATATTCCAGTACTTGCGAAGAACGGCGCTCCAATCCTCGGCTGACAACGACGGTGTCCGACGATGAATCATTGCTGCGTTCGTTGATATTGAAGTACTATTCTTCCGGTTACTGCTGGAAAGCGCCAACCTTAAAAGCTCAAAAACAAACACTTCTCGCGCGTATATATAGCGATACTTATCGGCCGAGTCTGAACGGTTCTCGCTAGAGAAACCTTTGTAAACAGCATTAAAGTAACGCACGGCTTGGCTGCGATTCATGCGTCGACGGCGAGCCGCGATTGCCTCCAGGAGCTTCTTCGTCGGTTGGACACTGATGGTCGCCTTGTCACTTGCATTCGCCAACGCGAACTCCAGCAACACGGGCAATCTGACCGCCATCGACATGTAAAGCATGGCGTCCAAGGGATTAGAAGAGGACCCGTTGCGTCTGGGCCAAGCGACGCCGCCTTCTGCGAGCAGCCGCTTCACTGTGGCCAAGTGACCCAGGCTTGACGTCACGGTGATATAACAAGCGCCGAAGAAGCGAGCCGCCTTCTGCCTAAGGTTCTGACCCTCGGTCGGCACCCGTGTCTTCAGCGCTCGCTCGGCGACTTGGGCGATGAAAGCCTCTCGGAAGACTTCTCCCAGGGGCCGGGAGTTCGTGTCCAGCCAGGTTCCGCAGGAATACCTGGATATTTATTTAGATGGTGAGCTGGGAAACTCGACTCACCGGTGTTTCGTAATAAAGGAGTTCGTCATTAGGAACGCGAAGCAAGAAATAGTGTTTTTATGAAATAATATTTTAAGGTATACGTGCGGACACGACGAAGATTTCTAAGCCACTTGTGCGCGTTACCGTAATGTACCTCCCTAAAACGGGCTCTGCAAGAATATGATCGCGTATTATAGAATTGGCGCTCTTGCGTAAGTTGCAAGATAACACGGCAACCAAGTAAAACCTGCCGTCGGAAATCACCTGCCAACGTTCGCATGGTTACCATCACGTGCATGGCAATGTGTTAGTTCAAGTATCGTAATTCTGCGTGACTAACAAACGTGATTTTCGCACTATCATAAACGAAATCGTGATTACGCGCTTAAAAGCGCCATGAATACGCGCTATACGTCCTATACACGCGTGCGTGCGTGCGTGCGTGCGTGTGTGTGTGCGTGTGTGTGTGTGTGTAGGTGTGTGTGTGTGTGTGTGTGTGTGTGTGTGTGTGTGTGTGTGTGTGTGTGTGTGTGTGTGTGTGTGTGTGTGTGTGTGTGTGTGTGTGTGTGTGTGTGTGTGTGTGTGTGTGTGTGTGTGTGTGTGTGTGTGTGTGTGGTGTGTGTGTGTGTGTGCGTGTGTGTGTGTGTGTGTGTGTGTGTGTGTGTGTGGTGTGTGTGTGTGTGTGTGTGTGTGTGTGCGCGCGCGTGTGTGTGGACCTTGTTTTACATGCAGCACCACGGGCAATCATTCACAGCTTGAGGGTAATTAATAACAGAACGTACAAAGGTGAGCTGCGTGAAAATCAAATCGACAAATAAAAAGATCACCGCCCCTTCTACTGCGTGAAGACGGTCGAACAGCGAAGCTGCGCATTCGTGGCCTCTTGGCTGGCCCGAACGGCGCTACTTGCGGGGGATGGGACGCGTCGACGTCCACGGGTGACGACGTTCCTAGTGCGTTTCTCATGCTCTTTTTTTCTACGACGTTCCCAGACAAGAGTCCTTGACCAAAGCTCCGTATATACAACCAACACTAACTCAAACTCCTCTCACAACCCACTCCTCCATTGACGTACTTTTTTCCTACACCGCCATTGCTTGGCGCGCCTCACGCTCTCCCCTCCAACGCGAGTTGTGGGCGGTGCGACTCACGTCGACCCCCTCCCCGTTCTTCTTTTCATCTGCACCCTCTCACAGCATTCTCACAGGGCGAACGTGATCACTCCAACCCCTTTCCCCTGTTGAGGTCTGCTTTTCCTCTTCTCCCTCTTCTCCCTCTTGGTCACGTGGCTCTTTTTAGCGAAGTCCGACAACGACAGGTCACGGTGTGGACTGTGACAGTCAAACAAAAGAGCTGACTTAAGACGACGACAAAGCCGCCCTTCGTGGTAACGCTATTTAGCGTGAAGGCCCGCCCATCTCTCTGTCAAGCTGATCTTCATAAAAAGCCCCATCATTCTTGCAAGAGGCCAACGGCAAGACTTTTCGTGAGAACGGATCAAAGTTAAGGTTCCCAAGTCGCCAAGCGGTTGCCCGTATGTGGGGCCGGTTGCGCAACCTTGGAGGCGTAATCCGGCGGAACGGCGCAACGTCAGGGGCGGGATTTTACGAACGTTTCTGCGATTGTGATTGGACGAGAGCAACTACAGTGAATTCCCTTACGAGAGAAAGGGGGAAAAGGAAGGGGCTAAAAAAGCGGGCCTTCAGTGCTGTGAGCGTGCTCCTTCGTGCTCGCACATTGAATCTCTCAAAATGTAAATGCTGTAAATAAACCCTTTTTTGCTCCTCGTGGACGTCGCCCCAGACCTCTTGGTCACCGGGCACCATGGTACCTCACCAGCTAAGTAAACTCGTAATGACCGCTCGGACACGAGTCGCAACAACTGGTGGTTGACTGCGGTGAAATGGAACCGACAGCCAACGCTAAACCCAACACCGTGTAAGGTATCCGCAACAGCAAACACAACGTCAGAGAACAAGAGAAAATTTTGTTGCATTCAATGCGACCGCCCTCAAATTAAAATGTGCAGCCTATACAACACACTGCCATTGCGTCACTCCCATAAATTCCGCGTTGAGTAGCACAGTCGCGAGGAAATTTAATTCTTACGCAAATTTCATGCTTTGCAAGCCGTCTGCGGTCGCTTGAATATATTTATTTCTCCGTATTTCTCTGTGCTTGGGCAATTACATTCAACGTTTATACCGGGTTAATCACTTTTAAGTTTTTCGAAATTTTTATAAATAGCCTGTTGCAGATAATATAATTCTAGTCCTTTAGCTGGATCATTCAGAGAGGCGAAAATTTTGAAAAGACGTATTCAGCTAATTTTCGAATTAACTAATTACCTTTTTAATTATTTACCTTACGGCACATATTGCAATTTGCGAATTGTAGCCGGTGAGTTCGCAAGGCGCGTCCCCTTGGAATGAATTTCCAGAATTGCACCAGTTTGGAGATATGCGCCATCAAACTCGCCGTTAAAATGCACTTATGTTCCACGTACTTTTGTTTAACAAAAGGCTCTTTTATGCATTGAAGCGCTAAAGTAACCGGAACGCACACGTATTTCGTACCACACTTTGAGAAATAATATCGGGAAACTGCTGTTAATCTCGGAATTCACTTCAAGTGAATACGTCTTGCCTATTCACCGGCTACAATTCGTAAAGTGCAATATGAACCGTAAAACTATTAATTAGGAAGTTAATTAGTGATTTCCTTGTTAAATAGTTGAATATGGGTTCTTATTTCTCGCGCTAGTAATGTCCGTCTCTTCGAATAACCCTGCTCATCGGACAAAAATTATTCCACAGGTAATTATTTTTTTTTAATTTCGGAATACCTAAAAATGATTACCCCATATATATTAGCCTGCTTTTCCAGTCTATACTATCAGGACCTCCTTTCTGTTGTTTGCGGCGACTTTTATAACATTAGGAGGGTATCATATTTTACAGCTATCTCCAACACAAAATGCAATGTAATTTTCGAGCACCTGTAAAAGCTAGTGCAAGGAGACGCGTGCTGGTCGACCGCAGCTTGCAGCAGAGCCGCTACCCTGGAACACGTGGAACCGCTGCAGGCAGCAGCAGAATCAGAAGCAATGGTCATTTCTTTCTCAGTGGCCCACGGAGTACCAGAGCTGTTGGCGTTCACCAGCCCCTGCATTTTCGACGTGTCTTTTCGCCGCCAGATCTCTTCCGCCACTGCCACCACTGCCACGACGTAGAGAACGCCCAGCAGGCAGGTGGTCGCCGTGGATCGGCACGCCGGCTTGTTATAGTGCGGCTTTTCCTCGTCCTTCTCGGAACGTTCGCGTACAACGGCCTGCGCGAGCCAGAACGAGAACCCGTACGATAAAAGCATTCATTTCGCTAGACTCTATTCTTTTCGTATCATCGACCGCTCGGGGCCCCCTTATCACTGTGATAGCGTGTGTAGCCTGCTTGGACTACAAACAAAGCATGATAAGTGGAATAGGGTCACTATACATTACTCCGGCCCACACTTGCCAAGTCAGGTTGAAGATACCTCATGACAGGGTCGGTTAACACGAGTGAGTGATTTGGGGTAACATATGAGCGAAGGCTAAAAACAACCTTTACTTCGAAGAAGATATATACTGGGTGTAGATGGGAAAACAGATATCAGTATAGTGCGACCCCGAAGACACAACGTAAGAGCCAGACCACACAGCTAAGTCACCTGGTCAGACGACTGAGCTGTCTAGATAATTTACCTTTTTGTCAATTAGATTGAGCGATGGCGCGCTGACGCAAGTAGAGCCCCTCCTATGAATCGCGTAAGCATCAACGATTTCGCGTGTTCTCTGGTCCTTGTGTCCCCTGGAGACTTGGCACATCCACGAAATCTGGGGTACAACCGCACGAGGCTACATGAATGGCTCGATTGCTCCCACGTCCTGTATCGAGAGACCGCGCATATTCCATAAGGCGTTCGATGATACACCGTGTTGTCGCGCTGTAATGAGTGAACAAAATTGAGTGAGTGAGTGAGTGAGTGAGTGAGTGAGTGAGTGAGTGAGTGAGTGAGTGAGTGAGTGAGTGAGTGAGTGAGTGAGTGAGTGAGTGAGTGAGTGAGTGAGTGAGTGAGTGAGTGAGTGAGTGAGTGAGTGAGTGAGTGAGTGAGTGAGTGAGTGAGTGAGTGAGTGAGTGAGTGAGTGAGTGAGTGAGTGAGTGAGTGAGTGAGTGAGTGAGTGAGTGAGTGAGTGAGTGAGTGAGTGAGTGAGTGAGTGAGTGAGTGAGTGAGTGAGTGAGTGAGTGAGTGAGTGAGTGAGTGAGTGCCGCAGCGATGGCCTAGCGGTAGAGCATCCGCCTCATATGCGGGAGGTACCGAGTTCAAATTCCGGTGCCGCCGGGAACCCACCGGTTTTTCTAATGGGTAGAGATATCCCCTGGCCTGGTGCTCGGCTGTCGTAGGGGTCCACATCTCGAAAGAGGGCCCAATAGAGATTTCAGCTGTTGTCTCTGGGTGCCTCTTGTCCAACCACAGACGGCCTTGTAGACGAGCATCCGCCGCGGCTGTGGGAGGCAAGTGCTGCCGCCGGGTACCTACCGGTAAAATAGGTACAAGCGCGCTCCCGGCCTGGTGCTCGGCCATTATGGGACCTCAACGCTTGGAAAGGGGTGTTTGACCTCAACCCGAAGGTGCCCCCACCTCAATAGGTGCTTGGGGCGCCACATGGGAAATGACCGCCATGGGAGCGGCCCAGACACCACTTGATTTCCGTGCTCACGTTGGTTTCGACGGGAATTCAGGGCGCAGGCTCCTTTCCCAAGCGTATCACCCCTGAAGGAAGCCGGACGCCAGGCCGGGGTACGCTTGTACCCTTTTGAACCAGTGGGTGCCCGGCGGCGGTGAGAATCGAACCCACAGCCTCCCGCAGCCGAGGCGGGCGTTCTACCACTAGGCCTCACTCACTCACTAGTGAGTGAGTGAGTGAGTGAGTGAGTGAGTGAGTGAGTGAGTGAGTGAGTGAGTGAGTGAGTGAGTGAGTGAGTGCCGCAGCGATGGCCTAGCGGTAGAGCATCCGCCTCATATGCGGGAGGTACCGAGTTCAAATTCCGGTGCCACCGGGAACCCACCGGTTTTTCTAATGGGTAGAAATATCCCCTGGCCTGGTGCTCGGCTGTCGTAGGGGTCCACATCTCGAAAGAGGGCCCAATAGAGATTTCAGCTGTTGTCTCTGGGTGCTTCTTGTCCAACCACAGACGGCCTTGTAGACGAGCATCCGCCGCGGCTGTGGGAGGCAAGTGCTGCCGCCGGGTACCTACCGGTAAAATAGGTACAAGCGCGCTCCCGGCCTGGTGCTCGGCCATTATGGGACCTCAACGCTTGGAAAGGGGTGTTTGACCTCAACCCGAAGGTGCCCCCACCTCAATAGGTGCTTGGGGCGCCACATGGGAAATGACCGCCATGGGAGCGGCCCAGACACCACTTGATTTTCGTGCTCACGTTGGTTTCGACGATAATTCAGGGCGCAGGCTCCTTTCCCAAGCGTATCACCCCTGAAGGAAGCCGGACGACAGGCCGGGGTACGCTTGTACCCTTTTGAACCAGTGGGTGCCCGGCGGCGGTGAGAATCGAACCCACAGCCTCCCGCAGCCGAGGCGGGCGTTCTACCACTAGGCCTCACTCACTCACTAGTGAGTGAGTGAGTGAGTGAGTGAGTGAGTGAGTGAGTGAGTGAGTGAGTGAGTGAGTGAGTGAGTGAGTGAGTGAGTGAGTGAGTGAGTGAGTGAGTGAGTGAGTGAGTGAGTGAGTGAGTGAGTGAGTGAGTGAGTGAGTGAGTGAGTGAGTGAGTGAGTGAGTGAGTGAGTGAGTGAGTGAGTGAGTGAGTGAGTGAGTGAGTGAGTGAGTGAGTGAGTGAGTGAGTGCGACGAACACCTACAGAGGTAACAACTTCCCCCCTCGCAGTTCTCTATCTGAACTTGAATAATCATTCGTTTTTGCTCTGTGCTGGAAGAGTAACAAGAGCGATAGCTGTTTTATGGTGACCATACGTTGATAACCCCGTTCCGAGTCGAAAGAAAATTAACACTCGCTATAAATCGACTGACTCACAAATGCAACAGCTGAGTCTAACATCGGTAACGTGCCGATTAAAGAGCACTCGTATGTTTCGGAGTGGCGATAAAATGCCAGGCATTGTACATCGTTCGCGCCGCCGAAGCGTATGGTAGATTCTGTTGTCGTTCTCAGATAAAAATAAGGCGTTCTGAGTACTTCACCTACAGCCAGGGAGCGAAGGAAGCTGTAGTGTGTATATACATTATTCACGCCACCTAGAATTCTTTAGCAAGGACCGAAATCACAGTAAACGTGTGTTCTCGCGTCACGCTAGTACAATTGAATGGAGCCATTGCGGTTGGCACTGAAGCGTGCACCTAGAAAAACTAAGCCATAGCTTCTCAGGCACCACATCCTACAAACTTCATTTCTTTCATAACAAATGCTGTGGCTGCATTTTAATCGTTGAAATGTTAACAGGAATGCTGAATTTGCTATCCGACATTTGGATGTAACTACGACAAAGCAGCGTTGCTATTATTCTTTTTCGAAAGCATTTAACGATGTGACATTTTTTTCAGGCATAACAAAACTCCGACAGTCGTGAGCTTCAGCGCCCCGTAGAGTAAATGATAATATGAAATGTTCGCCGCAATCTCGCATTAACGAAAGCACTAGACTGAATTGAAGTCTTCCTACGTTTGTGACATACTGACTTCTCTCAGTGAAGGTTCCGCAGTCGCGGCCGTTCCCGCAGCATCTGTCGGCGATGCGATGACGCCTGGTGACTCGGTACCTCGCTGGTGCCAGGACAGGGACGGCACTGATTTTCGGTGGGGCGCCAACGACATCGCTGGCATCGTCTTGCTTAGGGCCACCGGCTGCAGAGACATTGAACGCTCCCTCCGGATTTCGCGTGTGCCTCGCTTAGCGTGACCTCCATGGCTTTGCGTTCCACTCTGTGCGCACTGGCTCTGAATGCCGCGCACGTTTTCTTCGAAATGACATGACAGGCCTTCCTTTGTGGTCTGCGAAGACTGTGCCTCGTCCTTGGTGGCATTGTCTTCCATGGTGAACGTGCAGTGCTGGTTGGCCGCTGATGATGACGATGAGGATGACATCAGCAACCGTGGCACGTACCCAGAGCGCAGGATCGGTCCGAGCAGCTTGTGCGAATGAATGAATAGATGAATGAAGTGATCTAGGCTTGAGGAGGAGATGGCACCACTGCAAATCTACCCTTTTCCCAATCACCTATTTCGCAATAGCTAGGCCGAAGCGCCTCCACATAAATGCAGAAAAAAATATAACCGCGTCTCTGCGCACTTCAAATGAGGCCTAAGCGCGTAAGCATGGTTGTTCTACGTCAGTGCACGGCATAAACGATAGTGTTGGCCTCACCGATATTGACAGTCTCAGCTAAGCGTAGCTTACGGCTGGCTCCGTTGTCTTTTTACACGCTGAGACACAACGTAGAACTACACTGATGTCTACTTCTTTACAGCGAAGCTGTCTATAACTAGGATCCGGGATTTTATGGCGTCCGCGCGGGAGAAATCTCCCCTAAAACTCTCCCCTAAAAAAATTACACCATCTTCCCGTAGGGGAACCCTGAGTAGTATGCGAAGCAGCCATGGGGTCGACTCAAGGTAGTTTTATCAGCTGTATAAACTTGGACATGCAGCAGCACCAGCAACGCGCAGAACTGTTGTCGACGCCGTCGGCGTTTTTCCCGCGTTCGCACCGAACGCGCGCGGCGTTGGTGACTGTTGCCGGGCCTCTGGGGCGCCTACCGTCGCGCCTCTAACCTAAGCTAGAGTGTACTAGAATATTTTGAGTGGCGCGACCGGCGGCCGTGGAGAGGGCCTTTTCGTGCGGAAAAGTAGCGGCAGCGCTGTAGTCGACCACTCTTGAAATCCTCGTCCGGCCTCGCAGGCGGGAGCTTGCCGGTGCGTTTGCAGAAACGGAGAGTTTCCACAAAAGGAACGTAGAAATTAATGTTTCATCGCAACTGAACAACATTACAGTCCCGGCTACAATTAATCTTCGCCGGGCGAGCACCTGGCATGATCGGAGAGGGTTTTTTTTTTTTTTTAGGACGCGCAAAATGATTGTAAGATGATTGGTGAAGCGCGACAATAACCTTATTATAGAAAACGTATTATTAACCTGCTGCTTGGAAATTGGATCAAACGTCGCTATTGTAGCGATCAATGCCCGTCATTCATTTTATTGCCTGCTTAGTTATAAATTTTCCTGTACAAGACGCATTCTAATGAGCACAGCGGAGTGTGTGAGCAGTACTGCAATAACTATATTGTCAAGTGGTAGTTACGGTCGAGAATACAGCAGCGAAACCGTGAATGGCAAAACTAACTCTTCAGTGCTAGAACCTGTGCCCAGGAAAACCAGCTACACTCAAAGTACAACGATAGCGGCGAACACAGTTGAAAATCTGATCAGCGGGTCGAGCGCGTCGGCTTTTATACTTGACTCTTTCTCTACGTATGAGTCATCGAAGGTTCCAGAGTAATCGCTGGTGCCAGCGCGTCTTCCAGAAAATAATACACAATTCGCGTCGCGCATACATGCAATCAGATTACGCAAGGTTCGGTGACAATTAATAGACAGCCGATACAACCATCGATAACATTCGAGAAATTTCCGATACATGCATCCTACACGGAGCGATAACATTTGTTAGACAGTGAAACGTATATTCACCCGAGAAAAAAAAAAACGAGCACACGTTTTAGTATAATTTTTTTTTTCATTCAGTCACAATTCTGCCAAAGGTATAGATATTTTCTGTAATCAGAATCCTTATTCGAACTGCAAGAAGCTTACACCTACCTCCTATACCTAAATGCATGCGAAAAAAAATATCAATTTGCTCGGCATCCACTGCACCGTTCTTGATGGGGTTTGTTGCCTTTTGAGATAAAACTTTCAAATGATCAAAGTGTAGGAAGCAGAATGTTTATTAAAGCTGTCAATCTTTTTATACAAATATTGTTAAACTAAAACAAAAGGCAAGCATCAAATTTAACTAAGTAGTAAACAAAAATGTCACAAATTTTTATACTGCAATCATCTGTATACTTGGATATCAGCAGTGCGCAAAATTGATGTATTATAGACTGCTCTGAAAGACACCCATAATTTCTTAGCAGGAATTTTCCAAAATGTTCGTAAACATTGTAAATATTTCTTCTAAGCTGTACATTGATCTATAACATTTTCCCGCTCAAGATGCTTTAACAGATGCAGTTCACACAGCTGCGATATCTGTTTTTAAAGCAGATTTAAAGATTTCTAAGCTTTGTTTCGTTTTTTTTTTTTTTCTTTAGCGCGCTCTCCTTTGTGGGTCTCCGTAAAGAGTGTCTGAAATCATAATTCTGTTGCACATGGTTGCTTTAAATAAGCATTCTCTCTTCAATGCAACAAATTTCGACGTCATTATCAGACGCGAACTGACGCCGTTGCGTCAGTGACCGCGGTGTCGGTGTTTTATTGGTTAGATATCGAGGCACCTTCAGCAAAATAGTCGGCACCGCGTCAGGTCGAAGAATTGGTTTCATCCTTGGCACTCGAACTTCTGTTCCGTTATGTGCCCGTAGTCTCTCACGGTGAAATGAGGCTAAAAGTGAAGCTCGGACACAGTGCAATCAGTGCCGACGAGCTTATTAATAAGTCTGCACCCATTTCTCTCCCACGCAAGTCCTCGCCTTCATCTCTGGGAGCTTTAAAAAGCGATACCTTACGGCCTTGGCCCGTGCGAGCGTACCCAGCCTTGCACCCAGGTGTATAACAGGGATTTAAATGCCACCCCCCCCTTTTTTTTTATTCACAAATGTGCGGCAGAGCTCGCACGCGCGCACGCACACACCCATCACAGGCCGGAGCGCGCCAACTTGCTTCAAGAGTGGGCGACGCCAGCGCCACCGCTACTTTCTCCAAAAAGGGGGACGCGGTTGCGAGGCGCGCCGGCTTCGGTCGCGCCACTCAATAGTTCTAGTACACTCTACCTAAGCTGCTTCGCATTATCGCGCGCGCAGCAGCAGGTGTTGTCATGCGTTGCGCCATCCGGAGAGGAGAGGAGCGTCGGAGAGGAGGAATGCCGAGAGGAGAGGAGATGAGACAAGGTGAGGAGGGGTAGGAGGATGCGCATGCGCAGAAGAGAGGAGCGTCGGAGAGGAGAGGAGGAAAGCCGAGAGGAGAGGAGACAAGGAGAGGAGGGGGGAGGATGCGTATGCTCAATAGGGGTGTGGACACCGCACGGCGGAGGGAGGGAGGGAGGGGGTGACATAGCCCCGACCATAAGATGCTTCGCATCTAAAAGTGCGAGTGAAAGAACCAACAAGAGCAAACGCATATCGCCGCTCGCGTTGGAGCTCGGTTTAACGGTCTAAAACGATGTCTCTCTGTGAATGTATGACGTAGGGTGTGCCTTAGTGTACGCTTCATAAGGCGACCAAGGGGAAAGTGTTGGCGCCTCTCGGCGCCACCGCGCGAACGCCCTCGTGCCACTGCACACGCGTCCTTCGTCGTCGTCGTCTTCCACAGCTGGCTCCGTTGCCACTCATCATTGCAGCGTAGAATTTCGCTTTTCTGTCGTCGTAATGGGGAGACCGCGTTTACGGGGGTATGAGTCATTGCTTAAGGGGGTATGTCCGTCTTAGGTGACGGACAGATCGCCGCGATGACCACCAATCAGGACAATAAATATGTTCGTACCTGTGTTCAAAATTATGCGTCACCTCTGTGTAGCGTGCTAAACAGTTTCGCTGGTCATCCACCTTCACAGAGAGGAATGGCTCACGATTTTTTTTTTTCAAGAACTCGTCTTCCAGATCCGGGAGCGACGTACAGACAGCTTGGCTGCAAAACAGTGATGACGCGAAGCGGACACACCGTCAGTCTCCGCTGAGCCGACTGTGATGATGTCGCCTGTATGTCGTATTAGAGCGCAGCTTTTAGGTGCCCATTCCTGCAGCGAGCGACGTCAGCGGCGTAACCGAGCGAACGAGCACAGCGAAAGATCACAGAGCGAACGCGGAGAGGGAGGTGAAAGACGCGAGCCGCGAACGGCAGAGACCAATGAGAGCGGCCCCTTCAGTGACGTGCGCGCGGGAAACTGGTGCCATGCGAATTCGCCCGACCACTCGATACGCACTCGTACCTGGTCTCAGCCGGACCGCTAGTTACGTACTATCGTCTGCTCGCGTCAGCTCTCGCTCGCGCTTGTTTGTTGTTCTTGTTGTTGCCTCAAAACATGGCTCGTACCCATATGGGGGATCGGCCACATTAGATTGTTTGAAATGTGCGTCTAACAAAATACCAAATGGGGGTAAAGGCAAACATTTAACACAAAGCAATGTTCAACAGAAATTTTGAGAGGGCATGTTCATAAATTTAGGAAAAGAAAGAAAAAACTAAAGTAAAGTGTCCCATTGTCGGTACCCTAGCAGTGAAGCCTTCCTGATGCTTCAATAAACTTGTGGATAGCAGAGATGATTGACCCATGGCTTGTGCCTAATTGACACGCACCAAAGGACAAAATGTTTGGTGTAATAAGCGCTAAACCCAGCTTACTTGTAGGAAATACGAGGAACATTCTGCAGAAGGAGGAGAAGCGGCGGCAAGAAAGAAAGAAATGAGTCATAGTTTCTGGTTCATTACAAAAAGAACATATGTTAATTGCTCGAGAGGGAAACAGCGCGAAAAAACACGACGAGAAGACAAGAAGGGAGACACACACCAGCGTGCGGACAGCGCTGGTGTGTGTCTCCCTTCTTGTCTTGTCGTGTTTTTTCGCGCTGTTTCCCTCTCGAGTGTGTACCGACTAGCCCAAGCCTCTACGGTCTTGCAATATGTTAATTAGTTATGGACAAACCAGATCTATGAAGATAAAAATTTAGACGGGGAACTCTACAACGGAACCTTAATAATGTCACCTCGGATTGTCGTGAAAGGCATTTGCTCGTGTTCCACCGAAAATTTAGATGTCGAAAATCCTCTGCGCGCTTGTTTGGTTTGCTTGGTTTGGTCTCGTTATCTAGAGATGCCCCACTATGTAGAGAAGTCTAGGATGACACGCTAACTCCAGTAGCTAACAGAGTTAGGTCAATCACATACCTTGAATCTCGGTGCGCCAAATGCTACATCACGTCTATTGCAACAGCGAACATTTTTGATCATAGCCATGGCGATGATGAACCACAGAAGTTCGTCACTCGATCCTGTCGGAGCGATAACCCCACGCGATATGATGTGGATTTAAGTCCCCTGCAATGACAATTCTGTCCGATTTTCTCAATAGACCATCAAAGTAGCCTGTTCTGCACACGCCCGTAGAAAAGTAAACGTTTACTATGGTAATAGGAGCTCATCCGGGAAGAACTAAATCAACAGCAAACAGTTCACATTCCGGATTCATGATTTCTTGATGTATAACAGCCCTGTGAATAGTAATTAAACCTCCGCCATGGCCGGAGATTCGGTCTACTCTGAAATCGAGAAAATTACTAAAAGAAAATGACTTGACAGGTGTCAGCCAAGATTCTTGTAAAATAACTATGTCTGGATCATAGTATTTCTGAACGATCTACACTTACATCTACATAGGCAAGGACGACGAAGAAGTAGAAGCTAAATGCACGGTCAGGCCGTGCGCCAGAAGACCTCGTCAGCGGCGGCTCCCGCGAGCGCGTACCCATTCATGAAAAGGCCATCAGGCAGCGGCCAGGCGACCAGACTCTCGAGGCTTCCCCAAAGAACTCGTGAGCGAGCCGCCGAAGCAGTTCCGGCGCCCGAGGTGGTCACCGCGGCCCAAGACGGGACCACGAAGAACGCGCGCGGAGGAGCTCGAACGGGAGCGGCCATTGCAGCGAACGACCAGACCACGACCACCGTCGATGGACGACCCGCTTCGCAGCGCGGTGGTGGCACACCGGGCGGCGACAACAGGCTCCAGCCACGGCGCGACAAGCAGCCTGGCCGTTGTCTGTGCGTGCTCTACCTGGCTGGCGCTGGAACGCTGGTGCTTTTCGCGACCGCGTACTACTTGTCGCATGGCCGTTCATCGGGGCACCAGAAGCAGCCCGTCCTCCTCGTGGTGTCCCGAGCGTCGCCTTCTCCGTCGACCGCTGCATCGGGCGCCACTGAGGCGAGGACGTCGACGTTCGACGGACGCACGGCGTCGGTAAACTCGACTGCTGCGCATGAGACCACCGACGTGTTCCTGTCTTCATCCAACGCTCCCAAGGACAAGAAAACAGTCGCGACACCGACGACCCTGACCACAACGAAGCTCTCGGTGGCGCAGCACGGAGAGTCTGCGAACGAAGGGGAGACAGATGTCGTGCAGCATGGGCCTCGCGACGTCATCAGGAAACGATCCAATGGCGATGGTAACGACAAACGCGCTCATCTTCGCGGTCAACGGAGGCTGATGGCCAGGCGGCACTCTCGTGTTGTCAAAGCAAGAAACCGGCGCAAGAATCCGCAGCGATAAAACATTGAATACAATAAGTTTTACGTGACAGTTCTAACAATATGTATTGTGCTTTATATAGCTAGCATGCCCCTTTATTTCCATGGTGGACACAGTGACCATGTCCCGCGAAATAAATGTTTTTTTAATAAGAATATTTTTTTTAGTTTCATGTGTATTGCAGTTCTTGTTGTGGCCTCATGGCATGATAACACTTCATCATGTCGTTGTCAACGGTAAAATAGACTCTGTTGCACAGGATACTAACCTTGATGTTCCATGTGGATGCCACCTCGTGAATAACACCTAATATAAATTGTAACAAACATCGCTTTTCAGAGGAAGCATGATGTAACGATTATAATGGTTATCATCTACGTACGGCATTTTTAACACGAAAGTGTTTTATTCCGGGGTCGGCGATGAACTTCCTTTACAGGATGTAACTGATGTGACGTTCGGCGCCAACAAGTTAAATAAGTTTTAAAAGGCCCCTAAACCACCAAGAGGGCGAAATTTAGTTGTGGTGTTACAGTTGTGCACGAGTCGACAACGAACACGAAGCCACGAGAATTTTTTGAAATGGTGCCGTAATAGCGGAGTTACACGCGTTTGATGATCGAAAAACGGCCCTCGCTCGTTTCGCTCTTTCCTTCGCTACGGCTGGTCCCTCCTCTTCGCCGATTGCTGCTCCAAATGGCACGTGACATACGTCATCGCCAGCGCGCTTCTCAAAACACTGCCTACTTCCGGTTAAGCCACGTCCACGCTAAAGTCCACGCTAATCATGCGGCACATATGCGGGCGACGATACAGTTTCCAGTCTGCCGCGCGAGAGGTGTCCAAAGTAGACGACAGTTCGGCCGGCGCCCCGCCCGCTGCACGATCAACGGGCCAATTGACGACCGCGGATCTGCGCGCCTCTGCCACCGGCAACGAAAACATCGGCTGCAGCTGAGTGCACGGCTACCGACGGGAGACGACTGGCTCGGCTGTGCTCGCATCGTAGCCGACGGCGCCGCTAATATCAGCGTATTTTTTTTTCTTTGTGTATAATTATTACGAAGAGCGATAACAACACTAATAAAATATTGCGGCTTGTAAGCGTCGGTAATTCATTTCGAAGCGTCGTCCGCTTTAGCTTTGAAGGGAACCGGAAAAGGCCTAGCTACGATATCGGCGCCGTCGAGCGATCAGCGGCGGTGAGGCTGCCGCACAAATGAGTCCCGGTCTCATCCTCTCTACGTACGGCAAGGAAATCTCGTCGCTCGCGAGCAAAACAGCTGTCGAACGGCGGCCCGCGAATGCCAAACGGCGTGCGGCAAGTTAGCGTGCCGGTAACGTGGACTTGAACTCGGCGCTTCTCGACTACCCGCTGTTGCTGCGGTGCGGGCGCGTGTTATGCGAAGCGTGCGTTGCGCGCACGTCTGGAAAGGCCAACACTGTCGCACTCTGTTCGCGCAGCTAATGAGACCGCTAAGCATGACTGTGTTGGAACACGCGCGATTTGGCACTTGCGTTGCGGCTGTAATTACCTATATGCGTTAAGCGCGCACAAACGAGCAACACGGCGAGGACGAGCAGAGAGCGCGCGTACCTGCTAGCAGACAAACACCGGAAGTCGTAAGTTCTTGTTCGACCAATGGACATCGTTTCCGCCGTTGACATCACCAGATTCCCCCTGCTGACATCATGACCACCGCGGGGGTTACCGCAAAGGCGAGGGGAGGAGGACGGCATTTTTTTTTTTTTTTTTTTTTTTTTTTTTGTGGCGCGCCCGCGCGCGTAGCGCTGCAGCATTTGGCATCGTTGTTCGTGACGGCATTCTGAACTCGATGCGCCTGTTGACTTGCAATGTTCAAAAATATCTGAGGTGGTTTAGGGGCCCTTTAAGGCAAAAGCCTTAGATCTGTTTCAAGGTAGCGTTGCGAAGTGCAGAAAATATGACGTGACGATTAGCAAAGTTAAGACAGGTGGATCAGGGTGGATTAAGGAGGATTAAGGTAAATTGGGATGATTTAAGGGGGAATAAAGTGGATTAGGGGGCCTTAACGTCGATTAGGGTGTATTAAGAAGAATTAGGATAGATGAGGGTAGATGAAGGTTAAGGTGGATTATGGCAGATTAAGGCGGATTAGGGTAGACTAAAGTGCATTAAGGATGATTAAGGTAGGTCAAGGTGCATTAGGGTAGATAAGGGTGGATTAGGCTGGATTAAGCTGTTTAGGGTGGATTAAGTTCGATTAAGGTGTAATAAGTTCGATTGGCGTGGATTAAGGCGTATTAAGGAAGATTACGGTAGATTAAAGTGGATAAAGTCGATTAAGGCGGATGAAGAATGACTAAAGTGGATTGGGGTGGATTAATGTCAATTAAGGTGGACTGAAGTGTACTAGATAGCATTAGGGTGGTTAAGATCGATTAAGGTGGATCAAGAAAGCTAAGATGGATTAAGGTATATTCGGGTGGATTCAGGAGTTTAGGGTGGATTCGGGAGGATTAAGGAGGATTAAGGTGGACTACAGTGAAAACAAGCTTTACACCGCTTTCGCCTTCGCTTCTCTCAGGTGATTGCTAAGGGCACCTTCGACTTTTGTTGACAGGGATGGCGCTGCCATCTAGCAGCGGTGAAGCGAAGTACTGCATCATGACACTAACGAGCGCCGACAGGGAGCGCTACGGCAGTCACAGTGCAGCGGAGGCTCCACCGCGGTATAGCCTGGTGTTGACACTTTCCGCACATGGTTTGTCTTTCGGGTCGGATTAGCCTGTGGCACCTCATCGTTTATGGAGTGCAGCTTCAACATGCATCAGCAGTGCTTACAGCGCGCCGCCTACTGTTTCGCTTGCGATGGCAACAACTAAGAAAACTGTTGCGCTAAGCGGCGCAGAAAGGCACGGCGTCGACGGGCGAATAGCGCTTTGGTCCGGTGAGAGACACGCCAGCGTGAAGCAGAACGCCTTCGCGCGTTCGCTGCGCACACTGCAAAATCTGCCACTCACATTCCTAAAGCTAAGTGCGTGGCAACTCAACTGGCTGCCCAAGACACTGCGGAGTAAACCAAAATGCTCGTACCGTCACCGAAGCGACTCGGGAGCTAGACACCGCCCGCCAACAGGAAGCCGCGCGCCAAGCAAACCTGCAACACGGTCGCCGGCTCGCAAATCGTGCGGCTTTCGCTGCATTGGACCGCGAGGGCTCCCTGAAAGAGAGGCCCCACCCGCAGCAACCACGCATAATCTTTGTTTCAATAAAGTTGTTTCTCTCTCTCTCTTTCTCTCGAAAAGCAAACATGCAACAGCTTCTGTGACACGTTTAACTTTCGCGTTTACCGACTCCTGTGAAAGAGATCTCAACCATAATTCTTACGGAAATCCTTGGCCAGTCACCAGTTCATAGTTGGTGTTGTTGTTGTCGTCGTCATTGTTGTTATTGTCCTAATCGTAGTCGTCTTCACCACCGCCGCCTTTTAACTATGGCTCATACGGACAATTTCCCGAGAAGTTTAGTCATCCGCTTCTCCTCTTCGCGCCACGCAGTTCATAAACCTGGTTTATTTTACTATAATATTGTTTTCTTCGATTATTTCCGTGCTCTTAATATTCCACCAACAAGAAACGGGCGTGAGACAACAAGATATGATTTTCTTACGCAGCTTCATGTTGCAGATCGGTGGCTGCTGTGACAAAATTACGTGTTACTTTTAGAAAACACTGTTCAATGGGCTAAAACAACAACTGGCAACGGTCGACGAAAGTCATGGGGCACTAAAGCAAATAAAGCCATCAGAGAAATTTTCTCTACAAACTTTCTACAACAAAATCAGGGCGTCTGCGCAACAAACATGCGCCTGCTAGCAGACTAGGCACTTCACAATGACAGCAAAATTGAAACGCCTCAGCGGGAGAGCACAGTCCGACACACTAAGCATAGTACACTCTAATGGGACTAAGCGACGGCTGATTTTACCATTATTTACTGATGTGACGACAGAGAGCAAGTAGCAAGTCTCTGGGATTATCTTCTAGTACATTTGCTGTCACTGCCCCTTTTTGGTTAACACCCAATTTCTGAAAAGCTCGGCGTACTTGTAAAGCAAAGTTTTTTTTTTCCTCTTTCTCCCTCTCCCTCGCAATTTGCGCTCGTTGTCTTGCCGACTAGACAAAACTGGTCGCTGAGATTGTGCTGCAATGGACAACTTGGGTCACTGTGTGGTTGCAACGTCACATGTGCGCCACTGGGTGCGTGCCCATTTTTGGCCAGAGATCCATAAAACGTATGCTCCCAAAAGTACGTGCCCAACGCAATTCTTGTTTCATTCAAGCAGTTACAATAAGAATTTGCGCGGTTCACCTTAATCTTCAGACACAAAGAAAGCTGCTTGAGATAGACAAATCATGTCATACCGAGATGTCCAGTCTGCTTCTGTGATTCGACGCACCAGATTAATATCACCTTTTTTTTTTTCTTTAATACGCTATACGATATTATATGCCCATTACGCGAAAACCCGTCGTAGTCGGCGTGACCAAAGATGGTACCAAAAATGGCCGACAGCGCAAATAGTAAAAACGCATCAAAAAAGTCGCAGTTTCGGCCGAAAGGCGATCAATTGGGATAGAACATTAGTAGAGAGCTATACGGAGTAAGGATAGTAGTTGTATCGGCTGCATAAACTTGGGCACATTCGCGTACTAACTAAATTGACCAGCATGGTGTCAAGCAAACCTGAATAGATCACACTCGATTACCTCAAACAACCACTGTCAAAACGCTGGCGTGAGCAAGTGGCGTGAGCAAGCTAACGCACGGCGCGCGGCACGATTTTATCGCCCCTCACCGCCGTGCGTTCGCTCTCCGTCAAAGCACGCGTACCTCGCTCGCTTTCACTCGCACATACAGCATACGGCGCACGGCGACGATTTTATCGCCCTTGGACTTTATAAGGAACCTCACGGCGATGACGACGGCAAAAATCCGCTTGGAGTGTCCATATAATTGCTATCGCAATAAAATGCTCGTATTCACGTCTAATTTATCAGGGAGGTTCCTATAAGCAAAGTAAATAATGGCTTGGAAAAGTAAATTTAGTATATTTCGGTCTGGATGGGAATCGAACCCGGGCCACCGGGGTGCGAGACGAGCATGCTTCCCCGACGCCACGGTGGCTTTATTGTCTTTTCTTTGATGGTATTTATTACGAATATAAAACGTACTTGCGTAAGCTCTTACATAGAGTCCTAGACATTCATAGCCGCGTCTACAAGCACAAAACAAACACTTCACAGTACAATCATTACAGTAACCACTTCTCAAATAAACTTCCAATCAGACTGGTGTCCATTGTTGATGCCGTGTATCCGTTTGCCTCCCTTTTAGACGCCACGGCGGCACCATGGTTCTGGTTGACTAAATGTGTGCCTAGTGCGTGCGTCATTGCACACGTCGGCAGCCATTTGCCTGACTAAAGGCGTGGCCTAGTGTGTGCGTCATTGGGCACGTGACGGCTCAGCCAACTGGGAGGAAGTGGCGCCATGGCATGAGTGTATAAAAGGTCTGTAATCGGTATAATGCTTTCGCATTCCCACACGTTTTAGGTGTGAAGCACCTTATGCGCCCGGGCTGTCGGCCGTCTCCTGTCGTCGTCGTCGCAGTCACGGTAAGTAAGCAGCAAGTGCTCGCGCTCGGCACGCGCTCGTGCCACTGCTCCCGCGTTCGTCGTCGTCGTCTTCCACAGCTGGCTACGTTGCCGCTCATCATTCAGTAGAATTTCACTTCTTTTTTGTCGTCGTAATGGGGAGGCCGTGTTTACGTGGTTATGAGCCATTGCTTAAGGCGTATGAGCCATTAGTGGTGCATCACTGCATGCTTCACACCTCCCAGGTTTCACGTTAGTGGAGCTGTTTGGGTTTTTTTTTTTTTTTTTTTTTTTTTTTTTTGCAGGTAATGCAAGAACGCTCGTGTATCGTGCATTGGATGCGCGTTAGAGAACTCCGGGAAGTCAAGATGAATACGAAACCCTTCCCTACGGCGTCCCTATGAAGCCACCATGCAGTTTTGGGACGTTTAAAACCCGTAATTTAAACTAAGTTTCATTCGACTTAGACCCTCTAATTATGCTTGTATTGACCCTTTTATCGGAGGCAGTTTGTTCTAGAGAAACGAGATGGCGTTTACGGCAGCGCGCCATACGTCGCCTCAATGACCGCGCACGAATACGAAACCATTACCGCTTCTACCTTGCTTCTGTGCGATCCGCTGTCGGAAATGCAACTGAGTTTTCGCTAACGCACTGTGCTCCATTTATGCTGGTTTGAATCATGTGGATTGAAGTCTAGTGCGGTAGTTGGCTGCAAAAATAGTGACTGGCATATTAAGGAATGTAATAAATATTCCCAAGTTCGCTGACCGCTGCTACAACTGTCCGTACAGTCAGGGCGTTTTTCGTTTCTGTTATTAGTTTTCGTTCAAAGTTCCGTTCCGGTTCTGCCCCCGGAACGACAAAATAATATTCCGTAACGGTTCATAACAGTTTTTGTTCGCATGCACAAATTTTCAAGCAAATTAACGATAAAACATAGAATTTATTATTCTCAATAATTTGAGAATAGCTTTTTCATATATTTCTGAAATATTTTCTCTCAATTTATTTGTCTATGCGCGCGATAACCGTGTTGCGCGTGGTTTGATACGGTAGCGCGAATGTGATGCGGCTGACGACGAGGGCTTGCACTAGTCGTCTCGTCCTCGGTGAGGTCGTTCTTGCTCCGCGGTATTCGGGCTATTATGAATTATGAGATCATGCTCAGTGCCTTTATCATGACACTGAGCATGATCTCAGAAGCAGCACGTCATCGAGTGTACCCACCGAAATACGAGACCACTGTTTTCCGATAAAACGAACTTAACCGAACTAAACGAACAATAAAGCTTCGGTAACAAAGCGTTGCACCCAATAAAATGAATGATAAGCTTGAGCGCGCAAGCCCTGTTTTTTGCTACGATCCCGACCTGCTGGTGTACCGAGCGGCAGGCTTAGATTAGTGGAGCGCTCGACCGGCTGTCCCTCGCACTATGCTGCCAGAGATGCGCATGCGTACCCCTGAGATAAGCACTAATTATCACGTTGCCTGACGTCGGTTGCCGCGGATCGCCGACTTTCCCCTTGAACCGAAAAACCGATCAAAAATATTTCTGTTTCACTCCGGAACAAAATAATAAATAACGTTTCGGTTACGTTTTCGTTCCGGTGAAAAAATATCGTTCTTTTTCGTTTTTGTTTTGGTTCCGTTCCGACACACAGTCCGCACATGTTTCTGGCGCTTCGAGATGTACGGCTTTCCTCCAGGATACACAAATTTGCTCATCCGCCAGCGTTGTAGAATTTTCGCGGCGGATGGCGTGTCACGTGACGCGCGCGTCATCAAAACGTGCCGCCCTCGCCTAGTCCGGCCTCCTCGCTCGCGCTCCGGATTGCAAATGCTCGCCGGTATTTCCATCCGTCCGTTTGGCGGTCATCTGATCTTAATTCAGCGTAGTCAGCGTCAAATCTGTAAACATTGGACGAATTGGCGCGACTACGATGGCGTGTTGTAGGCTTGAAACCACGTGTGTTTTGTTGTGCAGCAGTGACCGCATGTGCTTTTGTTGTGGTGCAGCGGGAAAGGCGAGTCGTGGTTGCACGCGCATTTCTATTTACTCAGACCGCGCAGCCTGCGTGACCTCCACATGAGTGAGGTACACAAGAAAACGCTAACCTTTTTGGCTCTTGTTGAAGTATTCACAGCGCTATGGAATATAGAGCACGCCGAGTATGAAACGCGCAGCTAGCTGCTAATAAGCGTTGGAGTCGAGAGTAAGCACGCGGATTCCACAACGGCACTCCGGCTGTGGGAATGCGACGTAACTCGGCTGCGCCGGATTCAAGGTATCACGTGACTGTTTGGCCCGCGGGTCAGGCGGGATTTTGCCCTCGCGTGTTGTATCAACCTTAACCTTCAAGAAGGGGGTAGAGGAAGAACGTCGGCAAGAGGGAGTACCACTCGTTAAACAATGATAAAGGGAGGAGTAGCGCCACTAGTAAGTTTCGCGCACAGTATCTACACACATCTACCCCAACCGGCACGGAAACTTACGCCCACTCTTTCTCCAACGTGCCAAGAATAAGTGAATGGGCGCACACTTGAATGTATGCGCACTATATACGCACATAAGTGACGGTACTACACCGATAGCGCACGAATGGTCGAAGCTGAATGTTTCGTGACCGTCCACAAGAGTAAGCGAGTTACTAGCGATAATGCGTTTTTGCTACAAGGTATTGCAATGTGCAGAACAGCTACGTTTAAAAAAGCCTTGTGCGCAGCAAGGACAAATCAAACGGAACTGAGCACCCCACGAGCGATTAACCAAAAATAATCAGATAGTGACCGCACCAGGAACCTCACTGAGACAGAAACGTGACAAGCCGCTGCTTCAAAATACTTGCCAAATAAAGAACGAAGACCAAAACACCATAATCCTGATTCAATTCATGAGCGGAAAGTTTGGATAGCTTCGAACACATATTTAGCCCCGCTTTTAGAGCAAGCACCATATACGCTGCTCGCGCCGTTTGGACATAGCTTAATCAGCTCCGAAAGCGCTTTTGCATGTTCTCTGAAACTGCGGCCAAAGCTTCGTGTCGTGACGCAAGTGCGTCTGCGAGAAAAGTTCACTTTCCCCGCGTTCGCAGCGAGCAGGCGTCTCTCAAAGGCGCAACACTTTTCTCATAATACAAAATTTTTATTCCCACAAATATTTGATAAGTTTTTTTATAAGCACATGCATGGTTGTTATTGCTGTTGTGAAAGTAAATAAATAGTTATTCAATGGCGCTAAATGAGGCAGAACGATGCATACCCTGGTGGTAAACCATGCTTCAATCTCAAAGTCATACAAACATTATTCAATGTATTATGCATTATATAAAACACAACATAAATAAAATTAATTTTTGCACGAAAATGTTTTAATACAGCTTCGTTTACTGCGCCGCATGCAAACGCCACCAGTTTCAAGACAGAAGTCAATCCGAAGCCTGTACTTCCCATCATTCCCATGTAGGTTGAGGCGACGTTCAGGAGAACCCCCGTAGACACTAGCGCCACTTTTCCCTCTAGGTTTTTTATTTAGAAACTCTATGGGCTAGGCCTTTCTGTCCCGACATGGGAGCGGCCCGCTACGTGCTAGTGCACGTTCCGAAGGACCTCAATAAAGTTTTTTCCATTCCATTCCATTGTCTCACGTAAAACAACGAATGGCTCATACCCGGGCCCCTATAAGCAATTGTTATACCCCCGTAAACGCGGCCTTTCCCTTACGACGACAGAAGTGAAATTCTACGCTGTACTTATGAGCGCCGACGAGCCAGCTGTGGAAGAAGACTACGACGCTCGAGCCATTGCTGATAATGATAGCTTCTGCACGAAACCCACGACGCTAGGAAAGCACGGATCTTAGCCATATACAGCTTCGCTGTAAACCCGTTTCACCAGCTGGGGCTTTCGCTAAGTTCGCAAGTCCCCTGGTGCTTCAGGCACAGGGACTTATTATTTTCATTAACGCATCTAAAGAAACAAGATATGCCTCGGGAATTTATACTACAGGAATTTCGCACAGTGCAGGACACGTACGACACTTACACGGAATTTTACGCCGATGGCTCGAAGACGCACATTCATGTCGGAAGCAGCGTGGTTGAAGGTACATGGGAACACACAGTTAGACTACCACAGTTTGTATCAGTTTTCACTGCTGAGTGTTATGCCTTATGGATGGCAGTACAAAAGATTATAAGCACCAAACACGAAAAATCTGTAATTTATACAGACTGTTTAAGTGCACTTAAAGCCCTGAATACGCAATCACAATACGAACCCATCATTGGCAATATCCTAAACACACTAACACATCTAAGTGAAGGCCAGACTATTCGTTTCTGCTGGGTGCCAAGCCATGCTGGGATCCCAGGAAATGAAAAGGCGGATGAATGTGCAGCAACGGCAAAATATATGAATACTTCAAAAGTTAATATACCTGCTAGGGACGGGATCCAAGCAGTTCGCAAGGCACTCCTTTCTAACTGGCAACGCGAATGGAAATTGAAAGATAACAACAAACTTCAACTTATTAAACCTGTCCTTGGAGAGTGGGAGACATGCTATCATCAAGAACGTTTCATCGAAGTAATACTTTGTCGACTTCGGATAGGCCACACGCACATGACACATAATTACCGTTTGACAGAGAAGGAACAACCAACATGTGATAAATGCCATGAACCATTAACAGTAATACACATTTTAATAACATGTCCGCATCTCGAAATGCTTAGAAAAAATACTTCCGAGTATTGTATAAGTCAAACACTCCACTTCACCCGACGTTGCTGTTAGGAGATGATGCACTGGTATCTGACTGACGTGATAAGTTTCCTTGACGAAACAGGGTTTTTAACTAAGATCTAATTACTACAGTGTATGCTCCATTTACGAAGGAAATTTTATCACCCTGTGTCTGGCGCAGCATAGCCGTAGCCGCTTTTGCGCCAATAAACCCAATTTAACTAAATAACAGGGACTTATTGCCGTTTGTACCTTTATTAGGGACACAAAACTATGCTACAAACAGTGTCATATTGTCCGAAGTGTTCCTGGCTTCTTATTTTGCATTATTTTTATTATTATATTATTCCTTGAAATGTTATTTAATCATAGGGTTTATTCTAATGTCTGCAATCTTTTACGTTTCTCTCGCAAAAACAAATAGCTTAATATGTATTGTAAGATTTAACTTGATTAAGATCGCATTACATGGCTTGCCCATTTTTTTCTCCTCTTAATATCAAATAGAATATTGTCTGGAATACTATAGCACTACAATACAGTCGATTAAAGTACAGCTAGCTTATAAAAATGATTTATTATCCCCAGCTTCCTGACCAATTTCCCGTAGTGGGTAAGCGCGATCGCTTGGCGACAAGAGCGAGCAAAAAGAATGCATACACCGCCCTGTCGAAAGCGCCTGATAGGCCTACCTGCCTGGTCGACGTCGTCGGCCCGTCACGGCGGCCTGCTGAGTCCTTCGCGAGAGGACAGCCGCTTAGGACACGCCTTTCTCTGCGGCAACAACCGCGCCGCGTACTTGTTCGTAACCATCGCGGTCGTGGCCATCGCCACGCTGGTGCTGTTCCTCTGGCTGCGCCGCACGGGCAACTCCACCAGTATGCTCTTGGCGAAGGAACAGTTGCAGGAACTCGGCGTCAGTTGCGAGCTGGAGATGCACCGGCTGGTCAACGACGAGCCCGAAGGCGTAAGGCCGACGCTGCGAGGACTTCTTTAGCTTCGTCTGCGAGAAACGCCGCACCACAATGCGACCCCTAGAGCAACGCGTCGCCGCTTTGGCCGAGTCCAGCGAGAACAGCGCACGCTACGGCGACCCCGATTCGACCACCACCGCCACCGCCGTTCTTTACACGTCCTGTCTGCACTTCGTTTCTTCGGACGGGTTGGCCTTCGACAAGGAGCAACACGCAAACGAGTTTTTCGACGTCGTCCGAACAGTGACGAGAGGCATACTACGACGCCTTGACACACCCGCCAAAATCATCCAGTTCCAGGCCATCCTGTCCACGGAACGGGGCGTGCCCACATACGTTTTCTTCGCGACGAACGGGCAGGGAACGACGTTTCTTGACGTTCGCCCGCCGCTGTCAGGCTTCCTCGACAACGACACGCTGAGCTTCCTGCTCGAGGAAGCCGCCGAATCTTGGCTTGGACAATAGCGACGAGAAAGTTGACGTCGGGAGGATGCTCGCCGTCGACAACGATCTGCGGACAACGTGGAATTCCTCGCGTCGCATCAGGAAGGTGTCCTTGGAGACGCTGGCCAGCATTCGAGCAGGCTGGAACTTGTCGCGCGACGACTGGCACGTCGCCTTCGGCGGCAGTCCCCTCGTCTACTCTTCAGACTACGACGTACTGGTTAGGGGCTTCGAAAACTTGGAGAAAGCGCTGGAGGCCTTGTTCACGCGCATGAGGTTGGAAGAGGCGGCCGTGTATCTCTTGACACATATCTCCTGCCGGAAGAAATGCTTCTCGCCCACGTGCATCGACGGCGTCACGACCTTTGCTTCGCACTTGTGCGGCATGTCATGGCGGACATCTGGGACCAGCTGGAGTCTGCGCTCTTCTATCCCACTGACGTGACGAAGGACGCTCTGTCATTGGCGCAATCGATGATGACAAGCATCGAGCGACGGCTAACGTTCGTGAACCACTCGAACTCGTCTATCGACACTGACCGCCGACTGGCAACGGCTGTTCCCTTGAGCGTGCTTGCACCGAGTCCCGTAATCTATCGAGCCCTTCTGTGCGCCTCCTCGTCAGCAACATTCGTGCGGGCAGCCTCTATCGGAACCTTCTCGAACTGCGCATGCACTTCGCGACCCTTTACAAGCTGAAGTTTAGACCTGGCGAGTCTGACCGAGCCAGTAGCACTCGTAGACCATGACGGGGGCATCACCGTGACGCTCACGCGCCGGTACCTACGGGCTCCCTTCTTCTGCCACGGTCACCTCAGCAGCTCAACGCCGCCACGCTAGGCGTCGCCATCGTCTCAGAAGTGCTCGAAGCGTCTCTGGATCTCCAGTTGCGGCGGCCAAGGTGTCCTCGAGAAGTGTTCGGCACAGACCCCAATTCACACTCGAAAGATTTGCCACACAAGGCCCAACTCGTTTCGGCACCTGCCTGTACGGGATTCTTCGAGACCTCAACGCTTCCGACATCGACGGGTCGTCGGGTGATGACTTCAAGAACCTGCTGGTCTTATGGACAGCAGCGTTTCAAGTGGCAGAGGACTACCCTTCAACGGTACAATGCCGTAACGAGCCTCCAGGACCACCGCATCGCGCCGAGACCGCGGCGGGAAAGGCGTTCTTCCAACGCTAATTGCTACTATCTGTGCGAGCGTGAAGACCCTTCAACCAACTGGTGGGAGGCACTGGGCCAGGCTTCTGTGCAACGCGGCCGCCATGAATTCTCCACGTTCGCGGCGCTCTTGGTTGCGACGAAGGTCAGACAATCGCGCCGCGTCACCGTTGCCTCCTTGTATGATCGAAAAGTTCACCACAATGATGTAGCATTTTAAACACAAAACTCCATTGTTCTTGTTAGGCTTCTTTCGTGATTATGATAAAGTACGTGTTTAGATTAAGCTCGCACTTGTTGCGACATCTCTAAACATAACGACGCAATCCTTTGTCATCCATACTACTTAACCCGTACAGCGACATGGTACATTTTTCCGACCTGGTGGCGTGCCTCGTTGTCCTTGTACCCCAGCATAATCGAGGATTGTCAACCGTGGGGTGCCTCAATAAGGCTCCGTTCTGGCACTGCTTTGTTCATATTGCCATCCCATGGGTCATCGAGGCAATGAAGGATCATGAAAGCAATGAATGCAAAGACACCCGGTTAGGTTTCACGTTCAAAAGCACAATCCGGCTATGACAGGCGCCGTTGTGGTGGCTTCTGTTTCATTTCGAACATCTCGCGTTCTTTAATGTCACCCGAAGCTGTGTCCCATGAAACACAAAACAAGTTATTTCTCTGTCTCTCTCTTTTCTCTCTCTCTCTCAAGAACGTATTGAAAAAGCTACAAACGGATGCAGACCTCTCGGTCTACGCGAAGACGTCAATATAAACATGGTGTTGACTAACTTTAGCCAAAGGTTAAAAATATGCAAATGCTACGCAGCTGGACAGAACTAAGGTAATGTTGTTCGCCGTCGCTTGGAGATACTCCGATTATTTTTGCATTCCGCTTATTAGGTAATTAGTCTAATTTATCAACTCACAATTATTATAATGAGATGAAACGTGTCAATGAGAAAATTGTAGAGCGACATGAGAAACTCCCGATACAGCTTTCTGTTGCCATTCGAATACGCGCTACATAAAGTTTCCAAGCGTGAAAATGCCCGGGAATACACGCAAAGTGCTTCGAAACGGCCGGTCGCGCGGCAATTTCTCGTGTATTCGCGGACTGCTTTCACACTCCGAAAACACTTTAATGTAGCACGTATTCGAATGGCAACAGAAAGCTGTATCGGGAGTTTTCCATGTTGCTCTACAATTTTCCATTGACACTTTTCATCTAATTATAATAATGAGAAGGTGAGTTATTGTTAACACTAATTACCTAACTAGGCGGAATGAAAAAAAAATATGAGTATCTCTAAGCAACGGCAAACAACATTACCTTGGTTCTGTCAGCTACGTAGCATTTGCATATTTATAATGTTTGGCTAAAGTTAAGTGAGACACCCTGCATATTATTGTTGTTGGTTCCACCCGCCGTGGTTGCTCAGTGGCTATGGTGTTGTGCTGCTGAGCACGAGGTCGCGGGATCGAATCCGGCCACGGCGGCCGCATTTCGGTGGGGGCGAAATGCGAAAACACCCGTGTACTTAGATTTAGGTGCACGTTAAAGAACCCAGGTGGTCCAAATTTCCGGAGTCCCCCACTACGGTGTCTCGTAACAGATCGTGGTTTTGGCACGTAAAAGCCTATAATTTAATTTCAAAAATATATACTGAACATCACTGCGGCTACGACGCGCCGACGACGGCGACAGCGAAATTCGCTTGGAATGTCCATATAATTGCTATCGCAATAATACCTGGGTGCCTGATATGCTAGTATATACTAAATTCTATCTGCTATGAAATCCCATTACTAAGTGCCACACGTAGCGAGCGATTTTGCATTCTATCGGTGCTCTGCTTGCCTCACAAAAAAAAAGCCGGCAGATCCCACGCCCTGTGGGAATCGATGTTATGCGAAGCAGTGTGCGGGGAGCCTACCAAGTTCACCAAGACGTAGGCGGCTGTTTCATGACCTACATGCACGCATGTCATGACATCCAGTCATCAGTCCTCAGGAGTCCCTTTAGCTACGCCTGAGAGACCTTAAGGTGAAAGCCTTAGTCATGTTCAGCCTATGACTTCTGCCATCCCTCCTTAGTGTTTCCTTAACAACAACGTCAGAATCCATTTCAGTGGCTTTTGAGTGTTATTTTTTGGCTGAGTCATTCTCATTTTTGCTGAGTCATGGTCATGACTATGGCTTCTACTACAATTCTTTAGTGTTTCCTTCACTTAGTGCTACGTCCGAACCCTTTCAGTGGTTTCTGAGCGTTAATCGTTTTCGTTGGGTCATTGTCATGACCTACATGACACGCAAGTCATGACATTTATGTCATGACCTATCACTTATGCTCGTCATACACTCATGTCATACTAAGCCAATTTGGTACCTACCAAGTTAACGAAACAACCGTGAGAGCACCAAGACATAGGCGGCTGTTTCATGACCTACATGACACGCTTGTCATGACATTCATGTCATAACCTATCAGTTATGTCGTCATATACTCTTGTCATACTATGCCAGTTTTGGTACATACCAAGTTAACGAAACGACCATGGGAGGACAAAGACGTAGTAGGCGGCTAGATAGATAGATAGATAGATAGATAGATAGATAGATAGATAGATAATAGATAGATAGATAGTAGATGATAGATAGATAGATATAGATAGATAGATAGATAGATAGATAGATAGATAGATAGATAGATAGATATATAGATAGATAGATATATAGACACTCTCAAAGTTGCAAATCTTCGCCATGAAATGCTTCGCATTTATTACGAAACGATGTCTACCAAGGCGAAATAGTGAACCAAGTGGGCGCGCGCTGGCACGCGTCTTGTCCTTCAGGAGCTTTACGTGTTATATAGGTTCAAACTGCCATTACTCGCAAGGCGCGGCAAACGCGAGGCGCTTGGGCACAAGCTTTCGCGCGCCGGCAAGCGTACCTTAGTTTGGCCTTCAGCCTTATACCCGCTGCAGGTTAACTATATTGCGGTGGCCTAGCGGCAAAGCATCCGGCTCGCATGCGGATGAGTTGAAATCCCGTTGCCGCAAGAAACCCACCGTTTTATTGTTTTTTGTTTGTGTTTTTTCTAATGGGTAGAGATATTCCCTGGCCTGGTGCTCGGCTCTCGTTGTGGTTCACATCTCGAAAGAGGGCCCAATATAGACTTCCCGAGTTGTCTCTGGACGCCTCTTGTCCAACCATAGACGGTCTTGTTAAAGAGCATCCGCTGCGGCTCTGGGAGGCAGGTGCTGGAGCCGGGTCCCGAAGGCGTCCCCCCCTCGATAGGTGCATTTGGGTGCAGATGCTGCAATCGTAAATTGAAGTATGAGCATTTGTAATTAATAAGTTGCCGAAGTGAACGCTGTGGTGATGCGGGACCGTCGTGTGACTATCCGAGAAATGCGAAGAGGTGGGCATCAGCACTTTTTCTGCACATTCCATTATGACCGAAGCTTTGGCCATGAAGAGAGTTGCGGCGAAATTCGTGCCGAAGCTGCTCACGGTAGAGCAAAAGCAACTTCGTGTTGTTCTCATAGGACATGCTGGATTCCACAAACAGTGACCCCGACTTCATGAACCCTAATCACTGGTGACGAGTCTTGGGTGTACGGGTACAACCGGGAAACCAAATCCCAGTCGTCACAGTGGAAGCATTCCACGTCACCAAGACCAATGAAGGCTGCCAAGTGCGCAGCAACGTCAAAGTGATGCTGACTGCTTTCTTTGACTCCCGCGGTGTGGTACACCACGAGTACGCACACAGGGTTCAAACAATCACCAAAGAGTACTACAGGGATGTCCTCCGTCGCCTACGTGACTGTGTGGCGCAAAAGACCGGAGTTGTGGTCAACAGGAAATTGGCGCATCCATCACGACAATGCTCCGCACATTACTCGCACTTGATTCAGACTTTTTTGGCGAAAAACCAGACTCCGCAGTTCAACAGGCTCCTTACTCTCCTGATACGGCTCCCATGCGACTTCTGCCTGTTTCCCAAAATCAAGAGGCCATTGAAAGGAGCGCGATTCAGGCAAGAGAGGACATTATGGCTGCACGACAGTGATGCTAAACCAATACCGAAGAGGCCTTTCTAGGAAGCTTCCAACAATGGCAGACCGCGGGAGACAGAGTTGTGGAGTCCCAAGGAGACTACTATGAGGGGATTAGGTTTTCAACACTCCAATTATGCCAGTTTTTTTTTTTCTTCGACCAAAGGTCGGATACTTTTGTTAAACAGACCTCGTACATGGCGATAAATCAATTTGGTTAAACAAAAGCGCAATGGGGGGTTGCAGTGCACTGCACACTTTACGGCACGAACACAGAACAAAAATGACACGGAAACACAGCGTCAGAGTCATTTGTTCCGTTTTGCTTTTTGAGGCGCAGAGCACGTGTAACGGTTTTAAGCATCAGTAAACAATTAAGTAGGCCCTGTTCTAGCGAGAAGCATGCCTACCGGGAAGCAAGCGAAAACGTGTGTACCACAGTGTACTTCGTAGGTGCGAGTTTCCCGTCGCACAGCCTTCGTCCACGAGCATTTGAGCGGAGTCCGACGGAAACCTGTACACGCGCGCTGCGTGCTGCGTGCGCTGCGCCAACGCTGTCGCCGAAATCCCGGAGATCTCGCAGTAGTGACGTAGGCGCGTGGAGAGGACTTGCGCAGTAATAGTAGTGGTTTATTAAGAAAAGACGCTATTCTGCTGCCCAATAGGGAGCACGAGCAGCGTCAGGGGAAGAGGAAGGGGAGATAAAGATGTGAGGAAGGAAGAGAAGGAGAAGCAGCAGTAGTCTCATCGATCATGGAGGAGGCCGGTGATGAAGGCGATGGCTGCTGGGGGCGACCGCTTAGCGATGGGCGGTGATCCGTTCGACTACACAAACTCCAAGAGGCTATGGATCGAGAGCTCGGAGGTGGGGAGGCGACGGGAACAGGAGGCGTGGTCGTCGCAGCGGTAGACCCTGTGCCTGTAGGGCAGTTATGACCCTGAGCGGCCTGTGCCAGCGTGGGAAAGTAGTCGAGGGTATCGGGGTCACCGCAACGTTCGCAGGCCGGTGAGCTGGACCGCCTTGGCGTGCAGCCAAGCCGCCGTCCAGACACAGCGCGTGCGCAGTCGAAGCAACGTTGCGCGTTCCCTCCTGGTTAAGGCCACCCTCTGGAAGTAGCCTGGGACCCTTGCCGTTTGCCACTATGGCATCCGGGGTGAACAGTTGCGCGCAGTTTTATTGCGATAGCAATTATATGGACACTTCAACCGGATTTCTGCCGTCGGCGTCGCCGTCGCCGTCGTCGTCGCCGTGAGGTTACGTATAGATAAAATCTTCACCGCGCGCGTATGCCCGAGCGCAAGCGTGCGGGACGCACGCTATCACGGAGAGCGAATGCACTCAATCCCCCACGCGCAAGCAAGAGGAAGCAGGAAGCCAGCGCCGGAGGAGCAAGGGGGGGGGGGGGGCGGCACTTCTCTGCCAACAACCGCGCTCGTCGCTCGCCGCACCGTCTCTTATCTCCACACGGCTCTGTCCTTTATGAGCCGTGCATTCGCGGCTCAGTTCCTGTTGAAGCGATAGACGCACGTACTTCGACCGCGCGGCGTATGCTTGCTGCCAGCGTTTGACAGTCGTTGTCTGCAGTCATTCAGTGTGATTCTTCATGTTTGTTTGTGCGCGCTCACACCACGCTTGTTCATTCAGTTAGTAATAGTCGGGTCATATTTACAACGCACGCTACACAGGTAATGCTGCCCGGATCGGCAGTGCAGCGCTACAGGTGTGTCCCTTCGCACGCGCGCTGCCCACGGGAAGCGCTTCTCATCAACACCACCGTTTCACACGCGCCTTCTCGTGGTCATCGAGTCTCTCTTCATGTCGGTCTACTTACGCCGCAGCACACCTGCTTACTTAATCAGCTCATGTTTACTACAATTCATATTGTTACCAAAGCCGCTCACCTTACTTCGTATGACATTGCTGTGTTGCTATCGCATTCATTGCTTCGCCCTGGGGAAGAAGAAGAAGGCGCCGACTAGTGCGGACGTGGAAAGATCGGCTCCCGCTTTCGTTAATGTTTTCGGTCTGTTTTTGGTGTCACCTATCGCTGACATGCACGCCATTCGTCAGGGTTTCTTCTGAGGACTTCCTTCGGTGAGGGCCCTTGTGCAGAAATTGTGGAACTTTTTGTGTCGATCACGCCGCTTCGAAGCTAGGCGCGGGTAGGCTTAGGCCTAACCCGACGAAGAGGGGCATTATGCCCGGAAGTAGAAAGGGGTTGTAGGAGAGGACATCTCCTCCGAAGAAGCCAACAGCCCAGGCTTGACGACAGCGTTGGGCAAGAATAAGAAAACTCGGAAAGAAACACAAGTTTCAACGAGCAATAAATCCTACGTGAGCTCGAAGGGCGGCTGCCGCACGGCTGCCCCGCAAGGCGTGCTGCACCGCTCGCAGCCTCGTCGAGGCTCCCTAGACTACCGAGGGAGCACATAAGGAATTATTGTCCGCCCAAGGGGACGGGTTGAACGTCAAGAAAGTAAGCCAACAATCAGGCTGGCTCAAGCCTTGGCCATGGCGGCTGCACTAGCCCCCACAGAAACCGAGGCGACATATTTGCCCTAATTTCACGCAAAACGTTCTCGTCGTCTCTACCCGGAGAAGAAGAACGCCTCCGCTTATGCAGGGATCCAGCAAATCCGCATTAAGCGAAGGACTATACAAGGTGGCCGCATACATCGCGGCCCCAGACAACACCTGCAAAGGGATCATACGAGGGATCGACGCGGACATCAGCGAGACCCAACTCCAGCGCATGATCGTCAACCACCGCAACCCGAAGGCTCTGGAAATCAAACGCATCAAGAACACCACAACAGTGGTCGTCCTCTTCGACGGCATGACAGTGCCTAACTATGTCATGTGCGGCGTCAGCCTTCTGCGCTGCACGCTGTACAACACGCCAAACCGAGGTGTGCTACGCGTGTGGCGGTTTGGGACATCGTGCGGACGTCTGTCCCAACCCCACCAATTAAGGATTGCCGAGGCTGCGGACTAGCCTCCCCACCCGATGACCACCAGTGTTCGCCGGTTGTGCGCCCTCTGCGGGGGCGCGCATCTTACGGCGGACAAAACGTGTAAGCAGCGCTTTCAAGTCCCATACGTCGTACGAAGACGCCGGCGGCGCCGCAAGCGCGCAAAGAACAAGCCCCAGCAGCAACAGCTGGCCAAGCAGAACCGGCAACGTGACTCCAGCGCGGCGGGAGCCCCCAGGAGGGAGCGCTCCGTCACGCCAACTGGTAGACAACGCAGCCTCTCCAGAGGGCGCTCTCGTTCCCGAGGGCGCTCTACCTCCCGGGTGCGGATCCGGGAAACGCCCACCTGGGCGATCGTGTCAAGCCGAAGCAGACGACGCCGGCTCCAAAGGTAACGCAGGTAGCATTGCCGGAGCATAAAGTAGATCCCAGAGTCGCTCAACTCATGCAAGAGAACGCTAGACTCAAAGCAGAAATGAAGCAGATGAGGGCCGACTTTGAGTCGCTCCGTAATTCTTACCCCTCGCAAGCCGAGAAGCAACAGGTGCCCCCCAACAGGGGAGCCACAGGCGCGCTCGAGTAAACGTAGGGCCACGCCCCCAGAGGGGGACGCTGACTCTATGGAAACCGAGTCGAATAACAAAGGCCTAGAAGCATGCAGCGCGCAATCCAGCAGCTCACTGAAAGCGTGACCGCCCTCCTTAAAAGGATGGCGTCCCTGGAAAGCGGACAGGCCGCGTTAGCTACGGCTAGGCAGCCTTCGAGAGAGCCCAGTCGGGCACCTTTACCCGCAAGCGCCTCCCCCGTCAACAATACGGTGGAATGGCCAATCCAAGGCAATCACCATGGCGGTCAATTCAAATAAGCTGGTGTGTGGCAGTGGAACTGCGCTAGTTTCCAACGGCGCAAAGCTCCGCTGCAGCAATTCGTTTCGGCACAGGCGGTCAAACCGCACGTAATTCTTTTACAAGAAACTCTCGATGACACGCCTACTTTGCCGGGATACCGGGTCGTATCGATACGCGAGGAGGGAAAGCGGGGCTTAGCAACCTTGGTCGCACGGAAGTGCTCCTTCCAAGTACACAAATTACCACTTGGCAAAACCAGGGTGGAGATCATTATGGTCGAAATTATCCCTAACAATTGGCTTAAGAGCAGTGTTTTCCTTTTAAACATATACAGCTCGCCGTCGGATCAACGGCAGGCATTCGCCACGATCATGACAAAGGCGGTGGCCCTTACCAAGGGGGCCCCCATAGTGATAGCGGGTGACTTCAATGCACCCCACGATTCCTGGGATATCCCCGCAACTCCACTAAGGGCAATCTCCTAGTCCAGGCAGTTTTCTGACTGCTCACTGGAATTGAATTACGGATCCTCAATATCCGACGCGAATCGGCACGTCGGTAGTCCGAGATACCACCTCCGGACCTGGCGTTCGTCAAGAACGCCCCCGGAGCAGGATGGCGAAATTTGCAAGAGAATCTGGGTAGCGACCACTTCATTGTGGAGATTACCCTAACAATTAGCGCAGCCCCTACCAGGGAACTTAAAGTGACGGACTGGGATGCCTTCCGGAAATTGCGGGAAGCGGACCAGACCGACTACGATAATCTCGATAGTCTGTTCACAAGACTACAGAAGGACGTACAAGCTGCGACCAAGGTGGTTATGACCGACCTAAAGTTGATCGGATGGACGCGCGCCTTGCGCACCTCCTAGAAGCCAAAAACTCCATCCTGGCCCGCTGGAGAACGCACAGACTCCATCGCCGACTGCGCAAGAAAATTGCGGAGCTCAATCGTGCAATCGAAGCTCATTCAATCGAACTGTCCAAACAACAATGGAACGAAGTGTGTTCCTCGGTTGATGGGCAGATGAGAACCGGGGAAAATGGAACCTCCTCAAGCACTTACTCGACGATTCGCAAAGCAAAAGCAATCAAAGACTAGCCATTGATCGCATAGTTCACAATCAAAAGGCGGCGGGCGTATTTGAACACGTCCTCCTGCAAGAGTTGGCCGAAAAGTATCTCCCGCTGGGCCCCTCCTGTGACGGGGATTATCCTCGTTACCGGGGGGGGCGCAGGGTGGGGGAGCTCGACGCCTCCTTCACAGAATCCGAAATCTGGGAGGTGCTCCCAAACGCTCAACGGTCGCTCTGCACCGGGCCCGGATGGAATCTCCAATAAGCTCCTCCGAAACTTGGACGGACATTCAGTAGCGTTGCTCACCGAGGAAGTCAATAAAATCTGGGAACGGGCCTCGTCCCCGACTCCTGGAAGACAGCCTCAGTGGTGCTCATCCCGAGCCAGGCAAACCTCTTGCGCCGGAGAACATGCGGCCCATCTCACTTACGTCCTGCGTAGGCAAGGTGCCGAACATGCCATTCATAACCGTATATCTAAGCACATAGAAACTAATGAGTTATTCCCTCACAACATGGTCGGCTTTCGGCCGGCACTCTCCACACAGGACGTCATGCTGCTTATAAAGAGGCAAATCCTTGATGATGACACTAGAGACACTAGGGGCATCCTGGCTCTAGACTTGTCCAAGGCTTTTGATAACATCTCGCACCGGTTCGTGCTAGACGCGATCTCGGACCTGGGCTGGGGTCACGATTCCATGCGTATGTTAGCTCCTTCCTCAGGGATCGCAAGGCCACTGTCAAATAGGGAGGTCAAATCCAAGGAATTTACATTGGGAGCGAGAGGCACTCCGCAAGGGGCGGTCATCTCTCCCCTACTGTTTAACATCGCCATGAAGGGCCTCTCGGAAAGACTGGCCACAGTAACAGGAACTGGTCACGCCCTCTACGCGGATGATATTACCGTGTGGTGCATGGGAGGGTCTGACGCTGCAGTTGAGAGTGCGCTCCAAGAGGCGCTCGACATCACAGAACACTTCCTACTAGACACGGGCCTGAGTCTGTCACCAACCAAGTCCGAACTTCTATTGTATAGGCCCACCAGACGGGGGGTTAGGTGCTCCACACCCTTAGATCAAGCTCCCATAGCCGTCTATACGAGGAACGGAGAACAAATCCCCAGAGTGGATACCATCCGGGTCCTCGGACTCTTGCTGGAATCACTCGGGGGCAACTCACAGACTATAGCCCGCATCACCACCAAGACGGAGAATATGCTTAGGCTTATCCTCAGGGTCTCGAACCGCCGGGGGGGTTTAAGTGAAAGCAATCTCCTCAGGCTCTACCACGCGTTTCTTATGAGCCACGTTAACTATGTAGCTTCCGCTTTGCGCTGGGTCTAAACGGGAAGAGGCCAAAATCGACGCCCTCATGCGCAAAAGCATCAAGCGCGTGCTGGGTTTACCACTCACTACCAGCACCGAGCGTCTCATGCAACTAGGCATGCACAACACCCTGTCAGAGGTGATCGAGGCCCAACGAGTGGCCCAAATAATACGACTCTCATCATCGCGAGCGGGGAGACGTATCCTAGAATCCGTTGGATGCGGTCACCAGGAAATCATGGAGCGCAACGCGACCCTATCACCAATGGTCAGAGATACGTTCAAGGTAGATCCCCTGCCACGTAACGTCCACCCTCAATACAATGTAGGGCGCCGGGTAGCCCGGGCTCGTTCCCTATTAAAAGTGGCTGCGGCCACTCCGAATCTTGCATGTTTCGTTGACGCCGCCCAGTACGGGCGTTCTGATCACTATGTCGCAGTTTCGGTTGATTCCAATGGCTCTCTCATTAACTCAGCATCCGTGCGGAAGGTTTCTGCAACAGTAGCCGAGCAGGTTGCTGTAGCTATAGCACTGAAGGACCCTCTACGTACCCATATCTTCACAGACTCTAGGTCTGCAGCCCGAGCGTTCGCCTCCGGCTCGATATCAAAGGAGGCGGCGGCCATCCTCGGCACCGAGGGGGCTGCTGGTTTTCATATCATAAAATGGTTCCCGGCCCATATGGGAATCAATGTGCACTCTGAGGTTGTTAACGCCAATGAGTTAGCCCATGACTGCGCGCGAGGTATAACACACCGCGGTGGTTCCGGTAGACTCACGGGCGGCGACTTAGGACTGTACAGGGATTCGCTCCTCACCTTCCATGAAATCTTGGCACATTATCAACTTGCTCGGCGGGCCTTTCCGCTACCACATCCTAAACTCACTAGACCACAATCATCGGCCTTTCGCATGCTCCAAACGGGGTCGTTCCCCTCCAGGGGCCGATTCAGTCACTTCGCGCCTAATGTAGATCCCCACTGTCCAGACTGTGGGGAGGCGTACTGCTCTTTATCTCATATGCTCTGGCAATGCCCTGCGTTACGCAGCTCATCGCTTACCACTCTAACGGACTGGGAGGCAGCCCTTAAGAGCGGCGACCTCTCAGAGCAACTACGGGCTGTCCAGAGGGCCTGCGACAGGGCGGAGGACCACGATCTTCCGACCCCGACGTGGGTGCGGCCCGCGACGGCTACGGGAACTCCCTGAAAAGGGAGGTACCCTAAAGCGGTTCCTCAGGACCACAAATAAAGTTCTTTGTCTGTCTGTCTGCTTCGCCCTTAGGGCGAAACTGTGACATTTGAAACAAATAGGCAGAAAAGAACGCTTTCTTTCCTGTCTCTTTGTTTCCTTCCAAAAATTGTTGTGCTGTACCTACGTTATCCAAATTGATGACGTCACGGCGAGACGTTGCGGGAAAGTGGACGACGTCGCCACCCGTATTTCGTGTTTACACCTCTTCTGGCTTAAAGCCCCTCCATCCACGCGCCACCGCCGCTTTTGCTAAGTAGCGCTATATTGCCTGGAATATACTATTATATTCCAGGCACTATAGTAGCGCGAACCTTTCATGTGCGCCGCTGTTCCCTGATTCGTCGCTCAAACCAGTTCCGCTTCTGGTGTTTCCGTTTCCGGTTTTTCTACTTCCGAGATTTCCGGTTCCTGAATTTTCGCTTGTTGCACGCTCGCACCTCTCCGCAGCAGTGATGTCGCTTCCGTTAAACACGGAAGCTGGGACTAAGTAAGTTCCGCTTGACGCCGGAAACTGAGGTTTTTTCAGGCGCTGCCTCAAAAAATCACAGCAAGCTACTGCTCGTGTGAGAGGCACTTCAAGATGGTGGGCGGTTTTGGCGAGGGTGTCCGCTTCTTCATTACCGGCTATTCCCGCATGGGAAGGCAGCCAGTGAAACGAGATGGTGACCCCCGCGGCACCCAATGCAGAGAACTTCGAGCTGAGCAAGGCCCCCATAAGCCCTGATCGTCGGTGGTTGATGAGGCTCTGGAGCGCTGGCTTCGAGTCGCAGAGCACTGCCACCGGTTGCCCAGGAGGGTCCTCAGCCAGGACATCGGCGTCTAGGTGGAGCCCCGATAATTCTGCCACGGTGGAGCTCGCGGCGAAGGGGATCCGACATTGTCTGTTGACCGTCCTAGCCGGGGTGGTGCAAGCTGCAGCGGCCGATTCCTTCGCCAGGACTGATCCATCTGTGTAGACCAGCAGACTTCCTTCCAGCTCTTCGTGGAGTTTGCAGGCTGCAGCCTGTTGCAGTGCTGCAGCTGGTGTGTGTCGTTTAGTCGCTCCATTGAGTGAGAGGTGGACATCCGCTGGTCGATGGTGTGGTGGAGGCAGCGCGACTGTCATAGGGGGGTCGTGATCACCTGCTCGTACAGCAGGCACAAACCTCCCATCCGTATACGGACGGCTGGCTGCGGAGTCTAGCCAGCAAGCCTCCGCCATCCGGAGCACGATGAAGGCGGCCAATGTGCCCCAGGGCGCGTTCGAGCATCCTCAGCGAGACCGGCCATACACAAGCCTCTGTCAGTGTTGCAGCGACCGGTGAATGCTTTGGGAGCCCCAGGATGCTCCTAATAGCACCTCTGTGCAGACCCTCCAGCTGCTCTCTTGGCCGATGTGAGGTTGACCAATGGAAGGGCATACAAGAGCACGGACGTTGCTGCGGCCTGGTTCAGCCGCAGCGCCCACTTTGTGGAGCAGCCACGACCATGCTGCTGCAGCTTGCTGACAGCTACCTGCACCCGGTGCACCTTGCTAGTGGCAGCCTTGGCTGCAGGAATCCACGTGACCCGGTGGTCAATGGCGAGCCCCAGGTAAGTCACCATTTGCTTCCAAGGTAGGGCACGGCCAGCAATCTTCAGCTGCTTGGTGTAGACTTGAGCTGAGGCCAGTGGATGAACCAGCATGGCCTCGGTCTTGGCTGTGGAGACGGTGAGGCCTCTGCTACCAAGGAATGCGGTCACCGCATCTAGTGCCCGTTGTAGCGAGCACCGAATGGATGGCATGGACTTCCTCAGCCCCTAGGTCCAGAGTGCCACGTCATCGGCATAAATGGAGCAGCGAACAGGGAATCATGGGTCCGCCGGGAGAGATGCGGGAAGGCCCGTGAGAGCCGTGTTGAACAGGAAAGGGCTGAGCACCGATCCCTGTGGGACGCCAGTCGTGATATCCCTGGACTCGCTAAGTTCCTGCCCAACGCGCACCCGGAAGGTTCTGCCGGTCAAGAAGGCGGAAATGAAGCCCCTGAGGCAGCCGCTCAGGCCGAGATGGTCTAGGCAGGCTTCGATGACCGCGTGAGGAAGTCCGTCAAAGGCACTCTGGACGTCCAGCAGCACCAGCATTGCAACGTCCCCTATGGACTTGGCATCCTCCAGGGTGGCCACCACATCGGAAATGGAGTCTGCCGTGCAGCGTTGGCGCCTGAAGCCCGTCTGAAGGCGAGAAGGTGGTAAAGACTTCCGACGCTGCTCGACGAGTGTCACGTTCTGATCTCGTCGAAAACCTCCGAGCCGCCCCCAGAGGCACCGGCAACAGTCACCAAAGCCGCCCGCGTTCGGTGCGTTAACGCGGGCAAAACGCCGACGGCTTCGAAAACAGTTCTGCGCGTGCTGGTGCTGCTGCAAGTCCAAGTTGCGACTTTACAATTCCTAGTAGGTACAGCGGGGGCGTGGCACTGCGGGTCCCGTTACTTCCGCTTGGAGGGACCGCCAGTAGCTAGTGCGCAGGCGCGAGTACAAGCGGGTGCGCGAGAGAAAATGTGGGGGCCTTTGCTCCTTGAATTCTGACTTTGCCAAGGTACTAAGGTGGAGAACTTTCTTTGGTCCTTTTGTACAACTGTGGCTGCTGTTAAGGGATTGATGCTATTCCAAGTAAAAGCATCACCGTTTTGATGATCCAAATATAATCTCACTATCAGGGAGGGAGCAGTCTACCTGACTGGAGCAGTATTTTTGTTATTTGAGGTGAACACCCCAACGACCGCCGCTTCGCGTCGGCACCCGGCACCGCGGCTTCCACCGCGGCACCGAGGAACAAACGAGAGCAGTATCCGCTTGCGCAGACAGAGCCACCTACAGGGTGCTAAATGTGTTTTCACATGTAGAAGTGCTTTTGTTCACGCGAATCTCCTGAACGGTGCAGTATGCACTGATAACCAATACATGAGCACGGAGTGCTTTGGAATTAAAGTTACCCGATTCGTCGTCAATCTCACAGGTTCAATGATCCCCTCGCGACTATCGCACGATTTCCGATGTTACCGTTAGAACAAAAAACGTTACAAACTCACCAGAAACATCGTAGGAGCACAAGAGCAAAATTTGTGCACGGCGCCATCAACGCAAACGCGCATGCCGGCTAGCCTACGGACAAACGCATACAAAACGAGCGAAGGAAGTTCTCCGCCGTAGTACCTAGGCAAAGTCAGATATGCAAGGAGCAAAAGCCCCCAGATTTTCTCTCTCGCACCCGCTTGTACTCGCGCCTGCGCAAACTACTGGCGATCTCTCCAAAGACCGTCTCGTTCAAAAGCCTACATGCCACACCACCACTACTGCACGGCTTTTCGCCGCTAGAACGCTAGAATAAAGCGCGGGCAGCGTGGCCCAGACACCGAGAGACATTCAACGTGCGTTGTAACGATTCGGTCCCTAGGCACCTAGGAGCTGCGCTCGGCAAGGTCGCTTTGTCGCTGCGTCTCCACGATTACCATGGCAACACGTGTAAAGCGGAAGTCACGGGACCCGCAGTGCCACGCCTCCGCTGTACCTACTAGCAATAGGTGGATAGCAAAATGACGATGTCGTCAGCTAGCGACTTCCGGTTCGCGGGTTAGCACTTCTGTTGCTTCGTTCAGCATTGTCAGCAGTTTCTACAGTGCGATTTCCCGCTGTTCGCGAAGAAAACACGCTTCATCAACGTGATTATGGTTGGCTGCTCGGCATTAGGGTGCGCGACCTTTTCCGTGAAAGGAAAAAAAAAGTGTTTCGTTTTCCATGGAATGAAGCGCACAAACGTAAATGGGCAGTTGCCGTCAAACGAGCGACCGTGAACGGCAATTAAGCTGTGGGTACCGAACGTAGGAGCCAGAATATGTGAAGATCATTTCGCCACAGGCAAGTGTTTTGGCGAACAACTTGGTCTACTAACGTTCTAGAAGTACAAATACCCTCTTTTTAACAATCAGTTAAATACACAGAAGTGCACCCAGCAAGGATCCTCAGCACAATGATTATGTGCCGTCTTCATTCCGGTACAACGAAAAGGCAACTGAGGCTGCACGAAAGAGGGAGGAGAGGTAACGTCAAAATAATTCGTGCACTTTTGAGGTACTTAAATCAGTGCTTTCTCTCTGCAGTTATACACGACATGCGTCTCTTGACAAAAAGCGTCTCTTGTCAAAAAACGGGAGACTGCGAAGGCACAGCAGCCGACGACATGGCGCGCGCTGGGCACCGTGCAGACAAAACAGCGGACGAAGCGATCGACTGTACCGTTTGTTATGGGAAGCGTTACCAACAGCCACTTATTAGGTTGACTTACCACTTATTCAAACTACTTCTAAGTTAACGAACTTTTATATCCGCTCGACAAACGTTTGTGCTTGATAAACGTTATGACTATTTGACGCGACACAAACAGGTTATATATAGGCCATGAAATGCCTGCCACATAAAAATACAAGAGTCTAGCGACAAGCGACGCGATGGAGAGGGCTGTCGCGTTCACTCGTCGCCTACAAGTCGTACCGCATGCGAGCGACGAGACGAGCGACGACTTTGAGCGACGTCTCCCCGGTGTTGCCGGTATGAAGGCAGCAAATACTCGCCGAAACTGGCGTTACGCGTGCTTTATTAATTTAAGCTGATGTGTTGTACTGTAAAGAGTAGAATTAATATTTCTAAAGGTCTTGCACTACGTTAATATCCTTAAGGCCGTTTCACATGGTGCGATTTTGCACTGCGATTATCGCACCGGAAGTGCGATTTCCGTCGCATGCGACGAAAATCGCAGTCGCAGGGCCGATTCTGCGATTTTCGGCTGCGACCAACCGGTTGGTCGCAGCGTCGCAACGTCGCAGCAATCGCTGCGATTTTCCCGTCGAAATTGCGCCGAGAGGTATTTCGCGGTCTGTTTTGGAAAATGGCGGCGGTCGCTCAACGCAACCTTTATAGATACTTTTTTGTCTATAAATATTGGATCAACGAGCCTCGAACAGTGCAACTAATTGAGTGGAGCCTTGGATTGCGCAATCGGTACGTACCATCAGCACCGATGCAGATAAAAACTCGTAGGTCAGATTCGGTTCTGTGATTTCTACGAGTTTGTTGACACGCTACGTTGCTAATCTGGCGACGCTGTTTTTTAGGTTGGCTTCGGGTGCTGATAGTACGTACTTTTGCGTGATTTTCCGCTATTCACACGCGCTGCGAGTTGGTAAATACTACGAGGTGTCCCTCACGGGAAGGCATGGCCTTCGGATGTCGTCCCAATTTTCTGGTTCTGGAGACAACTCGCGATATACGAAAACGCCACAGTTTTATCGCGGTATGCTTTTACGGACGGAACAATTTAAAGAATATGCAACTACGGACAAATGCTGTGGTCAATAGGTCACGCTATACGCGCGACCATTTAGTTGCAGTCAGTTGGTTAGGGCTTTCATGCGCATTTTCCCCAATGAATTATCTCATTTCAAGGTTCTGTTACTTCCGCTGCGAGACGCAAAGCGAACGTGCAAACTGGATATCGTAATGAATGTTCTAAAATAGCATATTTCGCGCTTTGACTGGGAATAAGCAGTATTGCCAATTTATTTTCGACGCAATATTTAAACAGTTCTTTTCTCATTTTTCTAATGCATCATTTTTCTCCTGAATAAAAAAACCAATAAACCTTCAGTGTGTTGCAGACTTTGTATCCGTACTGCATCTGTGTTAACCCTCACATTAAAAGGTAATTGCACATTTCGCTTACTTCAGTGCATCGAATTACTTTTGTTTATGCTGGTTGTAACATATCGCAGTACTCTAAGAAACTACTTAGCCATAAACATCCTTGCCTTTTCTTGCTTCTCTGTCTCTACTTCCTGTAAGACACATGCAATAATGCGAAAAGCAGGCAGACATCTGGTTTTTATAAGTAGTAGATAACACATTAAAGAAAAGCAGATCAAAATTGTGCAGTGAAGTCAGCCGGTTGCATTCCTTCCTGTGAATGATAGGATCTTTTCAAGTGTGGGTGGGTCTTGCATGTCCACAGCTCATAAAGTGTGCAGACTCATCACGAGGCGTAGGTATAGCCCATCAAGATGGAGGCAATGCTGCTAATGAGTCTGCACTTACATGTATTACTGCATAAACTCGTATAACCATATCCCATCATTACTCAATCGAGCTTGCTCAGTCATATTCACCAAAATTCTACTTATACGAGCTTGCTCTGACTAATATTCACCAAAATTATACTTGGCCAAGCTTGATCTAATATTCACAAAGATTCTACTCAGGCAAGCTTGCACCGAGTCATATTCACCCAATATCTACTTAGCCAAGCTTGCTCCGACATATTCATCAAAATTCTACTCAGGTGAGCTTGCACTGAGTCATATTCACCAAAAATCTACTTGCTGAGCTTGCTTTGACTCATATTCACTAAAATTATACTTGGATCAGCTTTCCCTGACTACCAAATGACAATATTCACTAAAAGTTTACTCAACTGAGCTTGCTCTTACTCGTATTCACCAAAATTCTACTCAGTCAGGCTCAAACGAACTCAGACTCACGGTTAGTTCGAAGTCTTAGTGAGCCAACGTTTGAGTGAGTTCACCGTGCTATGCATACATTACATTATGTGACCTGTGCGGTGAATAAGCAAACATTGTCTATGAGTACGTGTTGCATCGGGTGAAATAAGGACAACTGTAAACACTGCAGTTAGTTTTCTAGAGTTCAACTGACCGTTGCGTGAAAGCTTCGCCTATGTCGATTCAAGTAAGTGCATTGGATCTGCATCATATCTTTTGCCAATCCTGCTGGCTGTCCTAGTCATTACTCGGCGGCCACATTTTGTACATTTCAACACAAAGTTTAATAAATGACTGTAGTGCAATATATTAAAAAAAAACGATGCTTGCATCACTGCACGTATAACAATCAGAACATGACACAAACACATGCACATAAGATGGACACAAATGATAAATACATAAACAGATGGAATCAGATAGCCACCACCTATTGAAAAAAAGAAAAAGCACAGGACTATGTATAACCATTCCCCTTGCCAGGTACATGGGCTATAGGAGAAACACACGTGCAACCTAGCAGTTACCTCGAGGTAGCAGCTATGGACGCTTTTGCATTCGCAGCTGGCCACTCAACCACTCAAGTGTGTTCAGTGTGCACTTGTACTTAGGCACACTTTTTATTGTCTGTGTCTCAAAAATTTAATGTGGCTCCTCAAAATTTTGAGGATGTTTGGATTCTGAGGCTTGCAAAGGTAAATATTTTTATTCCATTTACGTTCAAGGTGAAGGCTCATACAAAAGATTAGAGATATTGTCAGTGCTCCTCACTTTCTCTCAGAACATAAGTGGTCTGTTATTGAGATTCTAGCAGCTTTTCAGCAGCAAGAAAGGGAATCAGCTTCCCCTGTTTTCAGCATTGGGTTAATGCAGGCAATTCAGGGAGGCATAAAGTTTTGCCAATACAATCGGTTCGGGAATACCAGATTAGACTGTACCTTGACACTTTCCTTGCACTTTCTTATTTTGGTCAAATAACCCAGTTTGAAATGGCTCCAGTTAGCATGCTCTAACATTGGTCTAATATAGGTTAAGTACATGACTAGCTTAACAGACTGGGATGCTGGCTTTCATTTCCAGGAAAGGAATCATAGCACCTGCTCCAGTTGCATATGTTTTTGGTTATCAGGTGTATTCAGCCTCACTTTAAGGATAACGTGCTGAAGCAGGTAGAAGCACACGCATGCCATTAGCGGAGTTTCGATAGCTTCTTACCTTACACTTGCCACCAAGAATACAAAATTTTAGCGTTCGATTTTGTTATTAAACAAACAAACGTACTCCTAACAAGGTATTTTAATGTTAGCCGTGTGGCTACGCGGCTGCGCTACGTACTGCAGCATATTTTAAGCTTCTTGATACAGATTCACAGCACACTAACAGCGCAAGAAACAGGACGAGAAAATAGACGACGCCCATGTCTGCCAGAATGATACGATACTTCGTACACTAGTGACTGCAGCTCCTAAAAAAAAATTTAAAAAATGTGGTGTCGGCTTTTACGCCTTTCGAAATATTCAGAGAGCACTTGTATGAATAATTACAGCACAGGCGCCGAGACGGACGAGCTAGGCTGGCGCTAAGATAAACGTTCACAACACAAATTCTATTGCACGTTCAGTAATTACACACAGATCATTTGCGGCTTTGTTCAGGGGCAGACGTGAGCGTTTGGGTTGGTGCTTGCTGCTAAGTTTGGTGCAAGAATATTGCTAGGAGCAGGAACCGCTAATGCGCAATCACGAGCACACATCCACACACACACATCCGTTTTTCAGAAGCTGACGTTAATCACGGGTAGCGCGAGGGTCTCTGCGTTGACATGACGACTCCGCTGCAGCCGAATTCCGAATACTGCATATGCGATGACAACAGCGATAGGGGCTTGTTGATAGGTCCTCTTGTAATTTGTTTAACCGCAGGTAGAACGACACAGGCATAAAACACACACGAGACAGCACACAACGCTGAACGACCACCAGCGAACAGCTGTTTACGTCCGCCATTTCTCCTCGTATTGAACTTCACAAACCGCTGTTGCGCACTCCAAAACAAACTAAACTTTGAAGCGTTTTTAAATTACAAAACGCACGTATTATTTGGTCCTAATAAAGAGAGGTCAATTATATTATAACGCGCACGTCTTTTTCATTACATTAAACGAATTTATGCGGCGTGTGCGACAAAATCTGGCAGCAAGCAACTCTGGGCGTCGCATAATCGCATTGTTGACATCGCACCATGTGAAATGGCCGTTGCGAATTTCGCATCTGCGAAAATCGCAGTGCAAAATCGCACCATGTGAAACAGCCTTTACACGTGCCAAAATCTACTCGTCTGCTCGTTCCGTGCGACAATCGGTAGTACTTGACTGATGTATATCCAATTCCGACTTCGCGCTATTGGCTAGTCGCTCATAGCACTTCCAAGCGACGAGCGACGAATTCTAGATTTCCAGAACCGAGCGATCGAGCGACAAGAACAAGCGATCTGTTCGCGCGACGGCCCGTTTCGTCGCTCGTCGCCGTCGCGCACAAAATCGCTCTCATGCGGTTTGGGCTTAAGGGCACCAACATAAGTACGAAGGAGCGATAGCACACACCTACGTTTTGGAACTGCCCAGCGGTGGTTATATCGCGGTTTTTCACCAAAGTTCCGCAGTATATAAAAGACAAAGCGCGTGAAGCATGGGCTTGAAGTGACGGCGGCATAGACGGCGTCGTGGGCTCGAACCGGAAGTTGTAGCAGAACACCCACAATCCCAGTACCCCACAATCCCTTGCGGCAACCGAGATTTTGCTATCCACCTAATGTAAAGTAGCTGCGCGCGGCAAGGTCGCTTTGTCGCTGCGTCTCCACGATTGTCATGGCAACACGCAGTGACGCTACTGCGGACTTCTGATTTGGCGAAATTTTTGGAGCATCAGAAATTTCATTTTGTAGCACTTTGGAGCAGGCAATATGGCAATTGGGAGCAGCAGATTTTTCGCATCCTGAAGTGTTTTGAAAAAGCGAGTTGCAATTTACATTCAAAGACCTGAATAATTCGTACGTTCTTACGAGAAGCTTGGTAAACATTTCCATCTATTGCAGATCTCGTGGAGAAAAAAATGCTCTTATGTGCATGCGACACACACACAAAAATTGATATCGTTTCATGTATTGCTAGTTTTCCCAGGTGCCATTCGGTATATCCAGAAACACAAATGATGGACACATTGGCGGCATGCAGTTATTATAATCACAAGTCATGCTGCGCTTCAAACAAGCTACAGTAGAACCCCACCGTTACGTTCCCGGGTGCTGTGTTTTCCCGGCTGTTACGTCGTTGTCGGCCGGTCCCGGCATAGCTCCCATAGGACCCAATGCATTGGTAACCCCGCTGTTGCGTCGCAAATGTGGGACCGTTCCCGCATGCGTTGCTAACTGCCGGTCCCAGCGGCCATTTTGACTTTTCATGTCGCTTGGCTTGGTGGCTTGCCGATGGGATTTGCTGCCCAAAGTGCCGGGGGCGACACCTATGACATATTTTCGGTGTCCGCCAGCAAAAGCATGGCCTCTGAGATCCGTATTTGCTATCTAAAGATGGTGTCTATGGCGCGTGGGGGCCCAAAAATTGGTTTTGACGCATAGATGTTCCGTATCAAGTCCAAGGGCGATAACGCCGTCGGCGCGCGCCGTATGCTGCATGTGCGAGTGAAAGCGTGCGAGGGGAGCCGACGACCGCGGCCAAATATTGCGCGCGCAGAAAGGAAAGCAGGAAGGAAGCGCGCCTTCTTCCGTCCCGCTCGAGGCACCGGCGAGGGAGCGAGGGGGAGGGAGGGAGAGCGGGCGGCTTTGTACTAGTGCCTAGAATAGGCACTGCAGTTGTACTCTGGCATCAACTGCGTACTGCGCGGCGGCGCGTGGTCGCGCGGGCCGTATCTTGAAGGCGATATGTATTGCGGCTAGAGTCTAGGCAGTGTAGGTGCGTCGGCAGCTCGTAGCTTTGTGCGTGCTGCGTGTTCTCGGCGCTCAGATTGCGTGGAATCGATAGACACGAGTAGGAAGGTCACTTCGTTCGCTGCTGCTACGGCGCATCCTCACACCAGCGTTTGACAGCGCGTGTCCGCGCTCATTGAGTGTGATGTGTTCTTGTTTGCCTGTGTGCGCTGACACCATGCTTGTTAACACAGTCAATAAGCGAATGTTTACAAGTTTCTACGGACGATAAAACTACTATGCCACTTACTTTGTATAGCGGCCTACTAAGTTGCAATCGCAATCGATGCTGCGGCTTTCGGGCGAAACTACGACTTCTTTTCACACGTAAGAATTAAAACAATTTGTGTGCAGTTAAACACTACTCTAATTTCTCAATTTTTCCTGTTTCTCGGCTCTTACGGTTTAGTTTTTTTCTTTTGACCCGCCGGGGTGGCTCAGTCAGCTAAGGTGTTGCACTGCCGAGCACGAGGTAGCGGGATCGTATCCCGGCTGCGGCGGCCGCATTTCGATGGAGGCGAAGTGCAAAAACGTCCGTGTGCTTGCGTTGTAGTGCACGTTAAAGAACCCCAGGTGGTCAAAATTAATCCGGAGCCCTCCACTACGGCGTGCCTCATAATCAGAACTGGTTTTGGCACGTAAAACACCAGAAAGAAGTTTTTTTTTTTTTTCTTTTTAAGGTCCCGTGAAAAACGTATCAGCGGGGTTCTACTAGCTGCGTTTCCGGATAACGTCCGCCGATGAATTGCCAATTGACCTTGACGCCACGAGCCTCAGCAGTAACCGCACTTTACCGTTGAGCCGCCTTGCAAGGCAGACGCCGCGTCGGCGCTATGTCCTATGTCGGGACGCACGCGCTAGTGCTGTTTCGTCTCCTGTTCGAAACTAAGGTTGCAACTAAGGCTCGCCCTATCATCACGTTGCACGTTTTAATTCCCCAGTGGTGCAATTGTCGGCGATAGACGCCGTCAAATCCGAGCCTGTTTGGCGCAGTTATGCGCAATTTTCGTCGATTGCATCAGGATGGCGCAGTACATCCCATTTGGCGCAGGAGTGGAATCACTGCAACACGTGTTAAGCGGAAGTCATGGGACCAGTGCCACGCCCCCTCTGTACCAACTAGCAATTGTAAAGTCGCGTCCCCCGCGGTCTCATCCTCACTACGGCAAGGAAATCCAGCTGTTCGCGAGCAAAACCACCGTCGAACGGCGGCCCGCTAATGGCAAACGGCGTGCGGCGAGTCACCGTGCCGTTCTTAGCCGCGACCCAGCGCGTCTCGGCTACCCGCTGTTGCTGCCGTGCCGGTGCGCGCTCATATGAGCGAAGCGTGCCGCTATGGGCCCTGTGTTGTGCGCACGTCTAGATAGCTAGGCCAACACTGTCGGTCTCTGTTCGCGCAGCCAATCAGACCACTAAGCACGACTATGTTGGAACGTGACCGATTTGGCACTTGCGTTGCGGGCTGCAATTACCGATTCGAAAGTGCGCACCAGCGAGCAGCACGGCGAGGAAGAGCAGGGAGCGCGCGTACCTGCTAGCAGACTAACCGGAAGTCGTAGGTTCTTGCGCGACCAATCGACATAGTCGCCCGCGTTGACATCACCAGATGCACCCTGGTGACATCACGACCGCTGGGGATACCGGAAAGGCTCGGAGAGGAGGACGGTCTTTTTTTTTGTGTGTGTGTGGCGCGCCCGCGGCGCGTAGCGCTGCAGCGTTTGGCATCGTTGATCGTGACGGCATTCTAAACTCGATGCGTTTACTTGAAATCTAAAAAATATCGGAGGTGGTTTAGGGGCCCTTTAAACACGACCGCAGGAAGGTAAATTTGATACGACGAGTAGGCCGAGAAGCCCGACTGTTTCTAACTACTGTCACTAATGATAACTTTGGTCTTTTGTCACTAGCACACAAGCCCTTGTCCAATGAAGTTTCACAGTGACAGCTGAAAACTGTCCAGCAGACTTGGTGATCAGCACATGAGCAATGTGCCATTTACCAAAGGAGACACACACAAACATATGTAAAAAAAAAAGACCTGTATTGCATCCAGACTCTCATACAAATTCACTTCGAGAGAGGGGAAATAAATGGTTGCACAGAAACATAAGCCAATCCTGTAATTATGCCAACAGATACAAACTTTTCTACTGCCATGCTTAAAGCGCACACTGAGGAAACAAACCAAGAAATAGTTATAAAGGCTAAATAAGACTGAGGTTTACATGAAAGAGGACAGTCGGCAATTTTCATCAAACGCCAAGCAGCCGGCCACAGGTGCAGCCCCACATGTCAATCTTGACAATGGCAACACTGTATTTCAGTTTGTTGGTAGCGGTGGTCGTCTTGCATTAGATGTGTTCATGCTCTGGTGGCGGTAGAAGGCTCAGTCGCACGGTGGTTCCAATTACCACGTCGGTTAACATGTTACCAGTATAATACACTGAACAAGGGTTGCAGGTAGCATAACGCGGTGACCAAGGGGTCAAACTACACAGAGAAACCTAAGAAAACTAGCACACGCATGCAAGCCTGTTATGCCAGCAATGAGCACGTTAATTTTCTCTGGGGGCTACATCATCCCAATGGTCTCCAACACCAAAGCAAAAGGGTGACACCGTGGACACACCTTGGTGCACAATAGCTGTGAAAGCAAGGACATCATCTGGCGCGAGGACAATTGAGAAATTACGCTGCACTCTAATACAATATACAATTTAGTAGCAAGTCTCAAAAACAATTACAATATAGTGGCGAAAAAGACAAATAAAGATGGAGCAATTACGAGGGCTTCTTGCTACACAAATTAAATCACGGTGAAATGCCCGAAGAGCGCACAATGGACACAAAAACGAACAGCGTTACAGCAAAAACTATGGATGCTACTAACTCTCGGGGTTAGGCCTAGCAAACCAAGCACTGAGGGGAAGCAGTCTGCTGCCACTGCTGGGAAATTATACATAGCAGTAATTACACTATGAAACTCTCCACAATTTGACAAAGTTAGCAAAGCTAATGAGAACACCATTGCAGTGCAAGATTTAAGAAATACCAGCAAGCACTAGATTAGAAGCCTACTTTTATGTGCAATGTTATTGTTACAATGCCCTGCATACCAAAAATCCCACTGACAAACAGACTGGTTAGGTACTGAAACACATAGAAAATAAAACTCCTGGTTTCCTCCTTTTGTGGTAACCAAAAGAGTTCAAAGTAAAACAGTCTTCTGCTGGCAGCTGCCAGGAAACGAAGAAAGTATAAAAAAAAAAAAAAAAGGTTGCGCAACATTACAGCCCAGGCGTCGGACACCAATCAGCTGATTGCTGTTCCGGCCAGTCTAACGCAAATGCGGGGTAAATGAATGAGCAAGCAGCAGCAAACTGTAGATGCGAGCCAAAAAAAAAATGCCATTAGAAAAACGAATGCAGAGGTAGACACACAAAAAAAAGTTAATAAAGCCCAGGGACATCAGTAAAGAGCACTACAGTCTGCGCAATGAGCTGCATCTCAGCCAAAACCCAAGCAGCACTGGGAGAACAAAAACTTAAGCAAAAGGTTTAACAACTACAGGATCAAACTCTACCCTAAAAACCAAAATGTCAAAGCACAAAGAGGAGAAATCTAGATCGTGATAAGCAAAGGATGTACTGTGCCAGAGCATCAAGCCGTGCAAGGCAGCAGCAGCAGCCAGTTAACAAATTCTAGGGGTCAAAATTAGAAGATAAGGTGTGCTGGTGAACGGACACCACCAAGAGGAAAACCGTAAAACACTGCAGGCAACTGCTTTTCATTTGCTCATACACAAGATAAGAAGAGAAAGCCTATCTCAGAGATCCATGTTTTAAACAGCACTGCCATCTAGTAGTAACACATGGAGCAAACATCTACAAAGGCAGGAAAAAATGTGCAACGAGTATGCCGTCTACACAAAGTAATGCATTAACGAAACTTTCCTAAACCAGCGAACACCAAGGTCGCATGGCAGAAAGCTGAAAACGGGTAGCCAAACAAGAAGTGTCATGTTCGGAAATCGGGTCATTCAACTGGTTCTCAAATCCGTCATTTGCAAGTTCTGAAGTCGATCATTTGCCAAGGTCCGCATTTTTTTTTTTCTGCTTGGTAGCAAATGTTCTAGTCATCTTTGCCAAACCGGTTCTCTTGCCATTGCTTGCTCAAGAATTGAACTATCGTGCAAGACCCCTTTGAGCAAAGCGGGACCCCGGAGTTGGAAAAGCTTGCTTGCATTTGCGGGATGTGCAAAGAAAGGTGACCAAGAAGCAGACCTGTTCAAGCCATAAGCTTGAAATTACCTGCAAGTTGGAAGAATGCTTCACAGCAGAGTTGCCACCCTTAATACATCCATCAAAACTGATCCCTTTGCAAGAAAATGAAAGGTCTTCCTCAAGTCCCTGCAATGAGAAAAAAATATACATGCAGTGCGAAGCAAATGGAATAGTAAAACCAGCAACGTGGTTGCTTTCCGTCAGGTTGACTCGCTGCCCTGTCGGAGCAAGTTATCGAGCAGATGACGCAGTTCGGAGACGCTTGATGGGAGGAACTGACAAAAGAGTCGGAGTTAAATTGCTACCACAAGGCAGCAGTTTGTTCCACGCTGTAGTGGTCTGTTATGTGTGTGTCACTGTCAGCCTTCTTTTGCAGTCGCAGTCAGGGTAATAATAAAACTCTAGGTTCCTGGATTGGAGAGTAACTCCCTTTCCTGCACGGTACAAGTGAGGTAGCCGTCGTCAAAGAAGAGCGCAGTCATACGAGGACTCCTTCGAAAAGGAGAGGATCGCGCGAAGCTGCGCTCCCTAACCAGTGGATTCAAAACGAACAAATGTTTAACACGGGCATCGTCTGGAGCCATCCTCGCAGAGAGAGAGAGAGTGGGAGCACAGTCCTGAGAGAAAGTTTCCTTAGCCTGTAATCCTGAGGGAGGGGCGTCGTAAGAATGAAACTGGTGCATGTCGGCGCAAAAAAAAAAATAATAAAAGAATGGCTTTCGGCTCCGTCGTGGGAATGGCGTTTCGAACGCAACACTGTTTTAAAAGCCCCCACCCTCGCACAAAAGCCGGCAGAAGGCCTTGAGCTGCTATCGTCAAAGTACACGTGACGACTCTTTCTTCAAAAATGGTTTTCTAGAGCCTGCCGCTGAAAGCAAGCAGCATCCCACTTACATGTTTCTTAGCTGTAGTGTTTAGCCTATGAATTCAGTTTTTGTGTGTTACCAACGAAGATTAGTGGTCTGCGTGTCTCGTCTTCACTGCAGCTACAAAAAAAATTAAAAAAAGAACATTGAAGCATTGTCACCATGTCATTCAACATGACATTTTTTTTTCTTTCTTGGGTAACATCCAAAGCAGAGGGAACGAGAGCTTTTCTTTTTCTTCCAGTGCTCTTGGCTCCCCTCACAAATTTTACCAGTGTGTAACGGCAATGCAGTTGCGACGCCAGCTTCAACGGTAATAACTGCTTGCAAAGGAGAAGGGGGTGGGAAACAACTGAACTTATTGGAGAAACTTGGCACAAAAACCAACCGATAACAAGTCTTGAACTTTTTTGCTTCTTTTTTTGTCTTTCATAAGTTGCACACGCAAACATGCCAATAAAGGCCTCGACAACATCTCATCGCAGATCATTTCAGAGCATAACCCATCCGTGGAAGAACAGCAGATGTGCAAGAAAAGGCTGCCTGGCAATGCAAGGCGTGCATGCAAAATGATCAGCTTTGAACTATCTGACTGACTTGGTAATGTTTTTTTGTTTGTTTGCTTGTTTATCTCTCTAACAAACGTTTAGCCTTCCATGGTTTCTTTTTTTCTCTCCCGTCCCACACGCAATGTCTCGCATCACATCAGGTCATCGAGCATCCGAAAAAAAAAAAAAATGTGTGTCGTGGCAAAAGGCACCACCTTGTCATGGGACACACACCCACACACGCGCATACACACACACACACACAAAAAAAAAAGTTTCTCCAACAAGTATCAAAAATAAAAGCTCTCGTTCATCGCGTAATGTTTATACAATAAAAAAATGGGAGGGGCGGAAACACAAAACACAAAAGTGTTTCTCGCCTCCATCAAAAAACGCCTCCTCTCTGCTCAAGCAAGAGTGGCAGACTCGCAGCACCGACTACTAAGTCGGCCAGCTTCAACCGCAATACAGCTGCTTCCATCACGAGCGCCGCCCGCCGTGACCAAAAGTTTCACATTACTCGCGCGTTTCTTCTTTTTTACATACACACTTGACATACGCCTCTCAAAGCTGCGCATGTGTAAAAGAAACGCACTTTTTTTTTCACAGCCCCGGCAACCGAAAAAACTCGAGGTCGCCTTTGCCCCTGCGCCCAAGATGAGAGGGGGAGGAAGGACACCCTCCAAGCAAGTCTTCCCAATTTCAGGGCGCAGCTCTTATCCACCGGCCGCAACCATCGTAACAAGTGCCGGCAAAACACACCGACGTACAGCTTCTATCACACTCGTCTAGAGAACGCGAGCGGTGTTGTTCAAGTTGTCACAAAGTCATTCCCGAGCAACGTTGGCTTTAAAGCTTTCTCACCAGACTTGCACAGCCGGACAATGTGGTGGGCTCCTGGCTTTCCAGAAAGCTGCCCAGAATCCAGCGCGAGCAGCATCACAGCACGTCTTGCGCCACATAGCACACCGCAGCACACCGTTTACGTGGTCTAGAAAGATGCAATCGATGCGACCTGTACGGCATGCAAGCTTCAGCAAGAACTGTTGCACAAAGCGCTCTTATTGGTCTAAAATGACCGACTGTTGCCCGGGAGACAGCTGCAGCAAGATGTCGCCGCAGCTTAGTGCCTAAAAGCTGATGGGGCAGGCCGTGCTTCCTGCGGCCTCTCGCGATTGGCTGACACTCGCTTTATAAGCCAGTGTCACTTGATAAGCCAGTGTCCGCTTGATGTAGGACAAAGGAGGGTTCCCTTCCTCCCCACACCCTAGCGTAGTATACATCTATATATATACACAATGCACTCTCCTCCACACACTCCCTCCCTCATTACTCTCTCCCGTGGAGGAGCACTCTCTTACATTTGCACTTTGTGTCGCTCAAACCCACTTTCTCCAACATTTGTTTCCTAAAGAGAGAGAGAAGAAAAAAAATGTGACATGTTGATGAAGAACAAGATCAACAACATCATCAACTGCCCTGCTCCCTAACCACTCCCCCCCCCCCCTCCTTTTTTTTTCTTGTGGCCAACACTCCTAATAAACCACAAGGGGAAAAAGAAGAAAAAATGACTGCATATAACAAAATGTGCTCCCTTAGTTCACCCTAACCGACATTCCTTGGAAGTCAGGCCCAGGCAAGCGCACACATTATATATATATATACAATGCTGAAATCAATTATCTTTGGTGGTGCCTGAGCCTCACTTCTAAACGACAATCGGTGCCAGCTAAATCCAGACACCCAAAAAAGTGCAATGCTTGCGCACACCTTCAAAATGAGTAAGTGTTTTCGGTCACCCTTCAAGACATGACAAACCAGAGTTGTCGGCCGAAACGTTTTTCCAACCCGGAAATGGATGCAGCAGGCTCGGCTGACGCTAGTTTCACTCGCTGCCCAAGCCATGCCTAACTCAAATGCACAAGGCTTTCATTACACTAGCTTCATAATATTCAGGCCTTTATGCACAAACTAGGGCGTGCTGCTATTAGTGCTAGCAATGGGTCTCTTTCGTAGAAAAATAAAATAAGACTGCCAAGGCCTACGTTCAAAGAATGGTGTTCATGCTGATGTATAAGCCCTAAACAAAGAAAGTGCAATCGTGCGCGAGCACAAAACTCGAAATTTCCTTCAACACTACACACCTGACCCTAATAAAGCAGTACTTCAAAAGCAAGCACCGCAGGGAATCCTTGGGAACCTTCGGAACAGTGCTGAACAAATGGTGCAGAAAGAAACCTCCTGAATACAAAGAAGCAGCCTTTTACCCACCCCACTACTCTCGGTCCAGTGGTGCAAAGGAGTGTGGCCACAAGAAAAAAAAGACACTGAGGGAGGGAGAGGTACGGCGGCCACCTAATACGTTTGGACACGACCCCCTCAGTTGCTCGTCGGGGGCGAGCCAGCCTGCGGCTGTGGCGGCTGCGAGGAGGAAGAGGAAGATGGAGGCGATGGCTGCTGCTGCGGCTGCCTATTGCTGTTGTTGCCACCACCTCCGCCGCCACCTCTACGTGGTCCCATCCGAGGGTGCATGGGGTAAGGTCCCTGGCCACCCACCATCTGGTTGCGGTTCACCAAGGCCCGAATCTGGCGCTGGGCAGCCTGCACACGTTTGCACAGGGACGCTTGAGATCAAGCACACAAAACAGCGGCGCAACATTTTCAGGCACAAGAGTGCCTATGCCAATGCCGGAGCGCATTCAACTTGCAGGAGCCAACTGACTGCCATGGCTTTTTATGTCCAAAAAGCTACAGCTGCACTTTGAAATATAACAGCGACAGGCTCTGGGCCACGATTTTGTAGCGATGCCTTTTCCAAAGCTATTCTATGTGCTAGGGGTGGGTATTCCAATATTAAATTTTAAATTACAATGTGAATTCGAATGGAATATTTTTTTAATACGAATACTACTGGTTTTGCAAATTGCAGACACTTAAAGTGCATTTTGGGGCAAACTGTTTTGATACAGCGTAGATTAGGCATTATATATGCCGAAACATGTACTAGTTCCCAAAAATCTGGGTATCTCCGCAATTTTCGGTTTTTGTGACCCCCCTTAAAAACCAACCTTCACTCAAGTAAGACAGGCCCTATTAGTAATTCTGAGGTGTAAATGTGGATTTAAGTGGGCATCGAGAAAAATTAGCATGCTCACGTGAGTGCTGAAGAAGTCGCCCAGAAGGTGCACTGGGGTCTCCTCGGTGTTGGCATTCTGGCTCTCCTCAGGCAGCTTGATGAGCGCACGTGTCAGCCGCTGAAGCTCTCGAACCTACAACCCACACAATGAACAAAGTTTTGTGCCATGATGATATGTAGTATTTAAGGGGGCACATGGCAACTGAAATGGTCCAGCTTGGTCAAAATTTACGAGTGATATACCTATTTTTTCGAAATCCACGAACTTGCTTTTACCTAGCGGTGAAATACTGCGACAAAATATGCGGTAGAAATCAAGAAAATAGCACTTTTCCTACTGTGCTGTCATAAAAAAGTGAGAACATCGGGCTTCGATCGCACCGCGGATCAAGCGGCTTTCCGTCTACGCAGCGCCGCCCCACCATCTTGGTACCACCGCAAACAGGCGAGATCGGAGCTTAAGATAGCCATAGCGCCGTATTTAGGCACCCGAAAATAAAAGCAAGAAAGTGATCACGAAAAGGGAAAACTAGTGTCACGATTCTTCACTGCAGTCCTGTGGCGCACGCAGAGAGCTCCTATTGGCCGAGCCAGATTTGAATAACTGGCTCGGCACTTGTTTTGGGTGCTCAAGTGCGATTGCTGGCTATTGATAAGATTGCAAGGAGTTTGAAACTGGATAAGCTGCATGATTATGCTAAAAAATGTCAGACTGCACTAAAATGCAAAGAAATTGTGATCTCACAGCGCTGTCCCTGCATGTTTTGGCCTAGATAAGGCTTTCCTGCAGTGCTTTTGACAAAACTTTGGGCAACGTTTTCACAGCTTTTAATTTTCGGGCAGTTGCTGTCACTCATCCCTTCGCCATTTCACAAATAATGAAGGTAGAATTGTTCTGCTATTCGCATACAAGTCCGGAGGCATTGAGGACTGCTGCAAAGCTGTCCATTTTTGTCTGCATGCCATAAACATTTTTATAATTCACCTTTTGATAAAGGCATTTGTAAGGCAACAGGCCTAATGCAGTTTAGGTTTTCTTTTCTTATGCTTACTATGCAGTAAAAAGAACGATAGGCGACCCCAATCTTTGACTTAGGTGTCTCTTAATGGCACTCGCATTTCAGCGTTGCTGTTGTGTGAATTGGTGTGCGGTAATCAGTGATTTCTTATTCTAATTATTCCACACACTTCAGTAACTGAACTTGTAACTAATGCTCTGATATCACATTTATAATGAAACCCATTAATTTTGTACTGCACTATTATTTTTCTTTTATTTTCTGAATTTCATCCCCGGTCGTCTTGGGAGGCGAACCGGAAGTGCTACGCAAGAAACAAGAGTCACTCAATGCTCGTGCCACTAATAAACCAAGAGCTTTATGGCACAATATAGGGCTTTCTGAGCATACGACACAAAATTAAAAAGCAATTTGTGATTTCTAGTTGTGGGATGGCAATTAGAGGATGTCAATTGTTGTGAATGACAAGCCATACAATAGAGGTCGGAACTGATTTCAGATCTGGTATGTGAGGCACAATTTTTGCTTGAAAATCTTGCTAGGGCTGGCTGAAAATAGAGTTTTCAATGGGTGATGATGGGTGTTCCAACATATTCACTGTCCCCCTAAGCTCAGCTGAGACAGGCATTGCCACTAAAGGGGTCAGGCACGTGCACAACTGGCCAAGTTCCAAGTTATCCGGAGAAGGCCAATTTTAGGAGCGAAATAACGAAAGTTCGGGCCCACAGAAATGCAACGGTGCCGCCCGGGACCTTTGGTCGGGATCAAATTAACTGGAGTCGAAATAACGGAAGTCTACTGTACTTGGAATCCCAGTTGCACTTTCGCTTAGTTGAGAAGCTCTTACCGAAGCAGTCCAGTGCGGCTTCATTGTTTTTCGGCACAGTTGACAATGTTGAATGAGGTACGCAGAGTTGCTTTGCGATTTCACAATTTTCCACCTCACGTACTAAAAGAATTTATTCTAAGGTCAGACACTATCACGCGGGGACTGGCGGAGCGATTTCCAACTGAAGACCACAAAAAGCACAGGCGAGGCACACATACCGAAGCAATCCCCAAACCGCACATTAATAAAGCCTGCACCGGCCGATTAAGCACGCACACGCAAGCACAGAAGAAGTAGTGCGTTTTGGTTCGGGCAACTTTGGGCACACAGAACGCTGTGCAGAGTAACATTTGTCTGTTTCATAGCACACTTTGTGCACCCCTTCCACAGCAGGGCGGCCACAACGCCATGGCGGTGCACAGTCACGGCGGCACTCGGCACGTACTGCACCAAGTGAAGCTCCCTGCGCCGGGCGAGCGAGAGAGCCTCTCCGTCGCCAGCAATGCTTGCGCACCCTTTTCTTCCATGTTGCGCACGCATGTTATCAGCGATGAGTGGGTGTGCACTCACGGCAACGCTCGGCGCCTTTCGCACCACACAAGCAAGCGAGCAACCCTGAGCCTCTCCATCACGCAGCCTTTTCCTCAGTGCTGCGCTCGGGCGTTATCAACAGCGAGCGGCCCTTGCCAGTTCGCCCTATGCGGAAGAGCCCATCGGTACCTATGCTTCAAGTAATCTGGTTGAAAACACATGCGTTTTGGTTGGGACTGGCAGAAGTTTCGAATGAAGTGATCATTCGAGTAAAGCGGCTTCGTTATAATGAAGGTTAACTGTACACTGCTATGGGGAATGTAAATTGGCTGTAAGCAGTCCTAAGAGTACTGGCTGTATAAACGTTTAAAACACATACACCACCGAAATTATGAGACATGTTTACTAAACGTAACTCGGATTGCAGTAAAGCAACAGAGTTTTGTTGTCGAGAGATGCCAAGCACATTAACCTCTACGATCATTTGCCAGAGATACGAGAATATTGCACTCTGGCAAATGCCTCTGGCTTCCATTGTTGCAGAGTTCAATTGTACAGTAGCCGACGGATTTTTCGGACTCGGACTTGTTGGATATTCCGGACTTCATAGATGTACCGTTAGGGTACATGCCCGCTCTTCCCACCGTTACTAGATTACTCTAGTAACGTTGGCTCTTCCTTGGCCGACAAAACGTTCCGAAAATGGGCACTTGCTTTTATATTCGGTCAGCTCAGCACTATCGTCATAATCACTTAAGCGGAATCCGTTTGTTTTGCTTTTTTTTAAGTTTCGGTTGCGCCGTATGCTGTGTGCGGGTGAAAGCTTGCGAGGGTGAGCCGGCAACGCACACGGGAGAGAGGAAGGCGGCCGGAAGCGCGCAGACTTCGTTCGCTCGCGGGGCACAGGGAGGGAGAAGGCGATGGAGACTGTGGGGAACTGCTTTCAGCTCTTGCGGCTGCTGCCGACAGAGCTCCGTATCTTGAAAGGAGGCACTGTATCCAACGCACCGTACCTAACGGATGCACCGTATCTTGAAAGCGATCTGCTATGTTGCCGAAGTGTGCGCCCACGGGGGACTCATCTTCAACGCGATGTGCGATGGGTACAAAGGGCATGCGCCGAGTGTCAGTAGCTTCGTGTGCGCAGTTTTTTTTTTCTTTCTTTTTTTCGAGGTTCGCATTGAAGCGAGAGAATAGACAGCGCGAAGGTCAATTTGCCTGCTGCTTCTGGCACGCTTTTCACTCCAGCGTTTTAACGAGTTTCCGCGGTCATCGAGCGAGATGTCACGTAACCTGTGCGCGCGTGACACCGTGCTTATTTAGTTAGTAAGCGCATACAGTGGAATCTCGATGATACGATCACGGCTAATACGAATTTCCGGATGATACGAATTTTTCTGTGGTCCTGGCCGAGCCCCATTACTTTGCAACGTGCTAGAGAACGGTTGTTACGAATAAACGCCGCCCCACCGACAGCCGCGAAAGAGAACAGCACGCAGTCACGCGCTTTCTCCTTTTCTCTTTTGGTGCGGAGGCGCAGACGCGGCGCCGGACAGCGCAGAGGCCGCAACTGGGCGCGAAGAGTTCGAAGCGGTGGCACTTTTGTTGCTTTGGCGCTTTGCGCAGTCTATCGCTTCAACGGAAACTGAACGGCGTAAGCACAGCGCATACAAAGGTCAGAGCCGTGTGGAGATCGCTTTCAAGATACGGTGCGCGCGACAACCCCGACAGCCGGCACAGGCGCAAAGTCCTCCTTTTCCGCGTGCCATCGGGCGGAGTGGCTGCCGTGCTTCGGGCCGCGTTCTTTTTTGCGCCATTTTGCCTAGTCGCAGCGAGCTATGTCTGCCGAGATACGATCTCAGCTGATTCGCGTCTCATCTGATTCACGCGGCCATACGCCGAGGCGCGGGAACCTCCGTTGGCACGTCTTCCGTCGGCTGCGTTATCGGTGCCGATGACACAGGGCGATTGTGGGTTTCGCTGCTGGAGTCACACGGTGCAAGATAGCGCGGCACGTAATCCACGATGCAAGGTTGCGCTCGTTCAGTCGGGTGCTCCTCCGCTTCTCCCGCTAATCGCCGTATTTTTCTTGCCGTAGGAGCGCTTCCGTATTCTGAAGGCATGCTTTGTCCAAAGTTTATTTGCCAACGAGCGACGATCCATCACTAACCTGGGACTTCTTAGTAATCCGAATTCTGTGTGTCAAGTGAAGACGCCGGTGTGGTTTACGAAGCAGACAACTGCGGTTGCCATCTTGCCCCTGCCACAGCAGCAACCATTGGAGAGACGCCTTTCAGCACGGCAGCCAATTGGAGGCCCGCTTTTATCAGAGGGCCCGTGTGAGTACCTATCGCAGACCCGCGCTTCTTTGGTGTTTGTGCGTTTGTTACAAGTTGGCTACAACGGACGGAACGGCGAAACTTTGAGCTTTCGAACAATACCAAGATGGCGGCGCTCGGTGGCTGGAAATACGAGATATGGCTCCGTGAACTGCGGTGATTTTGCGCGATTAAAAGCTGTTTTCTCGCCCTGTGCACTGACAAATTAAACTTTTTCGGGCACTTTCAGTGCGTTTTCAGCCAAACCATTGTGATGCAGCATAGATTAGGCGTTGCAGATACCCAAACGTGTGGTTTTCAAAAATAGATTTTTCTCGCGATGTTCGCGATCTGATCCTCGCGTCCCCCCTTAATTTAGCTAGTTTTAATTGTTTCGATGATACGAATTGCGGCTAATACGAATATTTTTCGTGACCCCGTGAGATTCGTATCATCGAGATTCCACTGTACAAGAACGCATTTGTTGGCAGAGTATAAGCCGCCCCCCCCCCCCTCCCTCCCTCCTGGGCTGCCTTCCCGCTGTGCTCCTTTCACGTGGGAGATTGCGTCGCCAGTTACCCTTGCGCCCGGTTGCAAGATACGTATTTGGTGCCCCACAGCACAGCGTCGCCCCCTCCCGGCCTACCTCCCGGCCTTTCGCGCGACGGAAGCAGGGCCGGGCTCGACTGGCACGCCCGGCCGTGACGGAAGTCGCGCTTTCATTCGCACATACGGTGCGCGGCGACGATTTTATCGCCCTTGGACTCATGCTCCACGTCTCATGCTCTTCCTCCGCATCGCCCTCGTTGATCTCCTCTCCCATCGGTGGGCGCACCTCGTTGAGAAGTGTGCTCGCTACGGCCCTTGTCGGCGAGATTTTCCAGCGGAAGCCGCATTATAACCGGTATTTCATCTCACGCGGCAGCACTGTAAGCGGTATGCGTATACAGTGGAATCTTGATGATATGATCACGGCTAATACGAATTTTTCTGTGGTCCCGGCCGAGCCCCATTACTTTGCAACGTGATAGAGAACGGTTGTTACGAATCGATTTTCAAGCCGCGTTGGTTGATACGAATAAACGCCGCCCCACCGACGGCCGCGAAAGAGAACAGCGCGCAGTCACGCGCTTTCTCCCTTTCTATTTTGGTGCGGGGGCGCGGACACGGCGCCGGACAGCACGGAGGCCGCCACTGGGCACGAAGAGTTTGAAGCGGTGGCGCTATTGTTGCTTTTCCCCACGCAGGCGTGGGGAAGCACGGCCGCCGCAGCGAGCGAAGGTTCGTGCGGTCTATCGCTTCAACGAAAACTGAGCGGCTTAAGCACAGCGCATACAAAGGTCACAGCCGTGTGGAGATCGCTTGCAAGATACGGTGCGCGCAACAGCACCGACAGCCCCGGCACAGGCGCAGAGTACAAGAACGCATTGGCAGAGTAGAAGCCCCCCCCCCCTCCCTCCCTGCTGCGCTGCCTTCCCGCTTTGCTTCTTTCGTGTGAGAGATTGCGTTGCCAGTTACCCTTATGCCCGGTTGCAAGATACGCATTTGGTACCGCAGCACAGCGTCACCCCTCCCTCCCATACCCCCACGGCCTTTCGTGCGATGGTCGTGTTTGCTCTCCGCTGTGCGGTCGCTCTGCGTGAAGGCGCGCGTCCCCCGCGCGCCTTCACTCACACATACAGCGCGCGGCAACATTTTTATCACCCTTGGACTCGTGCTCCACCTCTCATGCTCCTCCTCCGCATCGCCCTCGTTGATCTCTTCTATCGGTGGGCACACCTCGCTGAGAAGCCTGCCGCTACCGCCCTTGTCGGCGAGATTTTCCCGCGGAAGCCGTATTATAACCGGTATTTCGTCTCATGCGGCTGCACTGTAAGTGGTATGCGTAAACATGGAGTTCTATGGGAGGGTAAATGGGAGTCTGAAAAGGCCGCATTGTAGCCAGTTCTGCACTAGAAACGGTTACGTTATAAGTGGTCTATACTGTAAATGCTTTTTATGTGTGTGTGCCTGAGTGAGTTCACGTCTGACTCCTTAAATTAGCTAGTTTTATTTGCGTTTTGATGATACGAATTTCGGCTAACACGAATACTTTTCGTGACCCCATGAGATTCGTATCGAGATTCCACTGTACATGGAGTTCTATGGGAGGGTGAACGGGAGTCGTAAAAGGCCGCGTTGTAGCCAGTTCTGCACTATAAACAGTTGCGTTATAAGTAATCTATAATGTAAATGCTTTTTACGTGCGTGTGCCTGAGTGAGTTCACCTCCGACTCTTTAATTTAGCTAGTTTTAATTGTGTTTCGATGATACGAATTTCGACTAATACGAATATTTTTTGTGACCCCGTGAGAGTCATATCATTGAGATTCCACTGTATTTACAACTTTATACGGCCGACAAAACTAACATCCTTACTTGGTATAGCTGTCTATTAATTTGCTATCGCAATCGATGCTCCACCTTTTGGGCGAGACTGCGACATTTTAAGCCGCTCTAGCCTCATAATTTTTTTTCTTAAGGGGGGGGGGGGGGGGGGATGCATGAGTTGTTCGGACTGTTCGGTTTTTCGGACTATTTTTCAGTCCCTGCGAAGTCCGGAAAATCGGTCGGCTACTGTATCCCCGAAAGTGACCATCCGAGAATAGAGGCTGATATAGTAGCTACTGCTCAATGACAGGAGACTCCGTTGCCCGAGAACAGAGGGGCCTGCCAGAAGTCACTGCTTGCAACTAGGAAAAAAAAATATGAACATCCAACAGGAACAAAGATGGCCAGAGAGCTGCACAGCCCACTCAAATTACACACTCTTCCTTCCTACCAAGCTACAACAAAGTAAGCAGTGCAACAACTGAGTGCCGTTTATATGATACTCACCGTCTGGCCACCCTTGCCGATGATGCGCCCCACCTGGTTGGAAGGCACGAAAATCTCCACCCTCAGGGTACCATCCGGATTGCCCATACAGCCCTCGTAGCAAACTTTGTTGAAGATCATGCTTTGTGCCTGCATCAGAGCAACATGAAGCAATGAACAAAGGCCTGCACCAGCAATCTACCCCATTTTACCACATGCAGCATCAACACCACACCAATGTCACCCATGGCTTCTCAATGTTTCCAGCTCCCGGCTGCGCATGCCAGTGCCTTGGCGTGCAAATTAAACGGGCGCTTTGAGGATTTGTTTTTGGGCAAGTTCCTGCAGTTTACTAAACATTCTTTTGAACTGCACGAAAAGCAGACACCACACTGAAAGCAGGACACAATCACACTAGTGGCGCTTGTGTGCGTCATGTTCTCCGTGTGGTGTCTGCTTTTTGTGACATTCAAAAGAATGCAGTCAACGACCAATTTTTCGGAACTGCCCGATAATTCGGACGCCTTTGTGACACTGCCACATATCCAGTAGAGTCAATCTATAAGGAAGTCTGAAATTTCGGACGCAGGAACCCTTCGCTGTTTGATTTTCCCAACTTTTTGCCATGGCCACAAGTCCGAAACGAATTAATCGAAGCCACCACCACGCCAACACTAGGCCTAGCTGCTTCGACGTTCACTACCAAGCTCCATGCTGTTCAGTGCTGTGTTTTTCATTTAAAGAATTCGTTGCTGTCAGCAATGGGGCCGATACCGACTTTAAAATCATTCCTCACCAAAGGTTTCGAAGCTCGTAAAGCACGTTGTGTTGCCTATTGCCGGTTCCTGAACGGCAACTTCACCTCAATACAGCAGCGTTATGCAGGGTATCTTCACCCCAATTTTCTTCTATGTTATGCAGTAAAGCATACATTATGCCACAAAGGCAGCTTTGGTTTCGTGTCTGAGTGCACCGTGCAGGCAATTTTCGGCCCAATTTTCTTGAAGAAAAAAAGCCATGCATCAGAATCGGGTAAATACGATAATCATACACTGTGAGCCACGGTAATTGCTTGAAAATATTTCGAGATAAGGGCCAAAAATAAAAGTTTTCGACGGGAAATGACCTGTGTTCAACGCATTCACTGTCCCCAAGCTCTGTCAAGATGGACGCAGCCACTAAAGGGCCGTTATTGGGTTCACCATAGGGGTGAGGCGCGTGCTTGTTGAATGGCGAAGTTTGAATTATCCGGTGAAGGCCAAAAATTAGGTTCAAAATAACGAAAGTTTGGCCCCATATCAATGCATGTGCACCAGCTGGGACCTTTGGTCAGGATCAAATTAACTGCAATATCGAATTAAGCAGATTATTAGGCGGAATATCGAATCATACAATAACCACAAGCACGGATAGAGTGAAAATTCACTGCACACTCATTGGGAAGTACAATCTGCAGTGTTCAAAAATGATATGAACAAGTAAATTGTATTCCCTAGACATAACACTAAAGTTGTGCACTTGACAGAGGTTATCAGTCAACGTTTGCTCTGGGTACAAAACATACGTATTTCAAATACGGTTTCCAGCACCAAAATTTGCAATGTGCACAAACTCATGCAGCAGGCAAGAGGAGGCATGCAACAATGTGCAATTGCTATTAAAGAAAGCCATGAACAGATAACTTGGGATGCAGTGTCGGAAATTGAACACCAACGCACAAATATAATGCAATTGACACAAACAGAACATTTCACATGTGGGGATTTCCTTCACTCGGCAACTACGACTGTTGCAGCTCTCCGCAACTAGGTTCCGCCAAGGTGGTCGCACCGCCGCGACCACCTTACCAATTGACGCACTTTTGGCCGGGCGGCAGCAAAGGCGGTCGAAATAAAACCTTTTCTGCAGAACTCTATGACATGTGACAGCGTCTCCGCAGTTGCAAACTAAGCAATTCCTAAACGTACAGCCCTTTCAAAGATCTGTAAAGCATGCCACTTATCTTATATTTAAATAAATAATATGCAAACATTGCACTCTTTTCCAGGTTTCTTTAGTCTAACCATACAAGTGAGAATTTTATGAGCATCAGCAACCTTTGGTGTAACTCTAATGGAAACCGTGCTATCCACAATGCATGTGAAAGCTTTCAACAAAAATCTCTCCACTCCAGTTGCTGCATGTTAAACGGCCTTTATGGCTCAAGTTCTCTTAAGCCACAGAATACAGCCAAACAACATTGATAGGATGTGCACAGTTGTGCATACAAGGTGACTAGATACATATTCCTCACCCTCCACTGGCACTCCGGAGTTCCAACAATCGTGACCTTTCTCTCGTGAGCATCAGCAGGGTCATCCTTGTTTGGTTGAGCAACCTGAGTGGCACAAAGAAGAGATAAAATTAAGGCCCTTATAGACACAAAAGTCCTTTATTTTATTGTGAAGGCACAGGACAAGCATGATCGCAGCTTTTCCTGCACACTAAAGTGACAGTCAGCTCGAAACAAGCACGTCACTGTTACACAGAAAAACTGAGAACCATCGAGAATGATCTAACAAGAAATGTCCATAAAATCCAAAGTCAGTTCATTATTAAATTAGGGCAGCTAACACACATAAAATTTATGGGTGAGCAAATATCAAATTTTCAATTTCGAAGCAAGTTCGATAATGAAAATAAAATGTGAATTAAACCATATATTTTTTCAATATTTGAAGTCTAATGTGAACACAGTACAAGAGAGCAGCGGGCAGCGTTGGCAGCGTGTCTCAACCAGAGCGGCTCAGGCAATCTCGAGCTCGCGCTGCCCGGATGACTGGCGATGTGGCTGCAGCGCCGGGCATTCGTCTTCACTACCATCACCCCCCATCGGAAAAGGAGCCATCCTGGCGACTCATGGTGAACATAAAATCAAGGGGTCCTAATACGGCTTCAGGCGTTGTACGTGGACGGTTTCACGACCACGACAGCGTTGGTCCGTAGGTGGCGTGACAGGCTCGACAATATAGTTCACAGGTGATGTCTGCACTACAACACGGTAGGGTCCTTGATATTTTGATACAAGCTTGGATGAGAGGCCAGCAGGAACGGCAGGAACCCAAAGCCACACAAGGGAGTCTGGAAGAAAGTGACAATGCGTGTGATCATCGTCACGTCGAGATTTTTGTTGCCATTGGTCAACGGCTGTAAAGGAACGGGCGAGTTGACGGCATTCCTCGGCGCGTCGGGCAACTTCAGAGATGGGTGTACATTCGGATGAATCGGGTCTGTACGGAAGAATGGTGTCGAGGGTAGTCGAAGGTTCGCGGCCGTACAAGAGGAAGAATGGGGAAAAGTTTGTGGTCGCTTGTGGTGCAGTGTTGTAGGCGAACGTGATGAATGGCAGAATGAGGTCCCAATCAGTGGGCTTCTTCGATTTTCCACTTCTGGCTACCCGCGGGCTGCCAGAGCCAGCCAGCGCGCCTTCGTTTTTTCTCGGGTTGCTCCGCCGACCGCGTGACGCACTTCCGCCGCGCGTTCGTTTTACTCGGGCTGGACGGTTCTGGCTACCCGCGGGCTGCCAGAACCTGCCAGGACGATTTTGTTCTGGCTGCTCTCTGGAAGTTCTCTGGCTAGCAGACGACAAAAAGAGGCGATGAGCGCTCGCCGCCATCTTTGTGGGGACTCGACGGATTGCAGCGCGGGCGCTTGAGGACTTTCACCTCGCTCCTGGCTTGCGTCGAGCGCGCGCCGCCCCGGTTGTTGTGGTTTCGGACTTCGTCTCCCGTACTCGTCGGCGCGGTGCGTGGATCGCTGATTGCGTTGCTTCTAGCGTTATCTTACTAGGGTACTAACGCACCGTTCCGCCTTGCGAGGCGGTGCCATACGAGCGGCGGCGAACCATTTGAAACTTTCTTTTGTGTGTGTGTGTGTGTGTGTGTGTGTGTGTGTGTGTGTGTGTGTGTGTGTATGCCGTGAATTCTTCTTCCCCGCCGTAAACAGCGCGCGCGGCGCTGTCACCGTGGGCGCTGTCGATTATGCTTGCATCGTATTTTCATCGTGTTCCGCGCAAGTTGTTCGCGAAGTTGTAGACGCTCAATTCCCACACATCGCGGTGCCTTTTCGGTTCACTTTCTCTAGTGGTATCCCTTTTCACATCGCTCGCGTATATGCGGCGATATAATTTTTCTGCAGATATATAGCGAAGGCGTCGCAGCTAGCCCACGTTCGCTCCGTCTATCCGTCGTATGCTTGGGTGGCAGCTCGAAACTGCCGTTGATGTTAAAGGAATGCACTGAGATGAGTAGTGGCCACGCGTATATTAGGTTAATTATTGCTCTCATTATAAAGCTTTTCGATGGTCACAGGTGGCGTGCATTTTCATGCGCCAGCCGCAGCTCCAGCTCCTTCAGCACAGGAGCTGAATTGAAAGGAGCACTATCAACCGAAACAAACTTTCTGAAATCGAATTCAAGCATGTCGATCGGCACAAAATTTTACGCGTAATGACGTACCCGCTTTTTCGTGTCTTGTCAAATGACTTCAAATGTCGCCGGTGGCCGACCTCCTCGAGGCATCCCCGAGCGATCGCTTTTTCGCAATTATTTACGTGCGATTTTGCGTCTTGGCATCGGACTCGTCGAAGGCCGTTTGTCACGCTGTGCAAATTGAGATGCCCAGCCGCGCGAAATCTCGCAAAAGTGATGGTTTTCCCGAACACAGCTGTATATTTTCACGGTGGCAACGCAGAAACGGGCCGACTACGCCGCGCGCGCGCCGCCGACGCCGGTCGCTGCCATGTTGGTAGCTTGTTTACATTTATCCCGCGGCCAGCGCTGTCCCGGCGTTCGATTTTGCAAACTTCGGGTAGCTCCGGGTTGTCTTGGGATTCCAGCTCACGTGACTTCCTATCATAACCGGAACTAGGTGGCTGCCGTCTGGCTGCCAGCGGGCTGCCAGCGGGCTGCCAGAACGCCGAAAATCGAAGAAGCCCAGTGTGATCAGAGGCGACGTATTTGGAGAGCATGTCGCCAAGGGTGCGGTTAAATCTTTCCGTCAGACCGTTAGTTTGAGGATGGTAGGCGGTGGTGGTGCGATGAACGATGCGACATTCAGTAAGGAGCGCGTTTACGACTTCGGAGAGGAACATACGTCCTCTATCGCTCAAAAGTTCGCGAGGTGCACCGTGACGGAGAATAAAGTTTTTCAGTAGGAAGGATGCGATATCACGAGCTGTGGCAGCAGGCAGAGCGGCTGTTTCTGCGTATCGCGTCAAGTGGTCGATGGCGACGACTATCCAGCGGTTTCCGGAAGCCGTGCTCGGAAGGGGTCCATAGAGGTCAATCCCAATGCGATCGAAGGGCCTGGCAGGACACGGGATTGGCTGTAGTCGACCAGAGACATGCTGAGAAGGAACCTTGCGGCGTTGGCACTGAGGGCACGACCGAATGTACTTGCATACAAAGGTGTACATGCCACGCCAATAAAACCTGGAGCGAAGCCGGGTGTACGTCTTGAAGACACCCGCGTGTGCACACTGCGGGTCAGTGTGGAAGGCAGAACATATTTCACCACGAAGATGTCGCGGTATGACGAGCAACCACTTGCGGACGTCGGAGACGTAATTCCGGCGATAGAGAAGTCCATCCCGCATTTCGAAGTGCGAAGCTTGACGGTGCAAAGCTCGAGAAGGTGGAGGAACAGTCGACGGGTTGGAAAGGAAGCGGATAAGAGCACTAATCCAGGCATCCTTGCGTTGCTGCGAAGCCATGTCGCAGCCTACTGGGAACGAAAGTACGTGGTCAACGGCAGAGAGGCAGGCATCGCTTACGGTTGACACGGGCGAACGGGAAAGCGCGTCGGCGTCGGTGTGGCGGCGGCCAGACCTGTAGACAACGCGCACGTCGAAATCTTGCAACCGCAAAGCCCAGCGAGCTAATCGACCTGAGGGGTCCTTCAATGTGGACAGCCAACAAAGTGCATGGTGGTCTGTAATTACGTCAAAGGGGCGGCCATAGAGGTAGGGTCGAAATTTACCAAGTGCCCAGATTATGGCCAAACATTCTTTCTCCGTAACGGAATAATTTGTCTCTGCTTTGGTGAGGGTGCGGCTTGCGTATGCAACGACGTACTCGTCGAAACCAGATTTGCGCTGCGCGAGCACAGCGCCGAGCCCAACACCGCTGGCGTCAGTGTGTACTTCGATCGGAGCACTCGGGTCGAAATGACGCAGTATAGGCGGCGATGTTAATAGACGACGCAACTCTTGGAAGGCATCGTCACAGGCAGGGGACCAGGCGTAATTGTTCAAGTCGCTCCGTAGAAGCTGATTCAAGGGAGCGGTGATGGACGCAAAATTCCGAATGAAGCGGCAAAAGTAAGAGCAGAGGCCAAGGAAGCTGCGAAGTTCTCGTACGGAGGAAGGTTTGGGAAAATCAGCAACTGCACGGAGCTTGGCGGTGTCAGGAAGAATACCGTGTTTAGATACGACATGGCCAAGGATGGTGAGCTGACTTGCGCCAAAGTGGCATTTCTTCAGGTTGAGCTGAAGGCCGGCGACAGTTAGGCACTGTAACACTTCCTCCAGCCGACAGAGATGGGTGGGAAAATCGGGCGAAAAAGTAACCACATTATCTAAGTAGCACAGGCACGTTTTCCACTTGAGACCACCAACAGGTTGTCCATCATACGCTCAAATGTGGCTGGGGCGTTGCAAAGCCCGAAAGGCATGACACGAAATTCATATAGGCCATCTGGTGTTACAAAGGCCGTTTTAGGTTGGTCTTCGGGTGCCATGGGGACTTGCCAATAGCCGCTACGTAAGTCGATAGAAGAGAAGAACTCTGCGCCTTGGAGACAGTCAAGGGCGTCGTCAATTCTCGGAAGAGGGTAAACATCCTTACGAGTTATTTTGTTAAGACGACAGTAATCGACACAGAATCGAATCGATCCGTCCTTCTTAACAAGAACAACGGGAGATGCCCAGGGGCTATCCGAAGGCTGAATGACGCCGCGCTTCAGCATGTCAGCTACTTGGTCATCGATGACATGGCGCTCTGTCGCGGATACACGATAAGGTCTTTGTCGCAGTGGCGCACTAGTACCCGTGTCGATGCGATGACAAACAGTTGACGTGCGGCCTAAGGGAACATGCTGGCAGTCGAAAGACGAACGGAACTTGTCGAGAAGGCGTAGAAGCTGGGCGCGTTGGGAAACAGTCAACGTGTCGGCGATGAAGCTATGGAGAACATCGGGCGAAGTCGGCTCCTGCGCGGGGTTACAGGTCATTCCGGCGACCTCATGAGTGGCGGTGGAACCAGTTGGCATGTCAATGATGGCAGCAGGGTCGACACACTGGACGCGGCCAACGCATTCCCCACGAAGCAAAGTGAGAGGACAGGACAATTGGTTGGAGACGAGCAGTCTGCTGATGCCGGCATGAACGTCCAAAACAGCGAAAGGCAGCGGGGAACATTTGCGACGAGCGAAAATGGCAGATGGCGTAAAAAGTGCGCTGGCATCGGCAACAAGGTTGCATGACACCGTGGCTAGGGCAGAAGAGTGCGGTGGAATGGTAACGTCTTCGGCAACAAAAACTTTATCGTCAGGTTCACGAGCGTCAAGGAGCGGGGCGTGGCACAGCGTTTGAAATTCCACCTCAGCACGAGAACAGTCGATGACGGCCTTGTTAGCGGAAAGGAAGTCCCAGCCCAAAATAAGATCATGGGAACAAGAACACAGCACCAAAAATTCGACGATGTAGAGGAGGCCGTTGAACACAACACGAGCAGTACACGCAGCTGCAGGCGTGATGCGGTCTGCACTGGCAGTACGAAGGGATACGTTTGACAGTGGCGTCGTAACTTTCCTGAGCGAACGGCAAAGTGTGGCACTAATAACCGAAACTGCGGCACCAGTGTCAACGAGGGCGAGTGCAGCGACGCCGTCCACATATACATCAATAATATTAGTCGGAGAAGGGAGAGGCCTTGGTCTGTTCGTGGGTGACGCAGTTCTCGCCTCTGGAACTGCGGCGATTAGTTTTCCCGTTCCGGCGTAGAAGGACGACGACGCATCGGTAAAAGCGAGCGACGTCGGGGCGATGGCGAACGGCGGTCAACAAGAGGGCGGTGGTCCGAGTAAGAAGACATCTGGCCAGAGTTCTGAGGCACGGAGGACGACGGGTATGGTGAACCGTATGGTTCGGTGTCGAAGCTACGGCGGTAGGATGTTGGGCGGCGACGGCAAAATCGTGCAATGTGGCCAGGTAGACCACATGCAAAACGTATTGGGCGGTTGTCAGGAGTGCGCCATTGTCCACTGCTGTGTGGGTACCGCGGCTGAACGAAGTGAGGGGCTGGACGCAGTGGCACGGCTGATGGGAATGGCACAAAGGTCTGAGGTGGTGGCCGTGCGAGAGCCTCGGCATAGCTAAGAGGTGCAGTCACCTCGGGAAAAGCAATGGGAGTCGGCACCGGTGGAGTCTCGCGGGCAGAAGGGAGAGCTGCGCAAACTTGCTCTTGGATGACCTGGCGAAGGTTGGCCGGCAAAGACGAGGGTGGTGACGTGGCTGAGGACAGCAGTGAAAGCTGGCGAGCGACCTCAGCACGGACGAACTCTTTAATTTGGCAAAGCAGGGAGTCCATGTCAGGAGCCACGGCCACGCTCGCGAGGCTTTCATCGGACACAGGTGGGCGCCGTGTGAGAAGACTCTGCCTGCAGAGCTCGTCGAAACTCTGGCAAAGCTCAATGACCTGAGAAACTGTGTCAGGGCTTTTTGACAGCAGCATATGAAAGGCATCGTCGGAAATGCCCTTCATGATGTGACGTACCTTGTCCCCCTCCGCCATCGTCGGGTTGACACACCGGCAGAGGTCGACGATGTCCTCTATGTAGCTGGTGAACGTTTCACCAGTTTGCTGGGATCGGCTGCGCAGGCGTTGTTCAGCGCGAAGCTTTCGCATGCCAGGGCGGCCGAAAACGTCTGCAATGCTGGTTTTGAAGCGAGCCTATGTGCGGAGATCAGCTTCGTGGTTTCGAAACCACAGCTTGGCGACGCCCGACAGATAGAACATCGCGTTGTTGAGCTTCTGGGTGTCGTCCCATTTGTTAGTGTTGCTGGCGCGTTCATACGATTCCAGCCAATCTTCAACGTCTTTCTCATTGGTGCCGCAGAAGATATCAGGATCCCGCTGACGCTGGGCACCGGCACATACGATGGCTGGAGTAACCGGTGGGGATGTCGGGCTGGGGTCGTCAGGCATGACGGACGGCAGAGTTCGGGTGCGTAATTCCAGGTTGGGGGAAACCGCAGCACCTCCAGCAGAATCTAATGTGAACAAAGTACAAGAGAGCAGCGGGCAGCGTTGGCAGCGTTGGCAGCGTGTCTCAACCAGAGCGGCTCAGGCAATCTCGAGCTCGCGCTGCCCGGATGACTGGCGATGTGGCTGCAGCGCCGGGCATTCGTCTTCACTACAGAAGAAACAAGTTCTCTTTACTCATCGTCGTTTACTTTACTTCTCGGCCATCAAAACTGCTCGCCTCTCAAAGCGAGTGTCATACAGAATGCACCACGTCGCCATAAGCTGGCAAGGCCACAGAGTACTGCAGCACAGTAGCCATAACACCAGTCACAAGCACAGTGAAAATGGTGTCGATTCTAACAAAGAACAAGTTTCAACTTCGGTTGACTTGATAGAGACGTAAAGGTACCGGTTGCCAACGTAACACTAAAAAATGCGGGATTTAGAACAATTGCTTTAAAATGGTCAATTTTAAAGCCGTAATTCGAATGTAACGAAAGGGCCGAATTGAAGCAATGAAAATCATGAAAAATACTTGCGGTACAATAGAGTAAGTACGACAATACTATTGGTGTTGCAAAAAATTCAACTTTTTTCACCAACCAGAGGTACAAAAAAAAAAAAGCATGTTTATTGTGCAGGAAATATGTACAGGAATATTATGCTTTGTGGTCAACAAAATTCTCTAGTACAGCACTTTTACTTGACAGTATCACAACTACGGTTATTTAATGTTTCCGTGAAGGAAGGATAGCTGCTCAGCATGTTCGGGGAGCAACAACTGCATATCACAGTTCCTTCTCACACCAAAGAGTCGAGTGAGCAGCTCTTTTGTGTTCATGTTCATGGAAGCTTCTTCGTTACAGCGAGGTCCGACTACATGCCAACGATTAATCCGGCACGAGAAATGTGCGTGGCACCCACCTTGATGGAGGCTCCCGAGACCATGATCATGTCGCGGATGCTGCTTCCACCCGTGCCGATGATGGCCCCCACAGCCGTGTTGGGGATGTACAGGCAGACCAGCTCCCTCTCCACCCCGTGGCCAGGGGACATGTAGCCCCCCATAGGACCGTGCGGGGCGCCCCCCATGTAGCCCCCTCCCATGGTAGGCGGGTGCGGGTAGGGGCCTCCTCCACCTCCACCCCGGTAGTGGGGCGGCCGCGCAGGGGGACCATGCACAGGCGGTGGTGGCGCGTAGGCAGACATCATGGCCATCGGGTGCAGCCCGGGGAACATGAGGCTCTGAGGCGCCAACGCCGCCAGGTCACTCTCGTACGACTGGCGCAGCTTAGCGCTCACCAGTTGCTCTGCGCGGCACACGCCTTCTGGTTTGCCCTTGATGGTGATTACCCGCTCCAGGTGAAGGGCGCTGCCGTCGTGTAGGCTGCCAGGGATGAAAAGCAAGAGGGAGGGCATGGTTCAAAGCCATCGGCATCACACACCGGTGCACTCGTTGACCCACAGAAACACTAAGGTGCAAAAAGATCACTATAGAGACTGACTGTACCAGACGTTCTTGAGTGGCACGACCACCCGTCTCGCTTGACATATTCTGTCACCCTTTGCCATAAAACCTCGTTAATTCAGATTTCAATTTATTGATGGTATCAAGAAATTAAATGCTTACTATGTCAACATGTTTTATTTACTGAATGAATGAGTTTTGCAAAACGCAGTGCGCAAGCTGCAATTCTCATCATCTCGTGGCTTATTAGCGCTCGCAGTGGCGAAGGCTTCACAACTTGCTTCACAGCACGGCCGCGCATCTTCATCTGAGACACTTTTCATATTGCGTGCACATCACGATTATTTTTCCGCCAGTGAGCTCATTGCCGTCCATGGCAATGTAGCCAGTGCTCTTCATTTTCGACAGCTTTGCACTTAGTCAAAATTAAACTACTGTTTGCAGCAACCACTGTGGACGAACCATGGCCGCTATCGACACTATCGTGGATGACAAGTGCACATGCATGGAAGCACGCGGTCAACGCATGCACTAAGTCGAAACAGACCTACAGTGCCGCAACCGCTGCCGACGAAACTACGGTCACTATCGATGCAATCACGAATGACGACCACGCAGTTATGAAGGCATGCAGCTGATGCACACACCAAGTCAAAACGAAACTATTGATTTCCGCAACTGCTGGAACAAAACCACAGTCGCTATCGACGTGATCATGGACAGCAACTATGCAGTTATGAGGGCATGTGGCCAACGTCGCATTATGCACAGTGGCAAACGCAAGAATAAGGGCTGTAAATGCAAATAGACAATGCAGTGATGCCACTTTTGCATGTCCCCTCGAACCCACCTAGACACTGTGATCTTTGTGTCGGTCTGCTCCATGATGCGCTTGATGGTGTTGCCACTCTTGCCGATGATGCGCCCAATCAGGTTGTTGTGGGCCAGAATCTTCAACGGAACATCCCTGCACAAGCAGAAGCTACTGAGAAACACAGCTAGGAAAATTAACGGTTAGCTCTAGTCGTTAATAATATGAGGCAACTGGGTACTATGTCGTCTGGATGTGTCACCGAGTCTACATAACAGGTAATCTTCAGCCTCACCCTTCAACGAGCCAAGAGACACGCTCATGCATTCAATTTCCCTGCTCCTATGATCCTACCATCAGATATGCTGTGGTCCACAAAAATTGCCTGTGCTGCAATGTGTTTTTTTTTTTAATCCTGAATCCACATGTTACAGTGCTCCAGCATAGCATGCTGTGTGCAACAGAAAAACAAATGCTGTGTATCGTGTACGTCGAACACTTGTTATGCATTTACTTCTACTGCCAGAAGCATGCTACAGGTGACAGGGAGAGCTTATATGCAGTGCGAGCACGCACACACGTGCATACACACGCACACACTCATCTGAGACATCATGGGTTCATTATAAGATGTCCTAAATACAGCCTGCTACAGCTTTTGCCCTTTCTGCACCATAGACGATGCCCTACATGGTAAGTTTTTAATGGACAATCAGGCTCATGACTGAAACAGCACGCAATATCAAACCAGTGTGCGTGCTGGCATGCACACCTCACTTTTGCTACTGGCGCACATGCTGGCTGTTTGAGAGCTGTTTCTCACTGCTAAAATTAACAAGGTAAGGAAAATTTTCCTGCGTAAGTGAAGTACTATTTCATTCACACATTGAATGATAAACTACGTGCACATCCGACAAACTTTTTTGTAGCTTTCTTACTTATTTTTTCTTCTTGAATTAACTGACTCTGCAGATTTTAAATCTCCAATTATCGAACGTCGTCTGCTGAAAGGGTTGACAGGTGTCCTGCTGTGGAAGCAAGTGCCCACTCACCCTCTGTTGGTGTTGCTAGCCTCCTGCTGCATCACCTCCAAGATCTTCTGGCAAGCCGTGGAGCAGTTCTCAGGGTTGCCATAGATGGTGATCACCTGTAGGGAGAACAAGCCCACTACTACTAAGCGAAAAATTTTAACTAGGCTTTTGTGTGCCAAAGCCACAATCTGATTATGAGGCACTTCTAATAAATTTTGATCTCCTGGCGTCTCCTTAACAAGCACCTAAGTCAGAAGTCACACTAGCGTTTTTACATTTTGCCCACATCCCAATGAGGCCACTGCGACTGGGATTGAATCCACGACCTCCAGCCCAGTTGGGCCATGTCATAGCCACAGACAGTGGTGGGAATGAATGCCGTTCAATATTTTGGAGCACTCATTCCCGTGTTCAGAGCAGGTTAAATTTTCCACAAGCGCACAGACAAAGAAGCGAAATTTAGTTTCTCTTCAGTTCACGTACTCTTTTCATCGTAACGACTAAGGGAAAAAATAGGTGATTCACCAGGAAGCGCTACATCAGCAGCAGTGAACCTACCCTAAAAACGACAGGCTGCTGGCTGCGCTGCACAACACCATGCAAGTTAACGAATATTAAAAGGACTCTAAAGCAAAAAACTAAATCAGTTTCATATGATAAAATATTCATGAAAACTGATTATGAAAACACTGGCCTAATACGGCTACATTGCTGCATTTTGTAGAGGTTCTTTCTGTAGTTCGCAGCTATTTTGCCGCCTTTTCCTATTGGCATGTGACAAAAACTGTAATCGCGCTATGTTTGAAGACAAGGTCTTCTTTCGAGACTTCACAGGGGTTCAGCATATGTGGATTCTGTATATCTGTACGCTGGCTTCTTGGTCAAAAAACAGCCCTTTGACAGCCCCAAAGCGTCGTAGCGAGTCGCAAACAGTATCAAAGCGTAGGTCTCAGCGAGACAAGCGTGAATTAATCACAGAGTAGATAAAGTTAACACTACATACATAATTATCACCAATACAGTTGGAAGTCAGCTAATAAAGTCAGCTTTGCCACAATAGAGTGGTGTTATGCAGTGAAGAATACGAAAACTGGAAAGGGGCTATTCTTATGGGACACAGCATGTTTTAGATTATGCAGTAAAAAGCATGCACTTATTTTTTCGTACTTCCCAAACTTTTGGACGTCTTCAAAGTCAGAAAATTCAGAAGTTGACTGTATTCAGTAAGAACCAATTTCAGGATGGATGGATGGATGAAAAGCTTTATTGGGTTCTGCAAGGCTATGGGGCGACCCACAGGAGGGCTAATCCCACGTCGGGACCAAAAGACGGAGCTTCGCGGCCGCGTCATGGGCTTGCTGGACTGCCCAAAGCTGTTCAACCAGATCCGGACTGCCAATGGCAGCCTCGAACCTGGCCAGGTCCTGAGTGTAATCGGCATTGGTGGTTCGTTCGAGGTAAAGTTATTCATTACAGTCCGCGCACTGTGTATAGGAGAATCGTTCCGCCATGTAGTAGTGTAGGCGTTTGGGTGTGGGGTATGTAATGGTTTGAAGTAGTCTCAAAGTGAGTGCTTGTGCTCTCTTGAGCGTGGGATGTGGTGTGGCGAATTCTTTTCGGCTGAGGTAGAAGTGTTTCGTGAGCTCATTATATGTGAGTGGGGCGTCCCTGTTCTTTCGGAGATGGTCTGGATTCGTGAAGGCGGCGCTGTGGAGGGTTAGTTTTCGCGTGCTCTTATGGGCCATCTCGTTGAGATTAAGGGGGGACGTGGCTTTGAAAATCAACTTCCTGATTTCTCCATGGATTTTGATGAAAATTGGCACAAATGTTTAGAATGTCTCCCTGATACTTCCATAAAAGTTTCAGAGTGATACCTTGAGAATATTTTATTGAGCAGAATTTTTCTCTGTTGAACTTTCTGGAGGGCCTGGGGAGCTTAAAAAACATGATGGAAGGCTCGTTGAGTATTGACTGCATAGCTCAATGCGTGCTGAAGGTCGTGACAGTCTTACTTTTTTTTTTTCGCAACACAAATTTTTTATATAGTCATTTTTCAAGTTACCTTCGCACCAAGCACACTTTCGGGGTGGACGAATAGCCATGCCATAAATTTATAAAAAGTCAAGATAAAAATGCGAGACTGTCTCGACCTGCACTGTAGTCCAAGGAACGTGACAAAAAAAACAGAATCAAAATAGGCTAAACGGTAACGAAGAAATCAGCTCCAGAAACTGAGCAGAAAGGCGAAAAAACAGTTTTGAGAAAACGGCTCTCAAAGTTGCACCTTCTCTTCAGTTCTCTAAAACGCACCAAAGTTGGAATCTATGGTGTGTTTTGTGACGTGGGGTTTCTTGGACATGTGGCCTCTGGTCTGCTGAGCCTTCGTTCTGCCTTTTTCATGTTTGTATGGCATTCTTTACTGCTGCTCTACAAAGAGCATGGTGCCTGGGTTTCAAACCAAGTGAGGTGCATAACTATATGGGCATAAAAATACAGTAGTTCTAGCATTGTATCTGCAGACTGCCTCATTGATAGCAGCCTCTAGTGCAGTCAGTGAGGCGTTGTTTTCTTTTGATAGAATCGACCATGCATTACTGAATGAAGGCTCACAGCAGCCTTCTGAATCATCTTCCATTGACATTGGCTATGGAGGTTAGGAGAGCCACTGATAGATAGGCAGCAATGCAGCTGCTAGGTGCTTTCCAGCCTGTACTTTTGTATCATGCCTCACTTCTGCTGCCAGGTGTCTGTGCCAGCCCAAGTGGCCTAGGGAACAGAGCTCATGATGAGGTTCTCTTTATGAATTAAAGGGGTGGTATGATAGGTATTGTTACGAGATATCGTGGCATTACGACAATAGAGTCGGCGCGCGATGTGCCAAGTCGCGGGTTCGAGGTGCCGATGTGCGAAATGCCTCGTCGCGGGTCCGCGGAATAGACACTCGACGAGCTTAGTCGCGCAGTCCGAGGTGCCGATGCGCGAAATGCCTGGTCGCGGGTCCAAACGCTCGGTAAGCTCAATCGCGCAGTCCGAGGTGCCGACGCGCGAAATGCCTAGCCGCGGGTCCGAGGAATAGACGCTCGAGGTGTCGACACTCCATGAGCGATGTGCCGACACGCGAAATGCCTAGCCGCGGGCTCGAGGAGTCGACGCTCGAGGTGCCGACGCGCGAAGTGCCTAGCCGCGGGTCCGAGGAGTCGACACTCGATGAGCGATGTGCCGACGCGCGAAATGCGTAGCCGCGGGCTCGAGGAGTCGACGCTCGATTTGCTTAGTCGCGCAGTCGGAGGCGCCAATGCACGAAATGCTTAGGCAAGAATCCGAGAAGTCCGCGCGCGATATGCTTCATCGCCGAGTCGGAGACGCCTACGCGCGAAAGGCTTAGCCGCGTGTCCGAGCATTCCGTGCCCGAAGCTTGGTCGCGAAGTCCGCGTCACCGATACTCAGAATGCTTAGCCGCTGGTCTGAGACATCCACAAAAAGCGGAATCGGTCACGCTACTGCGATGTCCGCGTAGCGCCCGCTTTAACACTCGTCGAGATTACGGTAACTGTCCGGAGCTCGCGAGGAGACCGCAACAAGCGGAGCAGACGACGCCATCACGGAGCGAGCACCGGACCAATGGCGAACCGCGCTGGAGTCACGTGGCGGGCGCGGCCAATCGGTGGCTCCGGCACGACCTTCAATCATTTGCTTTTTGTGTGCTTGTTTATGTATGGAGGAGATAGCTGAAGCGGTAGATTTGAAGACGGAGAAATGCGCTTTCCAACGAGACCAAGATGGCGGCGCTCGGCTGCGCCGATCCAGAGATATCGTGGCTTGAAAAACGCCGTTTTTTCGCGATTTCCGTGCAATTTTTCAGCACCTTGGCTGATACAACATTTTTTTAGAGCACTTCTACTTGGTTTTCAGTGATGATATTTCGGAATCAGATAGAATAAGAGTTACAGAAACTGAAAATGTGATTTTCAAAAAATCGATTTTTTAGCCATTTTTCGCGATGCGAAAGCCGCGTCCCCCCTTAAGGGGGGCCTTCTCGAGGTTTCCCCAGGTGTGCAGGGAACCAGCATAATGAATGGAAGTGGATTTTGCTCTTTTGTATGATATCTAAGGCTTGCTGTGAGATTACACCTTTGTGAAAGGCTCTGTCTGCGCTACGAGAATCACTGTATATGTCTGGCCTCCGGGGATCCGTTAACGCCAGGGCGATTGCCGTCTGCTTGGCAATCTCTGGGCTGTTTGTGATAACTGTGGCTGAGTTGACGGTCTTGCCTGTGTTGTCTACAAGAGCTACCGTGAAAGCTTGTCTATCTGCGTGTCTTGCTGCATGGACAAACCAAGCGCTCTGCTTTTCTTTATGAATTTTGCAAAGAATACTAATGCTCCAGGCTAATCGTCTTTCTGTGTTGTGTACAGGATTCATATTGGAAGGTGGCGGTTTGACTCCAAAGTGTTTACGAGTGTCTAACGGGATGTCTGTGTGTAGCGAGTTGATTTTCAGGAACAAATTATTGAACGTTCTCGCCCATAGAAACGTGCGTCCACCCACTGAAAACTTCAGTCAGAATCGAATTTTAAAAAGTCTTCAGCCAGACTCGAATTAGAGCAAGTCTACTGTATTCATGTTCCTTATATCATAATTCAGCTGTATGACACTCGGGCATAGTGCTTAACACTTCGGCGCTACTTTCACAGCTGCATGAAAGAACTTCACAACTGAGGACACACTCCACCCTTAACGAATTAGGGCCAGGCGACTATGCTCACCTTTTCAAGGGAACCAGCATTCTCTTTTCGGTGAACGTCCACCCTGCAGCACAAAGCGGAACCGTTCACAAGCAGTGATAAACACAAGCAATAGAACTCGGAGGTAAACAGAATTTTTCACCCAGAAATATGCAAGTGCAGTTTGACGAGATGAAAAATGAGATATACCGTATTTACTCACATAACGAATGCACTTTTCTATCTCGAGAAATTTTCTTTACCGCTAACTTTAAAAATTCCATCCATCAAATATGGATATGGGCAGCATATGAAACAGCATATGGACCCGTGCACGCAAACACCATTACTCCCCTACTCTCTATTACAGCCCACGCAATGCATATTTAATTATTTATGCTTCTTTGAAAGTTATACTTCGTCCTTTGTCAAACTTCATTGATGCAACAGCAGTGCGCAATGCTGCCTCCAATGTAACAACTGACAAACATATGTTCAGCAGACGAAGCTTCCCCGTAACAAAAGCCTTATAAATTTTCGTTTTCTTCCAGGACAACATTGCTCCGAAGTTGCACAATGCAAAAGTGTCACTTCGCTAGAAACTAAACAGTGAAGAACGTAGCTTTCATACAAGACCACGATGGCACTATTAACTTCTACCGTGATCTAGCACAGAAGCGTGCCTCCTAATGTAAGCGTGACCAGAGCACCCAAGAATTCAGATAGCTGCTATGAAGCAATCACTGTCACATCGACACCTCAACCCTAGCGTAAGAAGAATGTGCCACTCACCGTGCCCTGGACTGTTGGGTGATCTGTCGGATGGTGCCTCCGGCCCGGCCGATGATGGCACCAACCATGTCACTCAGCACAAGGATCCTGCGACATTGTTGAAAGCAAATGATTCTTTAACAAAAACACACGGCACAAAACAGCCCACACATTATTCATCGCAGGCTCCAAGACATTGAACAGAATCCCAATGGTTACCTAACAGCCTGCAAGCAAACCGTTCATCACAGTTTATGAAATTGACATATCATTGATGATAGATCACTTGCCACTGTGCTAGACACCACATCTACTGCACTAAACAAAGTACTATAAGCAATTTCCCCGAGCTGTCAAAACCAGCTCCGATTCCATATTAAAATTTTTCATGCTTGCCACTTGCCAAAAGACTGAATAAATGGGAGACAAAATATTGGATTTGCCAGAAAATAAGTTATTGCGCAAGTTCCCAAAAAACGTGTGCCACATTCTTGGGCGGCCACTTGCTCAGATACCTTCAATTTCACGTGTCTAGCACAATCCGCATCAGTGTCCACAAGTAACGGCATTCTTGGAACCAGTGCCAAGGACCCTCTCTCATCACAGTTCTGGGAACGCCGTCGTCTGTGGATACGTCCTGTGCTAGTCATGCAAAACATCACAAAAGTTATCATCCAAGAATATGGCTCAAATTCGTAAGTGCATTGCTGTGCCCGCGTATGCTTGCCTTTGACATAGGTAGCCCAGGTTATCACTACTGTTATGCTGTCACTCCACAGGGAGACAAAAGTAAGGTTAATGCATGCACCAAAGCTTCAGTCCTTGGCAACATAACAAAGGTTGACTGCACTGCCATGGTCGAATGACCGCGAGTCTCTTTTACGACAAATATTGTCCGGTGCTTCCTGCGCCACTCCTGTCAGCGCATCGAAGGTGGAGTTAGCCCCACTTGAAACTGCTTGAAGAAATTGCCCAGAACGCCGTCGCCATTTAAAACAAAAATTACCCAATTGCTAAAATGCCCAAAACTAACACAACAAATCGCAAATGCTGCCTTCCCAACTACACAGCTTGCCCTGGCTTGTCCCGAGGTTTGGGCTCTACATAATCGAGATACGTAGGCCAACCAGCCAAGGCCACGGCAAAAGTTGTCCACTGGCCGGCCAGGTGGTGGGTGTCAAACCGCTGCACAAAGTCTGCCGCCATGCTGGTAAGTTTGTACGAGCAGCTAATCAGTGATTGGAGACTTGAGCTTATGCACACAGGCTAGACTGACGACTGTAAAAGGTGACGTTCAGGTCACCCAACTACAGCAAGCTTACCTACCAAGTTCTTGGCATTTATTGGACTTAACGAGTTACGTCCACGTACACAGCGCAGTCAGTGTCACCCTTCATGGCGTCGCGACGACACGCAACACACATCTGGCCACGACCATTACGAAATTTCAAGTAACGTGTACCACAACACAGAGCAAAAGGGTGTAAACAAATTTTCTGAACAGCTTGCATTATAAGAAATGTTCAACTTCCGTTTTTGTACAAAAATAACACTTTGAAGATGATTCAAAAGATTATCTTTAGTAAAGGACGTACTATGATGCACTATCCTTGGCGTACTATGATGCACTATCCTGGCCTGCACATATGCGCACATAGAGCCTGAAAGGGATATACATTTGCCACGTCTTCACAATAAATTCAGTTATAGGACAGCACTTATGCTGCCCCAACTTCTCCTTGCCTTCCTTAATAAAAAAAATGCGCAAGCCGCAAATCCAGTAATCCCATATGAACGTGTAAGGGTCCTTTATAAAAAACTATGTCCCCGGCCATACAATAGCATACAAGGTTTTCTATGGGACCCCCAAATGTTCTTATCAGACCACTCGCTATAGGGCTTATGATTTTTTCTTTCGATAGTGTTCTCTTTGTGCTGCTACACCACGAAAGTGTTTCTACCTGCCCAGCTCATAGCTCTGCACACCATTCGGTACATACATGTACAATCTACTCCCTAAGTAAACCCCAAAGAGCTTTCAATGAGGCCTTTAGCGCAAGACCACAAAGTGAACCTCAGTCCCCAAAGGTGTCCCCGTGCTCTCCCGGCTGTGTCCGCACCTGAGGGGGAAGTCGGACGGCCTCATGGGGGACCCCTGGCCACCGGTGTACGAGAAGGGCCGGAACATGGGCCGGTTGCCGCCCATGCGCATGTTGTTGCGGCCACCACCGCCGCCGCCGCCGCCGCCACCGTTGCGCATGCTTATGTCCATGGCGTACTCGGCCCTCAGCACGCTGCCTTCGTACTCGTAGTCCCTCAGCTGAGCCACAGCCCTGCAGAGAGGTCAGAGTGCAACTGCAACAAATGCGAGCCTAACCCATTATCTTGTGACTAGGTAAAAACAATGAAGGCTTCACCACATTGCCATAAAACGGGGCACTACTGCGGCATGGTGCACCATCTGAGAAGAAAATGAAATGGAATGTTAAAACGTACAGGCCCTGCAAGAATCGCTGGCTTAATCAACTTTTTACATCTGCACACTATGCACAACCACGGCGAACACTCAAAAAGTGCCGCCCCGAAACACAAGCCATACGCAAGCATATTCATTGACGGTGGACAATCAAGTCTTAAGTGAAAGTGTGCACTGATGAAAGTGCACAACCAGAACTTCTTGGTTGCAGACAAATATGAAATCCGGCCGCAATTTGCAATGTCAAGGGGCTAAACTACAGAACGCTGTGATAAAAATCGCATGGTTACCACGATCAAGGCTAACCCTGAAGTGGCTGCAACAACGAAGGCTTGACGGGACCCCCTGTGGGGAGTTGTTCATAATTAGGCAACAACGCTGCAATTACCACATGCAACAATTATTCTAAAAATGTGTAGAAATGTGCCGGGTATTCCCGTCAATTTGATTTAGGCAAAAAGTTTTTTTTTATGTGTTGTGTATGAAGACCATAAACGAAGTTAATGGCAATTAAACACTGCCACTGCCCCGCCACGCACCCCATTAACAAATGTCACTTCACTCGATTCATCACTGTTCCAAGTTCCTGCATCGGCATAAACTCAAGATCAGGTGGTATGACCCACAGTGTTCCCTACCAAAATTACTGAAAGAAAATCTGGCCCTGGAAATATTCTGCTCCCATAGAAATAATGGATAGAACAGTCTCTCGGTGCATGTGGCTTCAGATGTTTGTAGCATTATTTATTGTGCTTTATCTAAATTTCCGGGAAATCACATTTCTCTGAACAAATGAAGGCGCACTATTGTGAATGGTTGCATTTATAAGGCCTTATTTTGTTGAAAATCAATGCGCAAAGCCACAGAGCTAGTAGGAAGTTTAGGCAAATCCATGCGGTACTGCCATCATTCCCCTGCTGGCAGTACTGCCAAGCTTACAGCAACAGTAGGCACTAGCGCCAGATTTCCCTTTAGTAATTTTAGCAGGAAACTATAGCACGACCCAATCTCCAAATTTATTGCAATGTTGCAGTGGCTCTTTCACCGTCAGATGGCACCACCTATCAGTGCAGAGATTCTCTTGCTTCTGCTTCAGGCACTGCCTAGTCATGACCTCCAGAGAAATTTCGCCAGTGGTCATTGCGCCATGAACACGATCACGATGTATATAGGTTATGGCATAACGTAGGTCTTCTTCCACGACTACCCTATGGTGGAAACCATATGTGCTATACCACACAAAAATATTTGAAAACGCGGTTCTAGGATCTCTGGGTACCTTTGGAGAGATGCTTCCCTTTTGTAACTTTGATTATAATTGACGAAAGCCTAAAGTCTCTACTTTTTCCGATAGCTATACACGTCCGGCCTTAGCGGAGCATATTCATATAAAGCAACAATGTCATCTTTAGAGGTCATCATTAATGCGGACGTATTTGCCTGAACGCCGGTTAATTTGGACAACCTTTGAAGCACACCGAGTGGCACAAAGTTGCCAAGCAAAAGAGCAATAGCGGCACTAGCGAGCAACCAAAATGAAGCAGCAGAGTCAAAATCAGCATAGTCATCATGCAAACAACCAGAACGCTTTGTGCCTATTTGTACCGTTATTTTCACGTTAAAACACTGCACATGACACCACAATGACATGACACCGCGATGGGCGTGTGCCTTCAGAACTGTATAGATCCACTATCACATTCATTTAAATGTAAGTCTACCTTTTTTTTCCCCCCGAAAATGTTACCCAGAATAAGCTACCAACCTAGATTCATGAATAAAGCTAGCAAAAGTACCAAGCTAACGGAGTTTCTCCCTTGTACTCGCCGTAAGGCAATTCAGAGATTATCCAGACTGGCTTTAGGAAATGCTGCATAGCATAGGCAACACATTCAACAGCACCAATGATGTTTGGGGTGCTGAGGAGAACTTCTCTGGCAGTTCACACGAGGGTGCAGCTTGTGGCATTGGCTAGCAAGGCTCACTAACTGAGCTTATGATAAATAAAAGTGCGTCATGTTCAAAGTATTTCTGTTTCTCGAAAGAGGTTTGAGTCAACCTATATTCGAATTACTCTATATACTCCTGTAAGGAATGCCCTTTTCCCCCCCAAAAAAACAAAGTTGCGGGGGTGCGTTTATATGTGGGATAAATATTATAGACACTTTTCGAAACCGCAAAAATTGAAACGTAAAACTGCAAAGATTTGAAAATGCATTAGATAACTTATCTTTGCAGTAAAGATACACGTATACTATTTGCCAACCGTAACAGTGTTTTTATGGCACTTCCCCCCGCACCAATCGGAACCACCAATCCTCCAGGTCGCTGGCCACTTCATCCACATCGTGGATCCACAACAGCTTGTCCTCGCAGCCGCTTCGGGCCGTGTGTCGTTATCACAGCATCACGTTGAATTTTCAGCACCAGTTGTTTTGGCAGCCACACTGTGCGTGTCTCTTTCCTTTACTGTCCTGCTCATCGGCATTTCAAAGTTTATCTGTGTCTGATCAGCGTTTTCCTTTTGTGAGCAGATAAACTGTCCCACATCAGGCGTATAACTCGACTTGGGGCCCATCGCCCACAGCAAAACCAAAGACAGGCAGAAAAGCGGGCAACTGACACGTGAATTCGACACTACGCCCCACTATGCTCACTATACCGACCAAGCGCCAGCCACCCCTTTGACTCTACTGTGCGCCGCACATCGCACACTCCTGTGACGACAGAGTAAAGTCTGAAATTTGCGAAACTGTTGCAGAGAGCCGGTTGCGTTTTTTTCTCTCTCTCGAGTGTGCGATGTGCTTTTGCAACAGCACTGGCGGTAAGAACAGGCCAAGTGTTGGCTCTTTCCATCAGGTCCTAGCGACCGTGATAATGCACAGCCTGTTCTTAGCGTATGCTTGCCGCCAGTGTTCTCGTCATGGCTTTGCCGTCAGCTTCTCGGTCATCAAACCCCCTGCCGGTGGGCCACCACAGCGTGTTTACCACTAGCGTGGTTGTGCAGCCGACATAAGTTAGCTACAGAATTTCGTTTAAGTGATCTCGGCGTTTCTCACGTGGCATCGCTATTAAATATTTCCAACAATGCGACGGGGCATTGAGATTAAGTGCGCTTGCTGTAAACGCATGCGCAAAAGTGAAAGATTCTAGTCTCCGAAAAACTACAGCACAGCCATTCGATCGTGGGACTACACAGTGGCAAAGTTGGGGGTGCAATTATTATGCGAGTGTGTTCCTTACGCAGGTATATTTTTTTATTCCTTGGAGAGTTCAACATATAGGTGTTGACTTATATTCGTGTTCAAACAATCTTCGAGTAAACACAGCAGTTTCGTTGCAACTCGATGCGTGTTGGCCATGTGCCTTCAGAACTGGATGGTTTCTATTTGATTTCTCTATTTGTCGCATCTTGGCTTGAGGTGTGCTAAGTTTTCAGTTTGTGTTGCCTGAGTTTCGTACTCGCCGTGAACTTGCCCGACAGCAGTAGTGAATGCCGAGAACCCAGTGAACTGTGGGTTGTGCATTCGGGTATGCGTGGGTATGCGCATTCGTGGCTGCTGGCATCGGCAACAAGAGCAGGGTAGCGCCAATGCTAGAACACCAACACCAATTTCAAGCTTAGATGTTTATGACAGCACTGCGCAGTGACTAAGGTTTATTTACAATGCTCCATGGAGTGTTGCGGGCCTCCTCAGATCAACTTGTTCTTCAGTCCCCAAACAATAAGAAACAATAATAGAAACAGAAAAACAAAGCATACATACTGCTGCGCCTGTTCGGGAGTTTCGTAAGTTACTTGTGCTCGAAAGGTTTGGCTCTCGGGCTTGGAAGGAGGAACTGAGGAAAAGAAAAAGAAACAAAAAGAAAAGAAGGAAAATTCAACGAAATGCAGGTGCATAGTATCCACGGGCCAAATTATAAAAAGCAAAGCCAATGATATTGCAACACAAAGAGCACAAACTGGCTGTTTTACAACTAATTTGCTGCACAATGCTTTATGAAATCCGTCTTGCAGCTGCGCAACACCTTGAGCACCTTGAGCTAAGCTGCAGTTGCCAAAAGCATGCTCCACAACCATGGTGCTGATGAGTGACACGTGGGTCAACCCATTACCCTACAACTGTCGCACAACCTTGACCACAAACAGCCACGGTTCAAGATCAACTGCAAGAAAATTTTGGAGGACCACATAAAAAGCCTAGGCCAGGATAACATGAAATTATTCCAATTTGTTTTTATTCCACATGTGCCATTAGCTCTCCGTGATAGGTCAAAATGACTCGGGTCTCACTCAGGTGAATGCAGCCCCCGCCCGTACGGGCGGGGCAAGAGCCATTTTGACCTATCACGGACATCACATTATCCTGGCCCTAGTTTCAGACAGCATAGCAGCCCCCGAGCCAAACTTCAAGTGTGAAATAACAGTGAATGTTTTACAGAAAGCTCGCAAAAACAAGTTTGTAATACCAACACTGAAAATAATACAACCATTACCCTTCGATGGCAGTGACCCATGCATGACCTAGAAGGTTGAGAACCAGCACGGATTCTTGGCGTAACCTGAGATTAGCTAAGGTAGTGACCACAGCTGCCCTCGGTGTACTGAAAAAATCTGAGGCAACCTGCTGGGATTTTATGTCACTACCAGGTGCATGCCTCGCCTGCTTGGATGCTGTTAGGAAAATTACAGTTATGAGCTCTGAAGCTGCGTAATGACTGCTTCAATAGTACATACTACTACTCATTTATAACTAATTTAGCCAAAGTGAAATTTTGCTGCAGCTGGCCTTCAATGGGGCAACATTAAAAAGAAAAATAAAGTGAGCTGTATTACCAATTTAGGCTTCTACAATCTTACACCACGGCTGAGTCCACAAACCCACATTATATGGTTACCTCTGCAACAAGGAGCATGTGGCTTTCCTAGAACAGGCCCCCGAAACAGACCTTGGAGCTTGTTAATTAAGTACATTCTGCATGTACAGCAAGGAGGTGTGACCACTTCAGTGCAGTTCTGTAGTCATGTGCGACGCATGCAACTAACAAGCATGACATAAACACAGGTCCTATATTTTTTTTATGGAGGGATTCTCTACACTATTTTTCAGAATGTCAGGTGATGTCAGCTGCCAGCTGATGCCAGGTACTGGTAGCTGTGATCGAAGGAAAAAAAAAAAGACTAGGAGAGAGAATGACATCAGGCAGCACGCACGCCTCAGCAAGGCAACCTATTACAGTGACGAACGTCCCTTTCTTCAGGGCCTATCTGAGCATTGGTTCTTGGGAAGCAAGCCCTCCAAGGTTGCCTGACATTTCAAGGCGTTTGGTTCGTGGTAGCTCTTAACGACACCCTCGTCACGGTCTGCACTCGCCACCTGCTTGCCGCTCTATTCCCCACGCACTAGGCAGCCAAAAATTACCGTTTACTTATCACGTGGGGAGGGCCTACTTCCCATGAGCCTTTTATATTTTTTGTGACTAGGCTTCAAAATTGTCACATGACCCAGCAAGCACCCTTTCTTGAGTGTGCGCCTCATACTATAGCCCCGTTTAAATGAATGTCGCGCGACAGTGTCGCATCGCATTTCTAGCGCATCGCATTCATGTAAACAGCGGTAATGCGCTAGGAAGGTGCATCGCATTAATGCGCCAGGCGAGGGTAGATTTACGGGCGCTAGTCAACTCTCACAGAGCATGTAAACGCAGGATCGTCGAGAGCGGAGGCGGGGGCGCCTAACAAGACCTTCGATGACAACCGTGAAGCTACTGAGAGGCGACTCTACTGAGAGGGGAGAATGGAAGCGGGGGCCCCTAACAATACCTTCGATGACGCTACCAAGCAAGAGACGCTACCAAAGCAAGTGAGAGCCGAGGGGGGCCCCTAACGACACCGTCCGAGCAAGTTCAGTGGCGCTACGTTCTCGCTGAGGGTTAATGCGCTTCATGTAAACGGCGTCACATCGCCTTTCCCAAATGCACTTGGAAATACGATACGTCACTGTCGCATTTATGTAAACTGGGCTTATTACTGCCCGCAATAACTGATGAAGTAGACAAACAAGGCTGAAGTAAAAGAAAAATGGCATTTCAAAAATGACAGTCCGCTGAAGCTCGCCCACACCTGACCAAACCTTCGGCCTCCCCCCCCCCCCCCCCCAATTGTTACAATTGTTAGCTTCAGCTTCAAATTGGTCACACACTGACTGACACAGACCCTTCAAGTTTGCTATGGATTACACGAAGGTAGAGAACATCTAGCAATCCCATCACAGCCTATCCCTGCCGTCACTCTCTGGGTGGTTTGTCAAGGGAGCATCTCGAAAGGCACTTTCCAAGCTCCAGTCAAGTATCTCAAAGAGTTTTCTCCAATTTATTCTGTGGGGATGTGCAACTCTCACGCGTCCCCTGATGTTTTCCCTGCATAGTTTGCGTCTCCTGTAGTCCGGCTTCTCTGCGTGGCTAAGCGCCAGTGGCGGTCATGGTGGTTGCAGCACACTGCGAGAGATGGCGCGAGTGTCGCGATGCTAGCGCCACCGAACGGCGGGGTGCCTTGGGAGAAAAAGGTCGCAGGCGCTTCCTCTTTGGGTTGGGATCAGCAACCAACACGCACGAACGCTTCGCACGTGTGCCGGCCCTGCTTCGGCGTGGGGGCGGCTGGCAACGCGGACCTTTCGCGCGTGCGCCGGCCTGCTTCGCGGGACCGTCCCGAGACGGCTTAGAAGCAAGGACACCGGTATGGACGAACACGATTGTTCGAACTCGCCACCCTTCGCGTGACCGTACACGTGAACGACTAGGCGATGGTGTCATAGCATGGGGGCGAACAGATTCGCTCGCTGTCGGGTCACGGTGAGTCTGACTTCCTTGATTTGTCACACGGCAATGTGAATGTTCTATGCGTTGTAGCCTGGCTAGCATGCATCAGTGTATGAAAGGTGCAATAAATTCCATTGTGATTGTTTGCACTACTGTGTTATCGTTCCTTTGTCCCAAGAGCACGTGTGAGACCCCACAATTCATACTTTTCATTCTGTGAAGCATTGCCAGGCATTGTAGGACTACATGAGCTAGCAAAAGAAAAACTCGGCAGACACTTAAGACTGCTTACATGTGGGTTCCTTGTCTGCGCAAGCTCTTGCCTGCGTTCTAACTGCGTCTCGGTAAGGCCAAATCAAAACGCACGAAGCGTCTCACCATGCTCGCTTGCCCGCGAGGAGTTCATAAGTTGAAGGACCACTCCGCGGCACTCAATTGGATATTAATGATATTTATTTTATAGACTCCTTTTATACATTCGTGACGTGGTGCCACCTCCTCCCCGATGGATGCACTGTCACGTGCCCAACGACACACGCACTAGGCCACATGTTTAGTCAGCTTAAAAAAATTATGGGGTTTTACTTGCCAAAACTACGATCTGATTGTGTGGCGCCGTAGTGGGGGGACTCCAGAATAATTTAGACCACCTGGGGTTCTTGAGCATGCACTTAACTCTAAGTACACGGGTGTTTTCGCATTTTGCCCCCATCGAAATGCAGCCACCGTGGCCGGGATTTCATCCCGCGACTTCGTGCTTAGCAGCCCAACACTTTAGTCAGCCAGATGGCTGCGACGTGACGTGTGCAATGACGTACGCACTAGGCACACCTTTTGTCAAACAGAACAGTAGAGGCACCGTGGCGTCGAAGAATTGTGCTCGTCTCACACCTCAGACACCCGGGTTCGATTACCACACAGACCGAAATTTGCCAAATTTTCTTTTCAAAGGCATTAATTTACTTTATTTACAAGAACCTCCCTGAGAAATCTGGTGTCAATCTGAGCATATTTTAACGTGTATTTACTCTTTGAGCCATAGGCCATTTATGGTAGTACCGTAATTCGGTCACGCTGCCGACTACGCTGGATTTTCCCGTTATGGGGCATATAATGCTTTCGTATTAAAATATCACACGAACCAACGCTAAGTTCAATAAACTCGTCGAAATTCCTGTTAAAACTGCATCAGATTCTATACAAGCAAATTTCAGCTCTGCAACCATTTTTGCAACAAGCTGGTAAGCCAAATGGGTCATGCTGGACTTTGCCATCACTACAAGGATTCATACCACTCAAGGACGACTTCTCAAATCGAAACAATGTTAGTTTTTTTCTCTCTGTTGTTCCAAAATATAACTAAGCCACAGTTTTTCCGATGCCACCAAACAATGTATGCCGTAGCAACAGCTCCAACAAGGTTCAAGCAACTGTTGCATGGGCATGCAACTCACTCAAGTGGATTTTTTTTTTACCATCCTTGTTTTCAGAATAATTACATGCACGGAAATAAAGGTGCACTAAAGAACCAAGATCTTAAACTACCCCTTAGAGTGCAGCTCTTAGGCACTCGTTCCTGCGGCGAACATAAACAACGGCAGCGTAACTGAGTGAAGGAGCGCAGCGGGAGAAGACGCGAGGAGGAGGGTGCAGCAGAACCACGAGACTGAAAGCGGAGGAGGGTATAGCAAAAGCGTGGGAAGAAGAACATGGTGCGACGACGATGGCTATGAGATGGCGCCAGAGTAGTGTGCGTCGTCTGGTAGGTCTGTTGGCCGCGGCTGCTGTGAATTGCACCCACGCATCAGCCACGCGCTGGCTCTGTTTGCAACATGCCACGTGAGACATTGTTTGCACAAGCCAATATATTACGAAATGAAAACACGTATAGAGCTGTGCTCAAATCTCACATTAGGGAGTATGGTAATCGTCAGTGAAGTTTTTTCTTAAATGTGCACGCTTAATGCTCATTGTTGATAGGCTCCGTACAGTCGAGTTTGCGGCAGCTCTGGCGCCATCTAGCGCAGCGACGCAACAGTGTTGGGAAGTGGGCGCCGCAGCTCGGCCGGCTCGATGAGTATTCTTTCCCGCGCGCTACATTTCGTCTCGGCCACGGTTGAAGCCGTTTTGCTTTGTTCACCAGCCTCCTTATTTTTTTTATACGTCTTGCGACAGTGCAATGGCTTGCGCTTCATCGGCAAGCGTCGGAGGTGAGAAAAAAAAAAGGGCAAGTGGAACCGGCGATACTGCTGCGTAAAGGGCTGTCACAACCACGAAGGCTAGCCCGGGATAAAGTTGTACAGGTTTCCTGGCAAGTCTTATGAGATCGAACGGCAAAAGAAATGGATCGCAGCTTAGATGAGAGTAAAGTAAGTCAGCTTTTTTTTATATTTGTGAGAAGGTTTTGTTCTGTATAGCGTGCTACACATGCGCGTTTCACAGCTCGTTGTGCGAAGCGAGCGGCCATGGCCAGCTGCTGAACATTTAAAGGAAATTTGTCACGACTTTGCTGATTTGACGACTGCTTGCCGTTGTCTTAGCATTCGGTATGATCAGCATAGCACTGGCATGTGCTATGAGCAATATTTTATGCCAAGGAAGCCTATTTTGTGCTGGCGAGCACGAATTCGACGATCCTCGTTTCGGCCGCTGGCGCTTGAGAGGCGCGGTTTCACATGGTGCGATTTTTCTTGTGATGTACATTTGCGGTGTATCATTGTAAAAGCAAAGCGCGTATGCAAGGAAAGGAATTCGCAAGAGAAATCGTATCTTGTGAAAGGGGCCTAATGAGCCTCGATCATTGTACATGATGAAAAACGAACATTCGCGTCATGTAAATTAAGATCGCCTAGTTAATAAATCTCGTTTATCAGCGCAGCAGGTGGCTCCGACTGGGTCTCAAACGAGTCAACGAGGATAGCATGGTCACTGCCACACGATACAACAATCCGAATCGTTTAGCTCACTCGACATGACTGTGCTCACGACAGCCTACGAGTGAGCGTGTAGCTGCACGCGGTCCAGATCGAGCTGTATGACAATCTAAAGTAACAGTGTGACAGGGGCATCAAATGATAGGCCGCGGCGTACAACGCGCCGGAGCGAAATGAGGCATGCATTGCCAACAGTGAGGCGTCGATTAAAAATCGGTCAACTACAACGTTTTCAGGGTGCCAGTTTAGTGACTTCAATTTTAGTATAACAGTAAGCTTTACTCATGTGAAGGATGACGTCGTATACTTGCTTTCCCTGTTGCGAATGGCACTTCGCGTGAACGTCCACGCCGTCCACTTATTTCACACAAGCAACATGCGAAGCAGCGTAGAGCTTGTCTCCGCTGGTTAACGCTGCATTGTGAAAGTAATCGTCTATTCCTTTAATAGGCCTGAACCCCGCAAAAACTATTTGTGCCATCACAGAGGGCCACGCTTGTACTTTCACGTACACACACGCACAAAAAAAGAAGGAGGATCGCGGATATACGTGCGGCTTTCCGAGGCGTGTATACGTAGTTCCGAAATCTCGCTGTCTTCCCCCCTTCCCAGTTTCGCGCCGCCCGCCACATGCGACGCTGAGCATCGCGCCACCGCTGTTGCGCAGCAGCGCCGCCTGTTGACTGTACGGAGCCTATATGCCAAAGCCACATGGTAGGCCATGGGGACACCATCGTTGGGAGCTGGGGGGGTTATGGATTACAATCACCTTGAACCTAAACATCAGCAAACAAGCATTTCTGCATTCCATTCTTGTGAAAATGTGGCCACCACGACAGGCATCTGATCACATGATCTCAGCATTGACAATGGCCTCAACCGCGACACTTTCAACATATTTGAGTGCCGCCTCCATATCCAGAAGCATGTGCCGCCTGTTGGATCCAATGCCTTTGCCAAATCATTGGACGTAGTGACATTCCTTGTTCGACCACTGTCACTGACTTCGAGCTTCTATCTTCGTGTTAGCTTCTCTCATGTTCATACCCCTGCCATAAAGTTTCCTAGGAAAATTAGAAGAAACTCTGGCTCTGTGGTCACTCTGCTACCATGAGAATGCTGGGTCGTACATGCACCAGTATAATTGTCACGCTTAAAAACTCAATTCTGTGAATTATGTGCCAGAACCATAATCAGATTATGAGGCACGCCATAGTGGGCGGACTTCGGATTAATTCTGACCACTTGGGGTTCTTTAACGTGCACCTATGTACACAAGAGTTCTTGCATTTCGTCATATTTAAATGGGGCTGCTTGGAGGAATTGAACCGGCAACCTCAACATCAGCAGCACAACGCCACAGCCACTAAACAACCAGGGCCAGGTAATCACCACACATTCGCGCTATTATAATACACTTTCTCTCTTTGAATTTCCTAGCAATCATATCTTTCTAAATATATCAAAGCGATATGATGTTTCTGTGCATAGGTATAATTATTGCAAAATGGGAGACTCCCCTGGTGGCAGCATCCATCTCGGAGGCGCTCAGGAGCACACTCCATTTTCCGCCGAAAACACCTATTTTCGGCCAACCCAGGAAGATTTTCAAGCAAGAACGGTAGCTTATAAAGAGTTATTATAGTATTTACCTCAATGAAATGTGGATCTTGTTTTCCAAGAAAATCTGTGCGTAAACTTTTTGGGCAGTTAGAGCCAGCCTAGCCAGCATTATTGTCACAAGATGGCGACCACGGATGGTGACAAAAGTTTTCTCACATAGCATAACAACGATGTGTTGCTTTAGTTCAGCTGGCAGCAACAAGTTACATCATGTGTTACTGGCGTACCGGAGAATCATACGCATCACAGGACAAACTAGGTTAGTCTAGGCATGGGCCACAACCCCATTTGCAATTGTTGCGAAGCAGATTGACAAATGTAGACTATGAAACTGTGCTGTGGATCATACGAAGACCGACATGTTGTGGCTCTTAGTAGACAGTGATAAAGTGCTGTCCTAGTGTGATAACGAGCATTATGTAAATAAGTTTGCATTCTGTGAAGTTATAGCTCACTGTTTTTGTTTTCTTATGGTCAGAATCGGAGGCATGCTATGTTTTTCTTGCTAAAATATCAGGTGTGCATTAAATTACTACTTCGTTTAGGAGCTCCAATGTCCTTTCAACATTACTTTCCTACTTTGAACCGCTAAAAAGTGGGTGCGCATTCAATTCAGGAGCATTTTAGAATTGGGGCAAATACTGCCGATGAATCGGTGGCGTCTTTCGGCGTTTCTACTGCCTCTCATTTTAATTCGACCCGTCACCACCATTCTCATGCCTGTCCAATCGTACCGCAACAGACACTGGCACCAGAATTCCCTCTCGTAATTAGTTTTGTAGGACACACTAGCGATTTTTGTGTGCACTGAAAATAAGCAAGCCAAAAAACGAACTCACGTAGTTCTAGGTTCTGCACAGTTCCAAAGGTAGCAAGAAGATCATGGACCTCTTCCCGCTGCACATGGCTGGGAATGTTGCTCACATGCACTCGGTTGCCACGACCTCTGGAAACGGGCACACACACACCCCGAAGGCACACCACTATCAGCATACACCCCACGCCTCACATACATGCACAATATAAAGCACGTACTTTTACTATACAGACTTCTTTAGCAAAAAGGGTATGAGCATATCTAATGTGCAATTTTCGAAGAGGAGTTGTAAGGCGAGGCAGACACCGAGGAGGTTTTGATGCTTTCATTGCTCTTGTGCAAAACACTTAGTTGTCTGTACTGAAACGAAATTTGTTTCTGGCCGGTGGGGTTGCTATTACTCCAAACGTTTTAATTCATATAATGCACCACGGCTTGCATATGCTCCACTGAAACAATTTTAGAATGGTCATTTATTTCCTGAATGCTCAAATTTATACCCAAAGACACATGTCAATCATTTTTTCTAACAAAATTATGTTTCCCGCCGTATCTAAACTTTATGGTACTCCTTGACTGCTTTACTTCCCATATGGGAAACAAATGTACACCTGGCCAATAAAGTTTACAATTTAGGAAACTTGGCTCTGAATTGAAGGCACTGTGTACAGATTATTCTTGCCAAATACAGAATGACTGCAGATTGCCAATGCAATTTAAAAGGTCATACAAAGGTTGAATTGCAAAGCATTTGTAGTTTGTGACAACACCAACGTTCTGTGATCGTGACAAAAACAAAACAAAAAGGCAGAACCTTCCAAATACGAGCATTCCACTTGATGACATACTAGTAACACCTAATTACGGGGGGACATGGGTCATTATACAAAATCTATAGTTTTGTATGATTGCATTTTAAGAATCTGCATCTATTAATTTCTTTATCTGCCAAATTTCTTATCATGTATGTTGACATTTCAGCCATAATATATTTTTAAAACTCCAGGGCAAATGACTTGCTTGTTTTCTTCATTTTGTCAAAATACTAATTTTGCACACCCAGCAAATCTACTGTGGTACATCGGTACCTGTCAGATAGAATTATTTTTGCAGCATGAAGATAGATATTTGGAGCACACAACATGAGATCAGATTAAAAACATTGTTTAAACCTGTAAGATCTGTCTTATGTGCAACCACTGCATGGTTATGTTCAAAACACTGGTGTTCAGGGTGTTATAAAACAAGAAATAATGACCCAATAATAAAAGCACTTCCATCATAGCGTGTCTTATCCTTTTTAGTATTGACTCATGTGCCATCTGTATATTTTTGTGCAGTGGTTATTTGTCCATTGTTCAGAAAACAAAATGAATTTTTTGTTTATCTCATGAAATAATCAATCTAAACAAACAAATATTTCATTTTTAAAATCAGAAGAAGAAACTAAACAAGTACAACAAATTTTATCATACTTGGTTCAAAAAATAGGAAATATAGCTTTAAAACGCATGTCCCCCCCCCCCCCCTTAAGGACAACAATACAAAAAACCGCCTGCCACTAAGGTAGACAAATGAATTAGCTTTGCGTGAAAATATATTAGCGCGTTAAACATATTAATGCACTGTATCCAACAATTAAAAATATTAGTCATTCCACTCCATTGCTAGCAACACTCGAATACAGATGCCTCATATCAAATGCCATTTTAATTCAAGCAAAACTAAAGTTTTCGACTGAGTGAACACGTACTCAATGGCATCAAATAGTGCCCAATTCAAACAATGCTCAATTCAAAGAACCCCCACTATCAGTTGAAACTTCTTTACTTTCCAAGGAGGTGGAACACAGCCAGAAGTGGGTCATACGAGGCATTCATAACAAGAGTAGTCAAAGCATGCACGCAATCACATACGCAATCCTAAGAGTTTGAATTACTGCGAGTTCACTATAGCTGGTAAGCAGCACTCTCCGCGCCACAGCTCCGGCTCTAGGATATACCTTCTGTTCTGCGGTGCCGACTGTTGTGGTTCCACCAGCAATTGGGATCCCATGAAAGAGTGTCCTACAAGGCAAAGTGGGCATACACTCAAGTTCAGTAAGCACAGTGACCCGAGTTGGGCACACACAGAATTACCTCCCAAGTGCTGCCAACCACAGCGCCCCATACATAATCATAGCCCCAATTACGACACAAAAAACAACAGCATGAGCTTTAACTTTACCATTCCATTTTCAGGCCCCTTACAGCAGCTATTAAAATGTAGGTACAAAGATAGTGCAGTGAAACTTTCAACCAAGCCTCGTTAGATGTAGTCTTTCCAAAGTCAATCAAAATGTCACTAATACCCCTGTCAAATGGGCAAATGTAGTGTCGCTACAGGCGAGTGCGCTTTGCCATTGGTGTCATCCGCACACTGTCGCACTGAATACTCTGTAGGCACTTACTGGCAAGCCTTCGTTCAACACACTTTGTTGTGTAGAAGTGAGTAGCCTCAATAGCAGCATTTTTAACATAATGCTCAATGCGAAGTTGAAATTACATTTAAGACATTTTGTTATTTTAACTGTCACAAGCATCCCAGTGCCACCTGGAACAGAAACGGCCCCTTTTTCACTCCTCGCATTGGATGTGACATTGTCGTCTCTTGGCTCAGTGATGATTGAAAATGGTAATGTGGTTGCAATTATCTGCTTTATTCATGGTAAAATTAATGCTAAATACGTCTCTTAACAATAGTGCAGTGTTATCATGCAGGCATTATTTAAAACAGCAAACATTTAATGTGCCTACCAATTTACCCATTGGCATTGCCGTCAATTCCAAATGACAATTTTGTTTCCCATGTACCAGTGCACTGCCAACATGACTACATTTGCCGGTTCGAGCGGTGTATAAGTCATGTCATTAGGCTAACGACCTAATAGTTTTACACACTACTACAGGCACAGGTTTAAAGGGACACTTTGGTCACTTTTCTTAGGCCCACAGATCCTGGCTGTATTTGTATCACACTTCTGGACACTTCAGCCATGTGCGCTAAACAATGCGGCCAAGAACTGTGCAGTTTTTCTGAAAGAATTTCTGAGATTGCCATGCACAAACCTAATCACTGCCCTCGTAGGGAAGCTTTCTCCTCGCCATCCTATGCCTGTGGGTCACAAAATTAGCTCAGAAGCAGCAGTGCTCTCGTTGAAAACTTGTGAAGCTGTCTTTAACAAAGCATGTAGAACACATCCTTTTTTTTCTGTTAGTCTTCTCTGTTGCATGAAATCAATTATACCATAATTGTCAAGCCCTTCATGTGACGCAATGCATTTGGAATGTGTCGCACGTGTTTTGCCGCACTAGCGAGCTCGCAAGGAAAGGCTTGAGCAGTCCAGTTTCAATGTTGACATAGAGATTGTTGCTTGTTTATGAAAGTAAAATTCTCTTAGGGTAGAAATACGTGAAGAAAAAAAATCCATAACTACTTTTCTGATATGGTCAAGGATCGCCAGAGTCGCCGCCCACTAAAGACACTAATAACGAGTTCAGAGCATACTTTTTAACTCTATTCACATTTCTTTGATAAACAAGTGTTTCTTATTAGTGGGACAAGTGAAAGGACAGAGTTGCCAGAACTCTTCAATCTCAAACCCAATCGCAACATCGATGAAGCCAATTCTACACTAAAAACTTCCCTTTTTTTCTTTATTCCTCAGCTTTCAGTCTTTTTTGCACACAAAAACTTGCCAGCACGGTTGCTGGCATGCTCTTAAATGCAACGTAACTTTCCTTTACCAATAAATGGTTAACTAACCCCGCAAAGACGTCAAGATCGTTGATGTCTGCGAGGGAAACTTGTGCAGAAATTTCTAGATTTCCAGTTTCTGCTAGCTTAGAAGGACTGACGACCGATTTCTAAGGACCCAGTTTCTTATGTTGCAACAAAAAGCTCATCCCCCGGTAGTCTTTACACCTGCAGCAGTTACTTCAAAAAGCGCATGAATATTTTGTAAGCAGTATTTTTCGATCTGAGCAGCCTCTAAAAAATAACAGTCCCTCCTCCAGCAATGCTGAGAAGCTAGAGCTATGCCAATAGCCTACCTCGCAAATTGTAACAGCCGCCCATCGTTCTGCTTTCCCAGGAGTGAGTGCAACTGTGGTTAACCACCTACATTTGGACCTTTTATACCACTTTCTAAAATGCTTGTACAATAAGTCTGTGCTGTTGTACAGACACCCCCCCGCCCCTTTCTCATATTTGTACTGCATTTTAACAGACCTTTCTCATATTTGTACCGCATTTTGCCCCAAGTACACGGCTACGTCATGGCTGGCGGACCCTGTAGTCATTCCGTTGATAAACTAGCCAAGCCAACTAAATCAAGTCAAGCGAAGGCAGCATCACTTTTCTTCTCACTACAAATGAAGGCGTATCTGCACACTGCAACTTAGAAAAAAACTTATAATAGAACAAACGTGTGCTGCATTTTAATACTAATAAAGAGACAAGGCACCGAATACTCTAGTAGAAGGTCACGTGATAGGTCACTTGTGCATCTTAAGTGTTCTTGAAGTGTTCTTTCATGAAAAAGATGCAACTTCTATAGTTTTTTTGTACGGCTAGCCCAACGTTTCCAACAATACCTAGCCCAACAGAGAAGTGATACATGTTATCTTAAAACTACAAATATGTCTGGCGTTTCACAATCGTGCAAATTTTAAATATCAGTCCAAAGAAAGGCAACTTTGCTCGTTCGCACAAAAGAAAAACATCACACGTGCAGTTTAAACGTGCCTGTCTCATCAGCATTTAGTCATGGAGGCGACTGCGAAAAGTCCAACTACGTCATTAATAATTAGCACCCAAATCACCGATGCAATCGCACCAATTATTGCACTTAGCTGTTCAAATATGCCTCCTCTTCAAAAGCACGCTAGTCCGCAAGCGCTCTGGCCGATCTCCGTAACAACGCGCGACGTTCTGGCTGAAATTACTCTTTTTCTGTCCGCTTAGCGGCCGATTTTAGTGAGATGTCACGCTAACCAATCTTAACGTGACCATTTATCAACGCCCCCACGCATTTCCTTCATATCGGCACAAGAGGAATCGCAGACCGGAAGGACAGGCATCGCGCGTAGTATGTCATCTTATCGACAGTCCCCTCGTAAAAAGAAAGACGCACAGACGAGGCGAAAGCTGACTGTGCAGTGACTTACGACGGGATAGTATCCTTTCTTCTATCTTCTTACTCACGATTATCTCGAAAGGACCAGCAGATTCTACTATAGCAAAACCAGAAACAAGTTCTATGCAGTTCGCCGCCAGGAGAGCTTTTTTGAGGAGCACATCGCTGCGAATACGAAATGCTCCTCTGCATAAAACGCCGAAGGATTTTAAAAAATAAAGTGGGCGAGTCCCCGCCTAACCAAACACGAGCATGAAATGAGAAGCGCCTCTAAGGTCGTTGCCTCTAAAATAAGCACCCGAAGATTCAGCGCCGCTCCGCGACCGGCGTTTCCCAACGAGTTATATGCGCGCTCGCAAACACACACGCGCGCACGTAAAAAAAGCGGCAATAAGCACCAGCCCAACCATTTCGCTAACGGCAACAGCGCGCGCTAATCGAGCTCTCTTTTCGCCGCCGCATCGTCTGTGGCGGCCGAATTTAGCTCTATTTTCCGAGAACTTTTCGCTAAGCCTAACCGCAAGGTAACCATGTGAGCGCGGCCGCGTTGCCGAGAAAAAAGCAGTCGCCGACGGCGTGCACCGATGATACGCCCAACGGTCACGGTGCCGGCGAGCCTCGCGCTAACGCCGCGCACCGCGCACGAACGCGTCTCAACGTGTCGTCAATGAATAAGCGACGGCATGCGACCTCCAGGCCACGCCGGCCGGAGAATTTAGATTAGGCGCCATTTTGAAGCCGAGTTCATGCAACCTGCGTTTCCTCGGCCCTCCTACACCGAACCCTACTCCAAACGTAAACTGGCAGCACGAGACACTTGCCGCACGCGCTTCTTCGAGCCACATTTTGTCAACGAAGTGCCATGGACACGACGTCTTACCGTTCAGGGCTTCGATGGCCTTGCTAATCACCAAGTCGTCAGCACACTCGACGAAAGCATAGCCCCCCTTCTTCAGGAGCACAGATTTGGGAACGGCGCCGGTTTGCTCGTGAAACAGTTCTCGGATAGATCCTTCGTTCACGTCCGCCGGTAGATTGCCGATGTAGAGCTTGTTCATGATGAGGACACTGATCTATGGATACAGTTTTGAGACAGTTTTTGGGGTTGGGAAACAAGAAGAAAAGAATAATAAAAGAAAAAAAAAACTAACACGCCGACGGTGCACTGAAAAATGCTCGTGTGAGTGCCGCCTCACGTTGTCGATCGCCACCCTCTTGGAGCAGCCTAAAATGTGGCACGCAATAACCCACGTGACCCAAAAAAAACAAAAAAAAAAGTTTCACTTTGTCAACTTCTATAATGTAAGTTTAAAAAAGTAAGCTTAATAATTTTTTCTGTAGTAAAATACGATATCATAAAATAATTTAATTCTGATCAGCGCATGTAGCGTCAAAGTGCAAAGAGGAAAGTTTAGCCGTCGCGGATAACCGAGCTACAACCGAAACTGACTGTGGCGTCTGCTACAAGCATGGCCGCAAGCCGCTGCGAGATATCATTTGAATTTACCGTTGGTCGTCTGTTTCCCGACCGTCCTCAGAAAAAATTAAGTTCCGTTGACCGTCAGAAAACAGACATCCAACCACTGCTGTATCAAGCAACTCAGAACACTTAGCAGACAGCGCTGCGAAACATAAGCAAGGAAGTCTCAGTGCAGTTAATTTTGATCTGCGACGCTTTCTGCAGAATAACTACATATATTACAACTACAACTTGTAGACGTAAGTTCACGTCAAATTACCTATTATTTTCGCACCTTTGTGTTTACAGTATGCGACCTAGTACGTTTTTGTCGCGAGCGCACGTTGTGCGCTGTGGCCGCTAGTCGCAACAATGAGTACACGTGATTACGTGTCACTGCCTTCGTTCGACGACAAAAAGGTTCAGATCTGCGATATGCCTTGCACGTAATAAATACGTCATATTTTGCGACGTAAATCTATAAGGTTTAATCACGTTGAATTATGCGACGCGTACTGATAGACGGGTTTTATTTTATTTTTTTTTTTTTTTTTTTTTTTTTTTTTGCAGTTATGTGACGCACACTGTTGTTTTAGTCGTGAATTGTAGAAGTGAGAGAAATTATTCTAGCCTTCGCAGTGTTGCGAGCTGCGCGTATGGAACGTAATTTTGCTGTAAGGAGTTATAGTAATGCGAAGAATTTGTAGCCGGTGTCTGCCGCTATAATCGATTTGAACAGAGTATTTATAAGCGCAGTCTCGGAGATCATACGTGTGCGCGCCTATTACAGACGCATAACATTATGTAAGCACATGCGATGTATGAGCGCCAGTGGGCAGAAAATAAGACGCATTCTTATGCACATACGGTTACTTTGCTGCTATAATTGTTTGGTCATATATGAATGAGCCATAACTTCTGGTGACCGCTTCTGAGAATTTTATGCAATAAATAAAATAACAAAAGTCGTGCGTTTACTGCAGAGCGCGCACTTCCGCGCGGCATAGGTTGCGCACGAAGTTATTAATTGGAGCACGCAACTCATAAGGTTTTGGGATTTCCCAGTTCATTTTTCACCATAATTGAAGTACAGTAGAAACTCGTTGCATCATTCCTGCCTGTTACGTTTTCCCGGTTGTTACGTTTATCTTTTCAGTTGTGACATTCGAAAACTGCGACGGTGCCTCTGGGGGGAGGGGCGTATTCTGTAAGTGACCACCTATAGTGGGCGTGTTCATTTCTTCTGCTGCTGAAGTTATGATTGGCTGGGGGCGCCTGCCTCCTTCCCACGCGTACCCCAGCTTAGCCAGTCAGAACGCGCTCGCACCGATCCTAAATGCAACGCGGTCATCACGTGGCTCCTTGGGCCCTATTTGACGGTTTTGATCCTTTATTTCTTTTTGTTGCGGTCTTAGGCCAAGTAACAGGCGAATGAGTCCCTGATGGAAAGAACTGCTAGCGCACGTGCTTGCATAGCCTATTTATATTAGGTCATTAATCTTTTTGGCGCTAAGTGATAAAAATAACAAGGCGCATTAAAAAAAGAAAAAATGCATAGCTTTGATTGCAAGCTCACTCCTGCACTCGTCGACATATTGTTGGTTATTGTGCTCGTGCAATTTCACGTAACAGGTTTAGCGAGTGGCAGAATAAATGTAAATATTATCATTGCCTAATTGCTGGGCTATCTTGGTTCATACATTTATGGCAGAAAAGGCGTGAGACCGTGTGAAGAAACGACCGGACAGGAAAGAAAGTCACTCGCAACTGTATAAGCTTATTCAAAGAAGACAGACGCACTTTTCAATATCGTGCGAGCGTGCGCAGACACAGTTGCGTGCCGTAATCAGACCAGATAACCACGGGAGTGAAATCGCCAACATGCATGCTTGTTGACTGTAACATACACTAGAAGAACAATGTTGATTGCTGCTTAGCGTCACAAAGCTACATCGCTGACGTTCTTGCCTGTGCGGTCGTTTTTCTTCATATGGTGTCGCGTCTAAATTTCCCGTCATGTATAAAGCTCAATGCCTCGGTATCAGAGGGGCGTGTGCGAATTAAAAACACCCGCCTTCACCACAAAGCTGCATTATCGTTATGTGCATGTCGTTTTCTATAAAGCAAGTGTAAATAAATGCTACACGATTACAATATATATATATATATATATATATATATATATATATATATATATATATATATATTTCTATATATTGTCACGCGCTAAGGCAAGCGCAAGCAACAGTACCAGCAGCCAGACACGAAGAATGCCAGACACGAAGGAAGACGGTTCTCCAGCTGGCGCGGGATCTTCGACTTCGTCGTCTTCTCCGTTCTTGCTGGGCACCCAATGATGATTGTTGGCTGGCTCAAAACACCAGGTGGCATTATTCCCCCTCCCAATGAAGCATCGACTCGATGCTCAAACAGAAGACGTACATGAAAAGTACACAAATGAGGTAAGACGCACAAAAAAAAAAAATGTAAACGTGCTAGCCCAGATACGGACATGCACACTAGGCAAAAAATGCGTTCTGTGGTCGGGAAAAACAATTCGCTTCGGAGTTCTTCGGAGGACGATGCGACTACAGCAAAAAGTTTGTTCAACAGTACGCTATGTAAACATCACCGTGTAAAATACGGCTTGAGGCGGACGACATGTACAATCTCTGCACGGGGTAATCGGCGCTTGGACGATGGCAGGTCTCCGTCAGGAATCACTTCATAGTTCACGTCGCTAACACGCCTTAGCACTGTGTACGGTCCGAAGTACTTGCTCAGGAGTTTCTCGCTGAGGCCTCGCCGTCTAATGGGGGTCCAAACCCAAACTTGGTCGCCGGGCTCATAGGTAACTTGTTGATGGTGGAGATTGTACCTTATTGCATCTGTAGACTGCTGCTGTCTTATGTGCACACGGGCCAGTTGACGTGCTTCCTCGGCGCGCTGAATGTACTCCTCGACGTCAGGAGCTAACTGGTCGAGCTCATCGATGTCGTCATACGGAATCATGGCGTCGAGCATAGTTTGGACATCTCGACCATAGACGAGACGAAACGGCGTGAATCGTGTAGTTTCCTGCGTGGCAGTGTTGTACGCAAACGTTACGTACGGCAGGATTTCGTCCCACGTTTTGTGTTGCACATCCACGTACATAGATATCATGTCTGCCAGTGTTTTGTTTAGTCTTTCCGTCAAGCCGTTAGTCTGAGGGTGGTATGCAGTGGCCTTTCGATGACTCGTATAACTCAACTTGAAGATGTCGTCCAGGAGCTTCGCCGTAAATGCGGTCCCTCGGTCAGTGATGATGAATGACGGTGCGCCATGCCGAAGCACAATGTGATGCATAAAAAACTGGGCAACCTCAGATGCTGTCCCGCGTGGTAGTGCCTTCGTCTCAGCGTAACGCGTCAAGTAATCAGTTGCGACAATGATCCACTTATTGCCGGAGGAAGACAAGGGAAAAGGGCCAAGAAGGTCCATTCCAACTTGATCAAACGGCGTACGCGGAGGGTCGATGGGTTGTAGAAGGCCTGCAGGCTTGAAGGGGGGTGACTTGCGGCGCTGGCATTCACGACATCCTTTCACGTAGCGTTTGACGCAAGCAGTCAGTCTAGGCCAGTAGTACAGCTTTCGTACCCTGTCCAGAGTCCTTGAGTAGCCCAAGTGACCAGATGTCGGCTCGTCGTGGCAGGCTAATAGAATGTCGTCGCGAAGGGCTTGAGGCACTACTAGAAGATGTGGTTTGTCGCCGGCACCTGTGTTTCTTTTGTATAAGATGCCCTCTCGTAGGCAAAACGACGACAACCGTCGCGAAATCGAGCGAGGAATGGACGCGATGCCGCCTTCTAAGTGAGAGATGATGGGCCTTAACTCAGTGTCCGATCGCTGTTTAGCGAGCAGATCCGGCCCGCTGAGGGCTCCCAGGAAGGCGCTGTCATCTTCCTCGTCAGGATTCTCAGATTCAACAGGTGCTCGTGATAGCGTGTCAGCATCTTCATGTTTTCTGCCTGACTTGTACACGATGGTGATGTTAAATTCCTGGAGTCGTAGACTCCAACGCGCTAATCGTCCAGAAGGGTCTCGAAGGTTGGCCAACCAGCATAAAGCGTGATGATCAGTCACAACTTTAAATGGCCGCCCGTAGAGATACGGCCTAAACTTTGTAGTAGCCCAAATGACCGCGAGGCACTCCTTCTCTGTGGTGGAATAATTGGACTCGGCGCGTGACAGAGTGCGGCTCGCGTAGGCTATAACTCGTTCAGTCCCGTCTTGCCTTTGCACCAGGATAGCTCCGAGACCGATATTGCTGGCGTCAGTGCGTACTTCTGTGTCGGCGTCCTCATCGAAATGACCAAGCACGGGAGGAGAAGACAATCGACGTTGTAGCTCCGCAAAGGCGGTCTGTTGTTCATCAGTCCAGAGGAATGGCACGTCGTCACGCGTAAGGCGAAATAGCGGCTCTGCAATCTTCGAAAAATTTTCAATGAAGCGGCGATAATATGCGCACAAGCCCAAAAATCGTCTGACACTTTTCTTGTCTGTTGGAGCTGGAAAAGCAGCTACGGCAGCAGTCTTCTCGGGATCGGGCCGAACACCTGCCGCGCTCACGACGTGTCCGAGAAACTTCAGTTCCTCGTAACCAAAATGGCATTTCTCTGGCTTGAGGGTAAGGTCAGCCGATCGAATGGCTTCGAGTACATTCCGAAGGCGTCGAAGGTGCTCGTCAAAAGATTCCGAAAAGACAACGACATTATCGAGATAGACGAGGCAGCTTTTCCATTTGAGGTCAGCGAGAACGGTATCCATCATTCGCTGGAATGTGGCTGGAGCGGAACAGAGGCCGAAAGGGAGTACTCGAAATTCGTAAAGGCCGTCCGGAGTAACAAAGGCAGTTTTTTCGCGGTCCCGCTCATCTACTTCAATTTGCCAGTAGCCACTTTTCAGATCGATAGAGGAGAAATACTTTGCACGCCTCAGCCTGTCCAGAGAATCGTCGACACGAGGCAACGGGTACACGTCCTTCCTTGTGACGTTATTTAGCTTCCGGTAGTCAACACAAAACCGAAGCGTGCCATCTTTCTTTTTAACAAGCACGACTGGCGATGACCAGGGGCTGCATGAAGGCTGTATTACGCCGTCTTGAAGCATTTCCTTCACCTGCGTTTGAATGGCATGTCGTTCGGTTTGGGAGACACGATAAGGCCGTTGCCGTATGGGGTGCGCGTCGTCATAGGTGATGATACGGTGTTTCGTAATCGCCGTTTGACGTATCTTCGACGACCGTGCAAAGCAAGAGTGAAACTCGAGTAACAGCTCGCGCAAGGGTTGTTTGTTGTCTTCAGGAAGCGTTGGACTAATGTCGACGTTGCGTAAAGGTGCTTCAGCAGTGTCAACTGCCTCGGAAACAAAACATTCAGTGACATCGGCGATTGGGTCGGCGTAGGCGATGACAGTACCGGGGAAAAGGTGGCGGTGTTCGTAGCTGAAGTTCGTGACAAGAACGTCAGAGTGGCCATCATGAAGATCAATAAGGCTTCTTGCTACGCAAACACCTTGAGAAAGCAGGAGCGAGTGATTGCTTTCTGCGACCGCTTCACCGTGTAAGAGCCTGTCACATGCCACTTGAACCACGACACTTGCACGCGGTGGTAACGTGACAGCGTCGTCGGTAACACGAAGAGGTGCTCGAGGGTGGATGGTGTTGGTCGTCGCTGCGGCGCTCTTTGTCGAGAAAGTGACGAGGCGTTGGCGAATGTCGATGATAGCTCCGTGCTCCCTGAGAAAGTCCATGCCGATGATTAGGTCTCGAGAACACTGAGCGAGAATGCTCAAACTGGCAACAAATGTAGAGCCGCGAATCTCTATTCGTGCCGTGCACATGCCGAGTGGTGTGACAATGTGCCCGCCAGCTGTACGAACTGGCGTTCGATTCCAAGGCGTCGTCACTTTCTTTAGAAGGGTGGCCAGGTTTTCGCTGATTATTGAATAATCCGCTCCAGTGTCCACTAAAGCAGTCAATTCACGACCGTCGAGCAATACAGGAATGTCCAAGGAAATTTTTCTTCCGTAATCAGCAGGTACTGTCGTCGTCGATGTATCGTCGATCCGCGTACGCGTCAGCAGGGGTCCTTGAGCACGTCCAGACTGAGCGGCCTCGCCCCCGAAGGCCGCTGTGGTTAGTTTTCCCGGCGCGGGCTGGGCGACCGACCCGGCACCACGCTCGAATATGTACGGCGAGTCGGAGAAAACCGCCGCGGCGAAGGGGAGCGTGACTGGTGCCGAGCTGATGAGGATCCGCGCTGCTGGGCAACGTATTCTTCAATTGCAGGAGGACGCTGGCCGAACCTAGGTCGCGGCGAGTTTGTTGGGAATCCGCGTAGTCCGAGCTCTCGATATGAGCACTGTCGGTAGACATGCCCAGCTTCGCCACAGTGAAAGCAAAGGGGACGGCGATCAGGTGCCCGCCACACGTCTGATTTTCTTGGGGCCTCCTGTCGGTTGTCGTGGTAATACGAGGCCGCTTGGTCGGGCGGTAGTATGGCCGGGGACGCGGTGCGAAACGGGGAAGAAGGTGGTGCAGGTTGCCGCAAAGCTTGCGAATATGACATACGGGGGCTGTTAGTTCTTACCGGTTGAGCTTCCGTGTTGAAGGGTGGTTCTCTTAGCGCATGCTGGACTTCGTCACGGACAACGCTGGACAAAGAGCTGAGCGTCGGCTGTGAAGGTACCGACAGTTTCTGGAGTTCTTCGCGGATGACGGAACGGATGAGCTCTCGGAAGAAATCGACGTGGCCCCCGAGAGCTCCGAAGAAGTCCGTAGGTGAGGCAGCGTTCACTTGGCGTTCGTATGATGTTGCCCGCTGCCGAAGAGTCTGTTCCATGGTGACGGCCTCGGAAAGAAATTCTGACACAGTCTTGGGAGGACTGCGTACGAGACCACCGAACAGCTGCTCTTTCACTCCGCGCATCAGGTACCGCACCTTCTTTTCTTCTGACATGCTGGGGTCGGCTCGTCGAAAGAGACGCGTCATGTCCTCGACATACATTGCGACACCTTCGTTCGGCATTTGAATACGGGACTGGAGATCACGCTCAGCTCGTTCTCGGCGATCAGGGCTCGCATAGGTCTCAAAAAGACGGCGTTTGAATTCTTCCCATGAAGTTAGGGTATCTGCACGGTTCTCATACCAAACACGTGCGCCATCGTTAAGGCTGAAATATCCGTTTTTCAGTTTGTCTACATCGTCCCACTTGTTGAACGCGGCAACACGTTCATAGTGCACCAGCCAATCTTCAACATCCTCATGCATGGCACCGTGGAAGGGATTCGGTGTTCGCGGATTGAGTAGCGTACAATGAATCGGCGTAGTACCTTCCATACCGGTTGGGGTGGTCGGAGCTGCCATTGTCTCTGGGAGGAGTCCAAACTCAGGGGCTTGTCCACGGATCCTTCTGCTGGCGCGGTGTACAGGCGTAACCACCGGTACGGGACTGGAGCTCCTGCTGCTCGGAGGGGTTTGGTGCATAGATTAGATTACCCAGCACCTCCACCAGTTTGTCACGCGCTAAGGCAAGCGCAAGCAACAGTACCAGCAGCCAGACACGAAGAATGCCAGACACGAAGGAAGACGGTTCTCCAGCTGGCGCGGGATCTTCGACTTCGTCGTCTTCTCCGTTCTTGCTGGGCACCCAATGATGATTGTTGGCTGGCTCAAAACACCAGGTGGCAATATATATATATATATATATATATATATATAGAGAGAGAGAGAGAGAGAGAGAGAGACTTCACGTTTATGGCGCATTGACCATAAAAATAGAGCATATTAAACCTTCGCAACATATAAGCTATCGCTTGTCTGTATACGTACTGTGTAGCTTTCATAGCTCACCCACATTTCGCAGAATTCTTATTATGTATATAACGTCTGCTCCACAAAAAGTGCTTTCGGTGCCTTCGAGCAACAATAACGCAATACCAACGGCTTACGCACAAATTGGCCGACGGCTGCGCGTCCACGCTTCCATTCACGGCAACCAAACTTACACCCCCGAGGTCTGTCAAAATCGCGTGGTGCGAAATTCGTTACACGAAAGGCAAACCTCTCTGTTGCGTTCTTGCGACCTCGTAACACAGCATCACGCAAACGCAAATTGGGCAACGATACTTGCGCGAAATACGCCGCACGCATGGCGCCGACGCCATAACAAAAGTATAGATGTAATAATAATAATAATAATAATAATAATAATAATAATAATAATAATAATAATAATAATAATAATAATAATAATAATAATAATAATAATAATAATAATAAAACAAATGAAGAAAACAAAATGCGCGGCCGGCGTTCGTGTTTCCGTGGAGACGGAGCGAGCGTATACCACGTGACTCAACTCTACCAATAGAGACGCGCAGACCTCCTCGAATTCGCCCTCCCTCGCCCGCTCGGGCGGCAAGATAAAATGATGTCGCTACCTATATTTTATACTAGGGGTGGGCGAATAATCGAAGTTTCGAATACGATTCGAATATTGCGCAGAAATTAATGGTATTCGTATTCGAAAATGAAGTATTCGGTATATTCGAATCTCGAAACTAACCATATATTTTGCAGCAACCGACTGTTAGCGGTCTGGTTACTGTTCTCTGTCTGCTAAACTAAATATCAGAAATTATCAGAAGGGAAACGGCAAATGTTTTCGAAACAAAAATGAGTAATTCGTTCCTTCCCCCCATTTTTTTCTTTTCCGTTTCACGGCGGAAACCTGCCTATACATGACAACCTGTGAATTTTGCTTGTAATCTGTCATTTAGTGTATTTGGCAGTCTATAGTCGTGGGCAGTAGTTTCATCTCTTACGCCACTACCAATCATATCTTCCCTAAAACGAACCCTCATACGTGTGATAATGGCGCAGAAGTCCTTCAGCGAATTCTTTTTTTTTTTCTTTTTCCACAACTTCAGATCTTAATTATTTCGATATAACCACTTATTTAGCGGCAACCACTGAATAAGCTGATACATATCCTTAGAAGACTTACTTGCAATCCGTCTCTAAAGATGTTGAGTTCTTCGTGCACTTTTTAAATGGCAATTAATAATTTTATCTTTAAAAGTGATTGCCTCTGATACTGTGCGGCCTTTTCTTCACTGATCAGTAGAAGAGTGGTACACATATATATAACAAAATATGCGTTCCTGAACGCATATATATAAAGCAGGAACTTCCTGCTTTAAATACATGCGTCTGCGTTTGACTACTCGATTCGATATTCGACACTTACTATTCCTATTCAAGAAAAAATGTCCAACGATTACGATACTCCGTAATACGAAATTTGAGCGCAGCTGTATACGTGTTTTTACTTCGCGATATATTGAGGCAAAAAATTTGAGACCCAAATCACCGCACCGACTGACAGTGGGCCAGTGCCGTCAGAGTCTTCGCATGAGGAAGGGGAAGTATGCATGGGAACGCTGGTGTGATGAACCAGCTATGGAAGAAGACGACGAACCCGCGAGCAGTGGTACTAGCGTGTTCGAGCGGTTACGCCGAGGGACGCCGACGCTCACCCTCCTCCTAGCACTCAACCCAGGAACGGGCCCCTAAGAGCTGCACTCTGGTACTATGGCGCCATCTCAGTCTCGTGCTGCACTCTGCTCTCCTCCTCACCATTTCGCCATACTCTCTTTCTCCACTTTCCGCCTCCTTCTTCCACTGTAGCTTCCTCTTCGTGCTCTTCGCTATCACCGTCTTTCATCCCCCACTGCGCTCCGCGTTCGCTCATTCGCTGTGCTTGTTCGCTCGGTTACGCCGAGGGACGTCGAGGCACACCGACGCTCAACGCAGGAATGGGCGCCTAAGAGCTGTGCTCTAAAATTGATATTTGCCCCATCTCTACTTTATACTTATTTTATTCAGGGAGCTTAAGATGACGGCGCTCTTCATCCCGGTACCGCGCTTCAGTGAGCTATATATCACGCGCTCGTGCACTTGTCCCCTCCCGCGTTGCGCGCGCTTTACCACGTGACCTTATACATCGGGCACCGTTTCTCTGCTGCTGTAACCATATATCTTCGTAAAGAACCTTTAGCCTGACGTTTCCACCTTTGTTTGAAGGGGTCCTGAACCACCTCTCGGGCTTGGTGAAAAAAGTCGCAGTTTCGCCCGAAAGGCGAAGAGGCGTCGATTGCGATAGCAAATCAGTAGACAGGTATACGAAGTTAAGGGTGGTAGCTTTATCAGCTGTATAAACTTGTCAACATTCGCTTACTAACTAAATTAACAAGCATGGTGTCACGCGCGCACAAGAAAACATATGAACACATCGCACTCGATGACCGCGGAACAGGGGCGTAGCCAGAAATTTTTTTCGGGGGGGGGGGGGGGGGGGCAAGCTTCTGGTTTCCTCTAGGTCACGTGATCGATAATAAATGTCGGTAGTTTCAGCACACTCTATACATGTATATCAAAGACATTCAGTAGACCAGTCTCGAAAACGCATCATTGAGACGACCCGCCCAATCGGAGAAGACATCGTTAATCGTTGATCTCCGTTAAGCGTAGATGGCGTCGTCCTCGTCGGGGCGAAGTGCGTTTCACAAGTCAAGGACGGCTATACGCGTGAAAATGCACGTGTGACCAGGCTATACCTACTCCCATAGAAATAGCTTGTTCGCTGCGTCTTTGCGCTAGAAAACTTAAATACGCGCAAAAACGCGTAAGGCTCTTTTTTCTTTCGAAGCTTTCGTCGCCCTGCTCCCTCATACAACAGGGTTGCATTTCCTGCGGCAAGTGCATGGGCCGCTCTGTCTTCCGCTGTGTGCGAGCGTGAAGCCGTCATTTGCCTTTACGTCAACAGATTCAGAATTGTAAAGAATATTTCACCGCACAGCGTAGATATGGCATGTGTACGCATTTTAAGTAGTGCGTGCAACTCATTTCTGCTTCACTTACGCCGGTGCAAACAGGAAGCGGCCTCGTACCTCACAGAATCTCGACTGATTGGTGTACTAGTGATGCAGGAATGAACTCCGGTATTGTTCAGTGCATAGTGAACATAATCAATTTCTCAGGACGCCTGAACTCCGACGAGAACTGTCAGCACCTGCAACAAGAGTTCACTTACGCTGTACTGCGCACAGCAGTAATTCATGCTTGTCGGCTGTCTGTTTCGTGAATTCTGTTGCCAGTCGGTGGAATTCCACTGCTGTCATCAACCCCTTCGTGTGTACATTGCTGGTTTGGGATTCCACAACAAAACAGCAACTATACCAGCCTTCCGTAATTGCTGGTTTGGGATTCAACCACATAACAGTAATTACCAGCCTTCCGTATAGGGGCCCAATCGCAAACAAGAGACGTTTCTCGCGCAGACTAAGCCTACGTTCACACTTGGGAAGCGGCAAGCGGGCGGAAGGGCCAAAGCGGCCGGAAAATTTCTTCCGCGCCTGTCCAAGTTGTTTACATTTGTTTTGCTAGCGCCGCGGCCGCAGCTGCCGTTTTCGTCCAGATCCATCTAGTCTGCGTACGTTTGTCGGCGTGGTGGCGCTCATTATCGCATTATGTCGAGCGGTATGTTCATTCTTTGACCCACGTACCGTCATCAAAAGTGATCATTTTACGCAACTTCGCGTGTCATCTGCGACCTTCGGTAAATTCCTCGTTGGCGTTCCGTAATTCTCCGCAGACGGGCGCGGTAGCGCTGAGTCACAGGTTGGTGCCTAGGCGTGAGAATATTTCTTTAATAGCCTTTATTTACAATTTGTAATAACATTTCATCATTTCGTATTGTCGGCGCCTCCAGGACACCAAAGGGGCAACGGGAACACCACAGCTAAAACCCGGGCTGGCCCTTGTGTTGGGGCTCGCCAAAGCCTGCGCGTCCTACGTGAGACCTACGCTCCCAATCTATCGTCGCGACGAGAATGAATGAAATGAATGAAAAACTTTATTTTTACAAAGGAGTTTTCCCGGCGTGGACTGAAGGCCACAGGGGCCCTCAGTCCAGGGCCCCTGTGGCCTTTGCCATCTTGCGAGGTCTGTCGATCAGCTTGAGCTGTTCTTCAGGCTTCGAGCAGGATAGCGCAGCCTCCCACTGCTCCGGTGTTGGTGTTTTGTGTACTGGCGCTACCTTTGGTTTTTGGCAAGCCCATGTAACGTGACGAGAAAGCACCCCGCGACTTCTGCAACATACCGTACACGTGCGAGGAGAATTATGGAGCGCCAACGAGGAATCTGCCTAACTAGTGTCTGCCGTGGAAGTGGAAGAAGAAATGGCTTTTATACTTCTACCTACTTGTTTTCTAGAAATGGACAATGAATAAACGGAAGACGCGGACACCTCGGAAACGGCGGTGGTGGGTTCGCCTGGCTTTGCAAAAGCGCGAGAAGTTGGGTCACGCCAAGGCTTCGTTGCCGCACCTCCGGTCGCGCGACGTTGAATACTATCGCGAGTATTGCCGACAGTACGTTTTAGTGCCACTCTTGTCGTAGAGCAAGGGCTGGTTCTTGATCGCGTCGATCAGCATTACAGCCTACACTTCTGGTGCCACGTTCAATTTTACGACCGGTTGTTTACATGCTAGTGTAGCTTGCAGTGAAGCAGAACGACTTTCCGCCGCGTTTCCGCTTCGCCATGGCGAAAAAATCGGCCCGAGACTGATTTGGCTCGCAGCCTGTTTTTCTGCCTGTTTTGCCGCCTAGGCGGGCGGATTTTTGCAAGATTTTGCCGCTTCCGACAGCTTCGAGACCAAGTGTGAACGTAGCCTAAGATCCTGCGCGAGCGCGGCCTAACCGGCACCTGAAGGGAAGCGGCGGAAATGTATACCGGAGATTTCGACCACCTGGGGTCTTTTACGTGCACCTAAATCTATGTAAACGGGCCTCGAGCGTTTTCGCCATCATCTAAAATGCGGCTGCCGCATTTGTTGCTTCATTTGTTGCACATTTGTTGCTTCAGAATGCGACCGCCACATTCTCGCCCAAAACTTCACAGAGTGTCAAAGCCTTGACAAACACCGTGACAGTTTTTTACATATGCAGACATGATTCGCTGTAAATTACCAACCAAACGGAAGCGCCCAGGAATGAAATTGTGATAGTAGCACCGGTTTCATGAATTATGTCAGCGCGAAGCGACGAAAACAAAGGGCGGGTTTCCACAAACAAAGGGCGAGTTTCCGCGGCAGTGGCTACGCCACTGCCGCGGAAACTCGCTGTCAAAACGCTATAGGGTGATGAAGCGCGGCAGCGGCAGCGAGCGAATTGACCTTCGTGCTGCCTCTGGCTTCAACGCGAACGAAACGGCGAAAACACAGCGCACGGCGGACTCTGTTGCCCGTCGCAGATCGCTTTCAAGATAGGGCCCGCGCGGCCGCAGGTGGGGAACGATCCCACGTCTTCGCATTACGCGTGCGATATGCTCTTACCATTGAGCTACCGCGGCGCCGTTTTCCCATCCACTTTCTGGGGGTATTTATGTTTTACAACTAGAACTAACCCTGTGAGTATATATATACACGCTATTACCGCTCGCCGCAAAGAGCGCGCGGCTTCTTGGCATATGACATCCGAGATTGCCCGCGGTTGCTCGCGGCGCGCTGAAAAAATCAGTTTCACCCCACAGGCGAAGCATTTATTATTGCGATAGCAATTATATGGACACTCAAAAGCAGATTTCTGCCGCCGGCGTCGCCGTCGCCGTGAGGTTCCGTATGACGTCAATGGAGATGAAATCGTCGCCGCGCGCCGCCGAACGCTGTATGTGCGAGTGAAAGGGCGACGAGGGACGCGCTCTTTCACGGGGAGTGAACGCACGGCGGAGAACAAACGCGCGTTCTGCGCCGTGCTTCCTTAAGGGCTGCAGAAGTAGGCGTCTCTTTCCTCCTTTACAATCACCATATATGTAGAGCAAACGCGCCTTCTTCCGACGCGCGAGAGGCCGTGGGGAAGGGGGGAGGAGGGGGAGGGAAGGGAGGCGACGTTTAGCTGCGGCACCAAGTGCCAATTTATATCAGAGGCTCCGGCAACAGTCACCAACGCCGCAGGCATTTTGAGCGAACGCGGGCAAAACGCCGACGGCGTCGACAACAGTTCTGCGCGTTGCCGGTGCTGCTGCATGTCCAAGTTTCTACAGCTGATAAAGCTAATATCATTACTCCGTATAGCTCTCTACAAATTTGCTATCGCAATTGATGCTTCGCCTTTCAGGTGAAACTGCGACAACTTTTTACGACAGTAAATTATTAGACACCTATACGAAGTAAGCTTAGTCGTTTAATCAGCTACAAGATTTCTACAAACATTCGCTTACTAACTCAGTTACCAAGCACGTTGTCACGCGCGCACAGGAAAACACGAACACATCTCACTCGATGACGGCGGACACACGCTGTCAGATCGCTGGCGTGATGAACACCGGCAGCAGCGGCGAGCGAATTTCCATTCGTGCTGCTTCGTTTCAACGCGAACTATATATATAGGCGCGCGCGAACACAGTGCACACGAAGCGATCAGCTATCTTCGGTCGGCTAGCCTTCGAACCCTGCGTAGATTGCCTCCAAGGAAGGAAGGGCGTGGCCACGCTCAGCCGCCGCAGCTTCAGTAGAAAAGATGCGCATATCTCCCCGCCCTCGTTCCTGGTTAGCGCGAGAAGGCATCGTCGTATCAAGCCACTATAGACCATTTTACGGAAACGTTTAGGTGCCGCCATCTTGGGCTGATAAGGCGGCTGTTTTCTGTCTTCAACAGCGAAGTGTACGTTACTACAGTCGATTCGCCAGCATGAAAATAGTTGTGTAAATGCGTTCAGCGTTTCACGACCACGTTAGGTGACTTCAATTCTCATAAAACGTAGAAATTGTTCCTGTAACAGCCCAAGATGGCGGCGCCCATGAATCGAATATAAAATCGTCTATAAGGCTCACTTATAGGCTCACTCTTGCGAGCTTTCGCTCGCACCTCATACGGCGCGCGGCCGTGGTGTTATATACTTTTATATACTTGGACTTTATACGGAACATCACGGCGACGCCGAGGCGGCATGCAAGGAGTTAGTCATAGTGCCAACACCCAAGTGCGCGCGTCGTTTGTTTAGATATTCTTTAAAGGCTGCTAAACAAGATAACTGCAATTACCTGCCCTGCGGATTTTTCAAGAATGTTTCAGTGGTATATATAGTACTCATTTATGACAAATTTAGCCAAAGTGAAATTCCGTTGCCAGTTGGCATTTAAATATTGTTTTTTTTCATACTCTGCCTGGGCCTGCCCCACTGATTGACCTGGTCAAGCTCCAGCCCGCTGAAGCGCTAGCCAAGGAACTCGAGAACCCATGCAACACGACACAGACTAGAGGAGTCAACCTCAAATTTCTCCTCTCTAAGCACCCTACTGCGTAGTTCGCAGATTATGTAATTAATATGTAGTGACCAAGTTAGGTTAGATGTTATGTGAACACCTAAATATTTGTAGGAGTTGACAGCTTCTAAGGAAGTGTTAGTTAAGTAGTAGGTACAGGGGGCTGCTAGAACTATAGACGGGATACACGCATAACTTTCATTTTATTGCGATAGCAATTATATGGGCACTCCAAGCGGATTTCTGCCGTCGCCGTGAGGTTCCGTATAACGTCCAAGGGCGATAAAATCGTCGCCACGCGCCGTATGCTGTATGTGCGAGGGAGGCACATACAGCGTGCGAGGGACGCGCGCTTGCACGGAGAGCGAACGCGACGTCTCCGTCGCGCGAAAGGCCGTGAGGGAGAGAAGCGAGGGAGGGGGGGTGACGCCGTTGTGCTCAGAACCAACTGCACATTTAGCGACCCGGCGCAAGGGATCTGGTGTTTCAATCTCGCGCGCGAAAGGAGGAAAGTGGGAAGGCAGCGCGGGAGGGAGGGGTGCGGCTTCTACTCTGCCAACACCTGCGCACTTCGCGCTGCTACGAGCGGTCGCGCGCACCGTTTCTTGAAAGCGATCTGCAAACAGCTGCTACCTTTGTATGCGCTGTGCTTTCGCCACTCACTTTCCGTTGAGAGAGAGAGAGAGAGAATAAACATCTTTAATGTCTAAATGCAGCTTTGGAGAGGCGTCCTCATTCTAGAATGCCTTGAGCTCGGGCCGCGTCCTGGGCCCTCGCAATCAGCCATTGCTGATCTTCGAGGTCGGAGCTGGCCAAGGCTCTCTCCCAAAGCTCGGTGGTGTGGTAAGGGTTTCGAGGATTGAGTGGTGCCTCTCTGCAGCCCCCTACTATGTGCCTGAGGGACCCGGGCTCTGCGCAGAAGCGGCATTGCGGAGAGAATTGTGTAGGGGCTATGAGGTGGTTTCTGGTTGGGTGGGGGAATGTGTTAACCTGTAGGAGCTCGGAGGAATCGCTCCTGCTCTCTAGGTAGTTGAAGCGATAGACCGCACGAACCTTCGCTCGCTGCTGTGACGCGCTTGCTCGCGCCAGCGTTTTGACAGCGGTTGTTCGCGGTCATCGAGTGCGATCTACAACTGTATTCATGTTTGCTTGTGCCTGCTCACACCATGCTTGTTCAGTTATAAGCGAATGTGTCCCAGTTTATACAGCCGATAAAACTAATATCTTTACTACGTATAGCTCTCTACTAATTTGCTATCGCAATTAATACTTCGCCTTTCGGGCGAAACTGCGTCTTTTTTAAAGGTGTAAGCATTCCTACGCCTACCCAACGAGGAAGCCTGTCCGGCCGTCACGCAAGACGAATCACTATAAATAAATTAATATATGAAAAAAAGTCACAGGCCTGCGCGGCACACGCAGCACAGTCACAGCGTAAGGTGGTTGAGTGGCGCAAGAGTAGCTTCAATTTCGGCACCACATGTAGCAAGGTCTTCGCGGCAAAGTGTCTTCGCCTCGATTTTGACGAGAACGACCTGAACTGTCCGCCCGGCGTCGAGCTGCGGCTTGTAATTCTCTCTGCACAGCAGTCTGCTGAGCCCGATGATGCCTGGTTGTAGCCGCGCACGTAGCTCTACGATTCGCTTCTTCAGCAGCGGTTCGTACCTTGCGAGGAGACGCCATAAAGTGTACCGAAGAGGTACCCAGAATACGTGGCGCACAACATCGGGATAGCGTTGATTGCGCGCCTCGTCGCACGCGGCGGTTGCAGGCACGTTAACTAGATGGCGCCACCATACTGGCGGAAGCTCGGGTCGTCGGTGCCTGCGCGCCTGCCTATAGGGCGCGTATAAGGGAATTTTTCTTCTGCCTGATCCGACTCCCACGCAGCGGGCCTGGGTTCGATCCCGGCGGAGAGCGGGTACTTTCACATTTCCGGCGATAGCAGTTACGGGGCGGCGGCGGCATCATCGCGACCAGAAAAGGCTATTGGAATGAGCCCAAAACAGCTTACGCTGTAAAACAACAATATATTCCAAAGGAAATACAGAATGTATATCTGACCCATATGACTGTGTTGTACCGGGGGTACAAAACAAATGTCAAAGGAGAACAGTTCCTATGAAGGCTTTCTTGAAAGACTTGGTGATGGTGGAATTAAAGCGATCTTTATGCGACTTGGAGCACTGCAGACATTAGGGAAATTCCGATTTTGCGAAAATGTATTGCCGAGCACGCCACGTCCCTGATGCGCGCGCGTTCCTTCCCCGACAGAAATGCCACCGATTTCTGAGGGCTCATGCGCTTCGCGTCGCGTAACACTAACAGATGAGCAGTCAATGAGCTGATAAGGAGTGATGATGGGTTATATGGGTCTCATCACGCTTGATAATTGTTGGATAAGGTGCGAAAGAGCGATCTTAAAATGGTCGGAGCAATTATCATCAGGGTTGATAAAGGTCGGATCAAGTCCGGCGAGACTTGATAGGGGTGGGATTATGCTCGGCAAGTTTGATAAGGATCGGGAGTTCGATAAGGGCGGCTAATGACACCGGGCTGCGTGGAAATGAGCAAGTGGCACAATGCAGACGCATAATTAAACAACTCCATGCAGTGGAATTCCTGCGTCGATTTTTGATTAAGAATGCAGTAATAGAGATAGAAGCAAATGAAATGTTGGGCCATGATGCGAGTCACCCTCTTCGCAGCAAGGCTCTCTTCCGTTGCCTCGACCAATACCCGCAAGCGGCGTAATGCTCCATATTTTCGTCACGACCTCGCTTCCTTTCTGCTTGCTGCACGGCGCCGCACAATTACGTCGCACATTTTACGTCATCACATGGAGCGGGGCCGAGGAACTTCCGAGAAGGGCGTGCGGGCTTTTGTTTGAATTTCCAGCAGTTCTCACGCCATAATACGTTGCCAAATGCGATCGTCCCCATGCTCATCTCTTTGCAATGCGCAAACCCGTGCTACATGCAATGTAAAATAGAGTGGGCGTCCTTGCAAGACAACACCGGCACCAGGCTTGGGCTTTAAGCTTGTAAATCTGTCATCCTCAACTCGCTGGAAGTTCTTGTGTTATCTGCTCAAATTATTGGGCTTGAAACAAATGGTACTCCACAGCTGATCATGCGGCAAGGTACGATTTCCCGGCGCCAACGTTTGCCATCGGGAACACAGAAATTCATCTAGTAGAGTTACGCTTATTGTTTACCGGTTCGTACGTTCCCGGAAAACACGATTTTTCGGCACCAACGTTCACTACATCTCCAAACTGCGATCGCATGATACGCTTTCCAGTCGCTAGATCCCACGAAAACAAGAAAATGCGCGTGGCGCGCGCCAGTGGTGCACCGAAGGGGAGGGGATTACAACAACCGACCCCCCCCCCCCCCCCCCCCTTACATCCAGAGCCCCACCAGTCCAACGTCTACCTTCAGTGCTCTGTTCACATTGTCATGGCAATTCAGGAGGTGGCTTGAGGTCGAATTTTCCTGATTAACAAAAACCCTCTATCACTGTCTTGTACATTTATACTTATTCATTCACTCTCAAATTACTTTGAGTAAAACGCCGACGAAATAAACATTATCATTCTTGGTGTCATTACATTATTATAATTAGTAGGCATTCTATTTGCTGTTGGCTTCCTCTGGCTAAAGCAAGGAACTTGCATATTATGCAAAGTGCTTGCTCCCCACCCCCGTTTCGGGAAGAAATCCTGTGTGCGCTCCTGGCGCGCGCGATCGAGAACAGCCGCCCGCCGCCGCAACTTCACCACAATACTCGCCCGCCCGTCTTGCGTGAGAATGGCGGCGCGCGCTCAAGTTCCCTTATTCCGGTACCAGCAAATCTCTGCGGTCGTCGCACGTCGCATTCACAGTTATTGCCGCCAACACCTACTGCGATAGGCACCTTCACCTATCAGATTCGCAGCACGAAGCTTACTGCACGCTTTTAGTAGGCTACAACCCAAACGCGCCTCCGTTCTGTGCTGCAGGCGGCGCGATGTGAGCGTCACGTTTCGCTTCGGCGGCATCCGGCGTCGGCCACCAGCTCGATTTCGTATCGGTTTCCCGTGCCGTCTTAAAACACTACGCAATAGGAAAACAACATAAATGTGTCTCGGGCCGCAGAAGCCCCACCAGCTCGACGCGCGTCGGCGTCTCTTGCGCAACGCTTCGCATGGCGTAGATGTCAAATGCAGTCGAGACTGTCAAATGTTAGTTGTTCGGATCATACGTTTTCTCGGTTAGTACGCTTCTTCCCCAGAGTATGAACGAGGTTCTACAGTAAATGCACTGCCACTGTAAAGCAGGGCGAACACGAGATGACAGATAGAGATCGCACCAATTGCACAAACTGTATACACAAAAGGCATGCACTTGTTCTTTTTTTGCTTCGAAGTATTAACTGCACAGGCATTTATATCAAGTGTAGTGCCATTATTTGTCTCGTCCTTGTGTGCACTGCATTTAGATTCTGGGAAAATGTGGATCATGCAGTGCTAACTCGCCCTTAAGTTACATTTGTGTTCTGACACAAATATCTAAAAAGTGAACAAAACACACTGATGTTAGGTTCACTAATGAAGGCTAACTCGTAATTCAGTTTTCATTTTGTCTTTTCCTGTCGAACATATTGGTGCATTTTTAATATTTCATAGGCTTGTGCCAGCATGTTCTATAAACTTGAGCAGCTGAGCAACAGTGCGGCAAACAAACCTTGCAACAGAACCCTTGTGAAGTGTGCATACCCAACTTCACGCAACTGGACAGCCAGGACCAAAGTTTCATTTTATTATCTCTGTTGTTGAGAAAATGGCAGCACTCTAGCAGGAGCCCCCCTCCCCTTGGTCACTTGGGCCTGTTGTTCTGTGCGTCGGCCATAACTCTCTTGCGCAGGTGCTCCTTGTAGGAGAGGATGTCCCCTTTCCACTTAGTGACGGTCTGGTTCTGACACACCCAGATCTCCTCGGCCACGCGGCTGATGAGCCGGAAGTCGTGGCTCACCAAGACCATGCCACCGTCGAACTCAGCGATGGCCTCGGCTAGCGCGTCGATGGTCTCCATATCCAAGTGGTTGGTCGGTTCGTCCAGTAGCAGCAGGTGGGGCACTTGCCATGCCAGCCAGGCGAACACCACGCGGCAGCGCTGGCCATCGGACAGCTGCCGAATCGGGCAGATCTGCCACACAAGAGGAGAGTGAAAATAGGTCTCTATCCAACATTGGACATAGAATTCTATTCTATAGCACAAAGAAAGAAAGATGCAGAGCAAACAGGACGCACATGCAGAGTCTTTAATGGGAAGTACAATTGGAGTGAAAAACTTATCGAATGTGGGTTTTGTGAAAAAGTTAAATTTCTGAATGGTTTATCGGTGTCCAGTAAAGCTGTACAACATTAAGTTCATTGCATGTACTGGTACATGGTGGAAATACCAATACCAGGCTGCATGCCCGGACAGCGTAAATACTCGGCCTTTTCTCAGATTCCATGTTCCGTGAACATTTGACACTTATAGTACATGTTAGCCATTCGTACAATCAGAAAGTCAAACATGGGAAAAACAAAAAGAAAAACTCAGCATGTTTGAACTTGACCAAGTCATCGACTGTATGTGCAAAATTTATAGTTGGAAACTGCATCCAAGAATTGTGACAGTCGTGTAATATGCCTCTTGGGTCACTAGGCGATTCCCGTGTTGAATGAGAGAATCAATGTGCAACCAGAGTTCTGCAAACATGCACATTAGTTCTTTGCCTGGATAGCCCTCCTCCTCCGAGCTCTGTATGACATCCTCGGGATCGGCCAGTGACACCCACAGTGTCCCTCCTCTCTCGTTTGCTCCCAGAGCAGTCTCTTAGCATTTACACAACCGAACCAGCTTTGTGTTAATCAGAAGTGTACGCCTTAACAACGATGACAATTACTTCATTCAATAATGTTATCGATTCCAGTGACCAATTACTGCCCCACGAAAGTAACTGAGCAATTACTGAAATGTAATCGATTACTTTTACATTAATTTCCTTACAACCTTTGTTAACATTGCATAAACGCAGTAAATAGAACGAGCTTTGCTCTTTCAGTGCATCCTCTGCAGCTATTCACACGTTTATATTCACTAACAATTGCTTTTCACACATTTCATTGGTCATTGTCCCTCGTTTTCTTGTGAGGAAATCAGTGGCGACACTGAAAACTCATTTTACATGTGCTTAACAAAGATAGGTTCTTTTTTTTTTTTGAAGCACTGGCTCTAGCCTGGGAAATCCCTTGTTAAACTACCGCTGAACACAGCCCAAGAATAATACGGCCTTAATAGAAGCAAAATACTGCTCTCATATTTACTCTTGCTGCGTGGACTTGTATTTCATTACTATTACAGTAGTGAAATTATCTTTATCTTTTATTAGCATTTACATTTATTACCGTTATCTTTTGAGAACGCCACAGGTCCATTACTACCCACCAGTCTCTCCCTTCTTCTGACACAGTTCGCACAACTTTTCAGCCTGACCCACCTGCTGCCTCCCAGTGAGGCCATAGCGGCCGATGATCTTGCGCATCTCTTCTTTCTCCTTAACATCCGGAAAGCTGGACATCATGTACTCCAGAGCAGACATGTTCAGGTTCAGTTGCTCTGACAGATGCTGCACAAGTATCAAGAATAATGTCATCACACACACATGCAGGAGACTGGTACAGACAGCACTCGGGTTGCTAGACAACAATCAGATAAATGTCAAGTCTATTGCAGATATAGTAATTAGTAGTACCAGTCACGTGGAGTGCAGAGAGCGCTCCTATTGGCCGATGCGTATCTGAATCACTGGCGTGCTTGTCTTAAGCATATTTTGGAGGCAGCAAGCTGTGCACTTCGCATGTTCAGATGCTGACATTTCAATATCTGCCTCGCTAACTCGCTTTTTGTTGCTGCATTCAAGCTGCTGCCTGGTGGTGATAAGGACATGAATAAAACAAGATAAGGGAGTGGGTTTGCTTTTATATGCGGCGACGAAGCTAATGTGTATAGTTCAATCTGAGGGGTGCAAAGGTAGAAAAGTTTCGAATTGTCATCAGGTGCCGAAAACGACAAAAGAGTGTAATACAGATATAAGGCAACCTATGGAAGTGAATGCTGTTTATCTTGCTGACACGGCAAGACTGGGTCGCATGCAATTGCTGGCTTCTGATAAAGTTGCAAGGCTTTAGAAAACACCCAACAAGCTACACGATACTGCTAAAGAAAGCCAAGGATTGGATAGGAATGTAAAGAAAGCTTTATAAAGTAACACAGCAAAAGCTTATAAATTGTTCTTTTTTGTGTCAAGGCAAAGTGACTTGGGTAACCTTGTCATGTGACCTGTGCATCGGTGTGGTCGCTCTGCTGGCCTGACAACAGCCAGTCGATGGCTGTTGTCATCCACTGCAGCGCGAAATGCGGTTTGCAACATCCGAAATTTAGCATCTTGTAAGCTAACTTACACGGGCCAGGACTTTTAAAATATTCGTATCAGGCGTGATTGTATCACCGAGATACTACTGTAGTTCGTTTCATACATAGCAGGCCACACTGAGGAAGCTACGCAAGACGTGGTCATATACTTCTCACTCCATACATTTTACAATGCAGCTGTATTTGATCAGCGGCGCTTTTTAATAACCACTACATGCAATACAGCTACAGCTTGTGGACTCGAGGCTACATCAAATCACACATTTGTGCTGCCCATATGCGACGCACCATATTTTTGATTGCGAGTGCGAGCAGTGCGCTATGGTTTCTGGCCACAGATCCATGTCACTCCGCTCATTCAGTGGCAAAGAGGTCTAAATCTAGAGCGCCTTGCATGTAATAATTCAGACAATCTTACACCAAGATACATGGCACATATCTATGTCTCTCAATGTGATGTACTATTTTTTGGTCAAAAATGCAAGCAGTGGGAGAACGCTCTCTATAGTGCTGCCTGCTATGTGTAAAACGGACCCCAGTAAATGGACAAAAAGGAAATTCTTCTTACCTGATGATACCGAGCAATCTTCAGGTGCGAATGTGTCCGGATCAAGCCGTCGTTAGGCACAAGCTGTGTGGAAGAACAAGCAGCATCAAAACCAATGCTCTCTCTAGGCTTCGGAAGAACACCAAGGAACCCTTACACTGCACAACCATTGCAATAAGCTCTGCCAGAATGGTCGAGACAAAAGTGCAGTAGGAAACGCCACAACATGTCCACTGCGGCTAGAAAGCTCCACTGAGCAAATCTTATGCAACACTTCACAAGCGCACTTTTCCAAAAGCAAAGGTAGGGCACTTGGAAGTAGAACACGGCGCACAGGGCGCACAGAAGAAAAAATAAGCACATAGGATGTTTAAAACCTGCAGAAGCCTGTCTGCAGTCTATTCATTCTGAAATTGTAAAGTTATGGTTGAAAACAAATGCAAACCCGCTGCACTTTGGAGAGAGCTACATGCACCAGACAAACACATATTGACCCCATTATGTATATGCATCTATAATATGCTTTCACATCTCTGAACTATGCTTGCTTGATCAGATTAAGTCATGAGTGTTACGTGTCACTTATGTTGTAGCTAGCACTACCGGCCCTTTGTGTATGCAACAGGAGTAATGACTTTTGTAAATTGTGACCATAACTGACTGATCTGTTTGCCATTCAAACTGACAACGGCCAATTACGCCGCCAGCCCTGCCACTATAGCAACCGAGTTGCACTTTTTTTTGTCAACGGGCACAACACTTCGCATTTGATTTGCAGTGCGATAAACACTTTCGATCTGGTGTTCATCCGCTGCCTGTCTGCCATACAATACGTCCCCTTGACAATACGAACTGCAGGGCATCTTCTGCGATTGCATGCAGACAGCTTGCGCCTTGCATAGAGGGGAGCTGAAGAGTGATGGAGGTGACAACGGGTTGTAAAATGGTGACTGGCCAACTCACTATGAAATGTGGGTAGCACAACAGACCAGGGTCGTGAAAGAAAACATCAAAAGCGCTTTCATCAACACTGTGTATCGTGCTATCATCACTTTACAGTGAAACCCCACCAACTTGAAGAGTGTCAAACTTGCCGACTCACCTCGCCACAGAGAAGCTTCAGCAGGGTCGATTTTCCGGCTCCGTTGGGTCCTACCAGAGCCACTCTCGTGTCCAGGTCAATGCCAAACTCCAGATCTTTGTAAATCCAGGCCTGCATAAACACCACCGGTACTAGGTCATGCACAACTAACCTGGACTAGACAGACAAATTTGCAAAGCAGCGCAGGTGCTTAGTGTGCCTGATGCAATCATTATTGTGCCATATAACCAGCTCCTTCTTTTCTCAAATCCTTGATTACAATTCTCAGAAAAAATTGTATTATACTGCATATTCTTGTGTAAATGGCGGCACTAGTGTAACGGCCGCACTTCCATTTTCCCCGTTCGCTCACCTAGTCAGCTGCACCTTCCGCACAGTGCTATCTACATGGCACACAGATGAATATCGGTTTCCTCTTCAGTTATAATTGCAGTTAATAACCCTTTAGTGGGATGCTTGTTGACTCTTACCGCTGGCTACATCATGAATGTTGGCGTAACCTGTTTTGTGCAGTCATCCTTTCTGGCTGTGCTGTCATTTATAGAAAGCTGTGCGGCACCACATGTGCGCACGAAGCATGTGAGGCTTTCTGCGTTTTGTGCATACGTCGTAGCACACGCCGTCCGAAAAGTAGGGCGGTGTTGTGAACTTTTTCACAGTGCAACCTTACATGTGGCACGTCTGAGGACGGCTCCCCGTTTAAATGGTGCGGTATGGTGTGGCACATAGAGGTGTATCGGTCTTGTCTTCAGTTGTTTCTGCAGCATTCGAGCGAGCACTAACAAAATTCTCATCCTGGGGCCCCGTGGCCTGTTTTGTAGCGCAGTGTAGAGCATAAACACGCACATTTTGTACGAAGTGCTGTGTACGCACTGTACTTGGGCGCTGTAGACACTGCTCACGTTTTGCATAAAATTCCAGCCGCTTTTATCATCGCACAACTTTATGTATGGCGCGACGCCCGAGCCCGCCTACACGGACGACCTCGTCTTGTAACAGCGTGCTTGTGGTGAACCAGGTTCGAGCTGCTCAACTCTGCAGCTATGCGCCAGTAATGACGAAACAGGTAGCAAATGGTGCTAAAACAATACTTCCCAAGGTCATAGCACATGGTGGCAAGCATGTTAGCTTTTCATAGCAGATACAAACTTGTTCACTTTTTATCTGGGTATGGCCCACACTCAAGAAATTCAGCCTCAAAATTATGGCACAGTGCCATGCGTGACCAGCGGGCTCCTATTTTCGTGATTTCACATATCTCAAAACTCCATTTGTCCCGAAATATTTTCTAGCTTTTACAGTTTCAAGTTAACGGGGTTTTGCTGTATCCAATAATACAGGCAAATAGGAATCCAGAAAATTTTACAAAGATGCAACAAGGCAAAGCTCCAGACAAAATCTTGTCTTGTATGTTCAGTCACCGCTATTTTTCTGCTAAAGAAAAGCCAGTGATACCATCGGCGAGTACAATGAAAAAAAAAAAAAAAAAACTAATTGTGATGCATGTACTAAAACTAAACTTGCCAACTACGTTGTGACAGACAATTAAACAGCTGCCCAGCTACAGACTGGAATAAGTGGTAGATGTTCTTGTTTGAGAAGAGTGTGCTTCTTTGGACGGAAACGTGTGCATTGTGCCACTGCCCCCTGATGGATATCATGAGGCCTGTGCCATTCTGCAGTAGTCAGAGATGAATTCTAGAGGGCTGCTAGAGCTTTATTGATGTTAGATAAGCAGAATTGAACTTCCTAGAGATTTTGCAGAAAACAGAAAATGACCATATAAACACCTCTCACAACATAAACATCTGCTGGTGCAAAAACAATGTGCTGTGGCACAATGACGAGTACTCTTACCAACGAAAACAGGCTGACACGTTCGTTGCAAACATTCCCTTTATTACCGCACTCCTTGACACTTCCCCCATGCCGTCCATTTGCGCACACGACACACACACTTAGCGCCAGCCGCGTCATCCTTCCTCTGTCGCTGCCGCACTCACGCCACCTGGTCATTTTCCTGGCAACTACAGAACTGCGTGCGTGGCCTCCGAGAACCGCGCCTTGCCTCGCCTCACCTGGAGCTCTCGGTCTGACTTATGTCGCCACTCTCCTCACGACCGAAAGACAACAACCAAGCCAAACACTATGTAAAGAGGGCGCATCAGGGCATACTTGCTAAGCGTTACAAGTAACACTACAGGCTCATTTGTTCAGTCAGAACACTTTAACTCTTTCGTTACCACGCCTATTCAAATCGATCACCGGTGACCGACGCTTTAAATCGCCGATTTCAAAACACCGGAATAGTTCCTCGTGCACCTAACGCCATCCAGTGGATAGTCCAAGCACTGCTCTTTTAGAATCAGTTTAAATTTTCCCGCTCTGACGAAGTTTTGATTTTTCGCGGACCTTTTTGCGAACTCATGTGCGTATGTTTTCGCAAAAGTGGGCGTGGCTGTCGCACTTGAGAAAAAAGCCTGCCGCTCGTGGTTACGCTGTAATAACATACTTTTTTTGGGATCAGAGGAATCCCAGCAAGTCAAATATCAAATCATGTTGTCGGTTTTGCTATCTGACAGTGTTTAGGGGCGATAATTACACGAAAACGACTCCACCTATTCACTAGTCAGCGTTGGTTCGGAGTCCGGGTAGTTTTATTCTGCGAAAGCGCATTTCTGAAGGTCCGCCGCATATCCAACCTGTGTACTTGGCCTTTCCAACCAGTTTCCAGCAGTTTCGGTTTCGCTTCTAGTTGATAAATCCGGCAGGGGGCCGCATCCGCTGACGGTACCGTCAGTCGCTCCGTTCGCTGCCATGGCGTCATCGTCCCGAACAAATGCGCCGCGCGAAACGCGTCCTACTCGAAAGTATGCTGCGCCTGCACCTGATTTTAGTGACGACGATTCTAGCTACGAGTCTGAAGATGACAGTACCTCAGTTTCAAGTTCGGACGGCCACGATGTTTCGACTCAGCCCGGGACATCCGCAGCTGCTCACCGGTGAGTTTCGTTTACGGCCTTGAGGCTTCTCCTGCGTTGTGCGCGCTTATCTGCCGATCTTTGTGCACGGTGTGAGTTATTCTTGTTATCTGCAGGGTCCGTACTTCGCTAGGCCAGGATGTGCTGCCACCGGCTGCGAAGAAACTTCTCTTTACGCCGAGAAGGCCGCCCGGAGCACATCTCGGCCCAGCACTACGGAGCAGCGCAAGACATTTTACGACGGCGCGCGATTTTTTTTTATTATTCTTCACGGCAGAAGTGATTAGTAACATATGCAAAAATACCAACAAATATGCTTGGATGCATATTTTGGAATTGCCAAGCTACGCTGAGCGAGATGGATCGTGGAAAGAGGTGACTCCCGACGAACTTGTGAAGTTCATTGGACTTCTAATTTATATGGGGATTGTGAACGTGCCACGCATCCATCTATACTGGAACACCAGTAGGCTTTTTTCAGGGCTTGTTCCGCGGAACATTATGCCAAGGAGACGGTTCTCAGCCCTTCTCCGGTTCCTAAGTGTCACTGATCCGGAGGCGACTACGGTAGCTTCGCACGGCAAACTGCACCGCATATTGTGGCTTCTGGAACATATGAACACAGCATCAGCAGAACTTTTTCAACCTGCCCGGAACCTCTCTGTGGATGAAAGAATGGTGAAGTCAAAAGGAAGATCCGGTATTCGGCAATACATGCGGGACAAAATTGTAAAGTGGGGTTACAAATTGTGGGTACTTGCTGATTCGCAGACTGGCTATTCTATTCAATTTTATGTGTACGCGGGCAAACGTGAAACACCTAGTGCCAGTGGACTAGCATTTGATGTGGTGACGCAACTGTGCAACAACTACCTTGAACAAGGATATGTTATCTACATGGATAACTTTTACACGTCTGCGTCTCTCTTTGCTCACCTGCTAGAGCACAAAACACTCGCCTGTGGAACGACGCGAAAAGATCGTCGGTGTTTCCCAGCTGAATTGAAGGACACGTCTTGGGAGAAGAAGGCAAAGAGAGGTGATGTTCGGTGGCTACGACAAAACAACATCCTGTATTTACAGTGGAAGGATAAGAAGGTTGTCCATATGATGTCGACTGCGCACACTGCCAACAAGCATGTTTCAGCCACAAGAAAAGAGAGAAGGGGTGGCGTGTGGAGTATGACCCAAATCGAGAAGCCGCTGCTGATAGATGAATACAATTCTGGGATGCTTGGTGTAGACAAGTCGGATCAGCTGATTGCATCTTACAACGTTTTGATGAAGTGCGTAAGGTGGTGGAAAACTCTCTTCTTTCATTGCATAGACATTGCTGTTGTGAATAGTTTCATCCTTTTTCAAGAGCACCGCCAGCAACACCTCTCGACACCGGAATTTCAAAGAGGCGCCAACTTCGATCAACTTTCCTTCCGGATGGAGCTCACCCAACAGCTGCTCGAGCTTGACGATGAAGATGTTCCGCGAGAAGATCCCGTGCCAAAACTGCACCTTCCTCAGAAGATGCCGCAAAGGCGAAACTGTAGAATGTGCTACGAGGAACGCAAAGTGGAACTAAAAACGAACGTTTTGTGCGAGGAGTGCGGTGTACACCTTTGCATCACGAAAACCAGGAACTGCTTCACCGCATGGCACGAGCGATGAAGCCGTTACTGGCCTGTAGCTTTTTTTGCGTATCGGAAGAAAAGCGTTGTACAGATAATTTTTTTTTCTATGATAGCATTCCAGGGTCATTTATCTTCAAAATGTATATTTTAAATTTTCTCTGTTAATATTTTTTTTGTAGATATCGTGTTTTTTCATTCTTGTTTTTATCAACATGCCACGAAAATAGCTTTTTGTCGAATTTTTGTGTTTGCTATAAAATTTTCTTTTCTTTTGAAACTTGTGTTTTTGGAAAGAGTATTCTATTGTGTGCGATTTGGTGTGCTGCAATGTGTGCTGGGGTATTATTTGTACTGGCAAAAAATTTTTTCCCGAGACATACGAAAAATGGCCATTTTCGCACGGTAACGAAAGAGTTAAGAGAATTAAATAGCAAACGATGCTCACCCCATCATCACTGTACCGGAAGGACACATTCTGCACCATGATCACTGGTGGCGGAATTGGGCCACACGACGGAAAGTAAAACTGCACCGTCTGCAATGAACAAGATGAGCACAGGTGAGTTGTCTAAAAAGCTCTTTTCCAAATGCATTTTTGGTAACCATAGTGAAAGAAAACCACGACGTAAGGCAGTCAAACTTTATGAGCCAACTTCCTCTGATCCTTGACTCTCCTCCCTTGCAAAATGCACGGCACACTGAATCACAGGAAAAGCACCACGCACACGCTTTTCAGATTTTCGCGCCACTATTTGACTCATGCAGGGTTCGTATGGCACATTAGACTCAAAATTTATGGATAATGCAAGGATTTCAAGGATGCCGATGGCCAAAATTCAAGGAGGGGGAGAGAAACCTTATTTGTGACGTACACTGAAAGAATAGTGGAACTTTATCTGCAATCTTTGCCGCTAAGCTGCTGCCAAGTTGTATGCACGCTTCAAGCTCTTCAAGCCACTTTTCATAAGTTGATTTTCTCACTGTGATGATGTCAGACGCTTTTTGGAACGATTGCTAGCAGTGTCCAACTTCAGCCAAATTAAGATATTCGTTGTACTAAAGCCTGCACCTGCAAATTTCCTAGGAAATTTGCAGGCGCGAGTTGGAATACGCTAGCGCAAGACAGGGGTAATTGGAGATCGCAAGGAGAGGCCTTCGTCCTGCAGTGGACTTAAAATATAGGCTGATGATGATGACGTACTAAAGCCAAACTGGTTGAAACTTGCTTTCCGCCAGGCATTTCTAGAGCCTAGGACTTGAAAATAAAGCCATGATGGCTGTGGGGTGAACGAACTAGCAAAAAACAAAGCTTGGTTGTTTGATTCAGCTGCTTTGTCTAGTTCCATGATGGCACAGATGATTTAAACAAACCTGTCTTTGGTGGCTGTGGAAATGCAACATTACAATCATTTAGAGACACTCTCAAAGAAAATATATAGAATTGTTTCCCAAGAGACAGCATTTATGACATAGCCCCTACGTGGAGTTTGTTACTTTGGATGACTGACAGTACCCACCAACCACAATTTTCAAGGAATTCAAGATGCACATTTATATACGAAGAGTTTGAAGGGTCCTTGAAACTATTTTTACAAATTCAAAAGCTTTCAAGGATTTCAGAGATGTATGAACCCTGTCATGGCACGTTTTGGTAGTGCTGGCTGATGAAGTTTATTTGGAGCTGCACAACAGGCCAATATAATAGATAGATTATGGGGTTTTACGTGCCAAAACCAGTTCTGATTATGAGGCACGCCGTAGTGGAGGACTCCGGGAATTTTGACCACCTGGGGTTCTTTAACGTGCACCTAAATCTAAGTACACGGGTGTTTTTGCATTTCGCCCCCATCGAAATGCGGCCGCCGTGGCCGGGATTCGATCCAGCGACCTCGTGCTCAGCAGCCCAACACCATAGCCACTGAGCAACCACGGCGGGTCAGGCCAATATAATGAACCTGACTACATGGCTTGTGCAAAGTGGCTAGAAACCAGCGTCTTGGATATCATATGGCACAACTGACTGCTATGGTGCTTCCTTTTTTTATGACTAGGCTTCTAAGATTGTCACATGACACCCCTGCTGAAAATAACTTTTATGCCAGAGAATGTCCCAAGATACAAACAGCCACCCTGAAAATGATGTTTCAGCAGGAACTTTTTTCACCTATATGACAAGCAAATGAAATACCACAGAGGAAGTGCTTGCAACCTCTCCACCCGATTGCCGGAGCTAAATGACTTACTTAAGGTAAATGCCTACCATCTTGGTAAAAGTACTGCCTGTTTAACTTCTGTTCAACAGCACGAACCGAACAACCTCCGTGCAATAAACTTCCTGTTGTCTGCCTTCATTATAAATTTCAGCTTTAATGGACCTGGTTATAATGGAGTATCAGTTACAACAGACATATTTTTGGGAATATTTTGTTTAGATTATGTACACACAGCATACTTTGCTACAGTGCACTGCATGCAACTATTTTTGGCCACTCGTGGAAAGTGCGAAAATGCACTTTCTCTTAAGGGATGAAGGTACTAACAGCAAACTTCCCACAACCGCTTGCTGCACGACGTCCAATGGAGAGTTTTTGGGATGCCGATGCAACCGGCCGAGGATACCACTAGGCCTAACCAGCTTAGCTTCGAAACCGTAGTATACTGCCACCAGCAGTAGTGGGTACAGTGCTAAGAGGCAGGCACGGACAAGAAGAAAGAAGTGCGCGTGCTGGTGGCAATATGGCACTTTCATAACGTTTTGATAGTGTTTTGATAATGCTTTATTTCTCATTGAATCAATTTGCACAAAAAAGAACAAAGGCTGCTATTCGCAGTGCCTAAAGTGCAAAGCACGTGATGCAGTCGAGCCGTCTCGCGTACATTGCAGCAGCGGCCACATGTGGGCCCAGACCTGAACTTGCTTTGCACCGCAGTTCTCGTTCATGCTAGAGGTTTGACACTGGTCATCGCTAGTCGCGAAAGATTATATTAAGACATCAGTTTATTCTACCGACGACAGTTTTCTGGCAAACAGCAACGGCAAACAGCAAGAAGCCGTGCCGCGTAATAGTACAATTACCACATAAACCCGCTTATCTATTAATTTCAATGTTTTCCATCGTTTTTGCAATCGGCTTTGGGTTAGACAGTGGTATATGTGAAGTTCGCCATTTCACAGCATACCATGATTCTGGATAAAACGGACTACAAATAAAAAAAAAACTTTCCCACTGTATTATTACGGTCCGTTTTTAACGAACAAGCGTCGACTGTATAACTGCGTTCCCTCGCTGGCAAATGCAATGATGAAGAGGGGACATACCTTGTCTGCGATGACCTTTTCAGTCAGGCCAGCTGCGACCATCTTGCCAAGTGTTTTCTCCTTGCTCTGGGCTTGCCTGGCCAGCTTGGCGCTGCCGTGGCCAAACCGGGCTATGTAGTTCTGCGAAAAGGTGCAAGGATAAGTGAAGGCTCATAGCCCTTCTCCGTGCAATTTTACATTCGACAGAAAACATCAGCCTCTGAAGCATTCGCAATGTGAACTTTCTTGTTCCACAAAGGGAATAGTGCAACATGTTTGGTCCCTAAGCAAATGTAAAAAGCTCACATGCAGGTATTAATGCTCTGTGTGTTCTTGTTTCCAAAACTTGCGAATAAAAACGCTACCAATATTTGCGTTTCCAAAAAAAGAGGAGAGGAGATAATACCGGGTGTCTCACGCAGCTTGAACCAAACTTCAAAAATATGCAAACGCCATGTAGCTGGACAGAACCAAGGTAATGTTGGTTGGCATTTCTTGGCGATTATTAGATTATTTTTGCATTCTGCCTAATTACTTAATTAGTTTGCATTAAATAATCAACTTCTCAAATTTTATAATTAAATGAAAAGTTTCCATGAGAAAATTGTAGAGCAACATGAAAAACTCCCGATACAGCTTTCTGTTGCTCAATACGTGCTACATAAAAGTTTTTCCGAGCATGAGAGAAGCCTGCTAATACACGCAAGATTGCTGCGCGACTGGCCGCTCATGATGTTTTGTACAACTGTGGTTTTTCAACAATGTTATTCAGGTACGTAAGATACCAGTTGGTAGCAAGAAACAACTTGAAATGAACTTGTATCATTGTGTTTTTGCTGGCTCTTAAGAGGATACCGTAGTTATTAGAAAACACTAAGAAAAAAGAAATGGCCACTTACTTTCATGTGTGCGATCTGGCTCTGTTCCCAGTTGTAGCGCTTCATTTGATTTTCTAGAAGTTCAATGCGTGTCTTCACGAAGGCATCGTAGTTACCCTAAAACACCCGACAAAAAGCAAAGAGCACGTCACACACTATGTGGAGGTGCTCAACAGAGGAGCTGCTCATAATAAACTAGGAGACAGACTTACACCATAGTACTTGAGCTTTTGGTTGTCTAGATGAATGATGTTTGTACACACACCATTAAGGAAGTCCTGAGAGTGGGATATGACCACCAGGATTCGTTTATACCTGTGCAATGAAACGCCAACACGAATTAAGAATGCTATAGGCTCACGAGAAAGGCACATACCATATCTTCCAGTGTGTAACCCATCACTACGGATAACCCGCACCCCCAATTACAACAGCTTAAAAAACACCGCACCTACAATCTGCGTAAATGGATGCATACAAGAACACTCAATTCTTTGCAAGAAAAACTCGCATTTGCGGACGAATGATATGTACACATCTTTGGTCAGTGGCTCTGTTCCCCACCTCTTCGGCAATGCTGATGATCTTCAGCTTCTGCTGCATGATACGAGAATGAGAGGATGAAAGCGAGCAGCGACAGAGCGACAAGAAGAATGGTGAGGGAAACGAACGATGAGACCACAGCAAATACGAGAGAAGGAAAAATGTCACGTGAAGCTCGCTAGTCTGCCACCCTCACTGCAACGAACAAAAAATGCACGCACGTCTTTAGCTCTTCCTCCAGCCAGACACAAGCATCCAAGTCGAGGTGGTTGGTAGGCTCGTCCAAGAGTAACACGTGCGGTCGCACGTAGAGTGCACGAGCCAAGGCGATGCGCATCCGCCAGCCTCCTGCAGCAACACCAGAGGCAAGGGTGTCATGGTCGGAAGGGCCACATTTTCTGCTACATCATTGCCAATGCATCGACATCAACGCCAATGTGTACAAGCCTTTTCTATGTTCATTTCCCTCCACCCTCCTGCTTAATGTAGCCCAGCAGGGCTGCACGCAGTGTCAAGATAAATCAGAGTCCATTACTGGACCCCAAGGGCCTTTCCCAAACCTACCTCTCTGCTCACACCCTGTGACGTGAAAACTATGTTCAGCCTGTAGCAAGCACTCAACTCACTCTCTAACGGATCCAACTGCCCATCCCTTGGCATTCACATCCTGTTACTCCAACGAAACCTTGGTTCTCTTTATTACAGGCAGTAAGGATATTAGTTTTGTTGGCTGTATAAACTTGGAAACATTTGCTTACTAACTAAATTAACAAGCACAGTGTCACGCATGCACAGATAAGCATGAACGCACCTCGCACAATGACCGCGGAAACTCGCTGTAAGAACGCCGTAGCCAGGAAGCGCAGCAGCGAGCGAATTGACCTTCGTGCTGTCTCCTGCTTCAACGTGAACTGAACAACAAAAGCAATACGCATACGAAGCTACCGGCACTGAGCGCACTTAGTCCACTCAAGATAAGATCGCTTTCGAGATATGGCACCCGCGCCTCGTGCGCTGTAAGCAGCAGCCGATGGAGTAGCCTACTCCAAACTTACCAGAAAAGTCCTTGCACTTTTTCTGCTGCATCGCGGGCGTGAATCCCAGGCCATGCAGAATGTAGGCTGCCTTCGTCTCGGCCATGTCGGCACAAATGTCATCGAGACGTTCATAGACATCAAGTAGCTGCTCCTGGGCTTCTGCATGGGCCAGACCGAAAAACTAAATTAGTAATCGTGTTCATGCACACTTTAACTGTGACAACCAGTGCAGGACAAAAGCAAACTGCAGAGCGTTGCACAAGTTTGTTCGGATGGTAAAGGGTTTTGCTTCAGGTCATTTCATAATGTAAAAACAAGCGTGAAACAACTTGTTCCATTGCAATGACACATTCTGCTCAACAGGGCAGAGACAAGCATTTACATTTCCGGAACATTGGCTAGGAAAGGCTGCAGTAGTGAAAGCACGCAATGAGCTGCACAACCCACCCAATACTTCAAAATACATTTTCCTTTTACGTATGCCCCTATGCTAGACTACTTCCAGGGACGCGTATTTTCAGACGATAGCTCAAACACGACCAGATGCATGGCAGTTGGATGCACGGCCGCCATCTCATGCAACAAACAAGTCCACGTTGGTAGGACATGAACTTCGTTTTTGTTGCACTTTTCTTACCGAGCTGCACATTATGCACTGTGCTAGGTGTGCAAAAACCGTCGTCACATGTCAGTAGCGACATATGTACCACTCCAAAACATGCGATCAACAAACAAGATGGCGGCCATGAAGTGTTTCTGGTGCACGTGATCGCTTCTGGCACTTGCTTACTTTTGTAAACAAAAATGGCAGCGCCCACGCAAGCGTAATGTGGTGGTATTTTACGCTGCTTGCAAAGCAAACGCATTTGAGCACTTTTTGGGATGTCTGCTAGCCTTGCCTGAGTAGCTTAAATGTGGGGTTACGTTCCGGCAAATTTCGATGATGTGGGATCGCTGTTCAGCGACATTTCATTGTTGAGAGATACGAAATGCATTAAATTTTATGGGCGTTCGCCGGGGATTCGAAAATATTTTGTTGTCACAGGATTTCGTTATGACGGGTTTCGACTGTTAAATTAAAACAGTTCCTGAGGAAGACGCGCTCTGTCTGGCTGCGACTCATGTACTGCCTGGATTACCTGGCCTTCTCGCAAGCAAGCTCGTTGTGCAATCCCCTATGATGACGGGCAAGCCCCTTTACTGCTATCCTTTACACAGCAGATGTCCCTTCTCCACGCGCTTAAGTTTGCACCCCGTTGTTCTGCCTTACTCACCCAAACCTGGAGCAGTTGCAACTACTTGCACTGTGAGTTGGGGACGCAGTACGGAGCGAATGAGTGTGGATAGAACAGGAGCTTGTCTTTCTACCCTAGCCGCAACCAGTGTACCCCATACATTATGCTTGAAATTCGAATTTGATATGACAGAATACAACAAGGTCGTCACGAATCCCATCAACGATGGGTACGTCTGCAAGCTGTCAATAATGCAATCAAAGCTGAGAGGATTCATAAATACCATCGTCCTCGATATGTGCCAGCTCTTCTGCGAGCTTCTCGAGGCGGTTGCGCTCGCTGTCCACCTCCAGGACGGCCTGAAGTGCCGTCTTCTCGCTGGGCGCGATTTCCCGTGTCAGGTGGTAGATGTCCAGCTGCGACTGGATTGGAACCTCCCGGCGACCCAACGCTGACAGCAGTGTAGACTTGCCTGCATCCAGCCCGTAGCGGGACAGCTGATTAGACAGCTCAGAGAAAGCAGTTCTAATGAAATAACCTTCACGTCCTCCATCGTCAGAGGCGAGCATGGAAAGGCCAGCACAGGACAAAGAAAACGAAGTGAGCAAGCTTTTTACTGGGAGCAAACTTGCATCTTGTGGCAACTTGACAGTCATCACCACTGAGAGGGCTTCGTATACAGTAGACTTACTTTAATTCCAACTTCGGTTAATTCTATCTCGACCGAAGGTACTGGACGTCGCTCATGCATTTCTTCGGACTGAAACTTTCAATATTTCGATCCTAAAATTGGCCCTTCCGCGGCTAATTCGAACTTTCCCAGTCAGCACACATGCACCTACTCCATATGGTGACCTTAATAGCAACTTTTTTTAGTGCCAGCATTTGTCTTGGTAGAGCTTAGGGGACAGTGAATGTGTTGAACACATGTAATCTCTCTTTGAAAACGGCTATTTTGGGACTGCCCCCTAGGAAGATTTTCAAGCAATAACCATAGCTCCCGATGTCCGATTACTGTGTTTACCTGATTCTAACACACAACTTTGTTCTTCTGAGAGAAAATTGGGCTGAAATTTACCTGCACGGTGCAATTGGACACGATACCAAAACCGCCGTGCGGCGTTTGTATGCTTCACTGCATAACACATAGGTATTGGCCGCCATTGTGCAACACATATTAAACCCTTTCGCACTTGCAAAAAAAAAAAAAAAGAAGGGTGCATGTTAGATTTTTATTTTGTTTAGGAGCTTTATTGTCGTTTGTAGGCTATTTTTCTACTAAGGACACATAGAAAGGGGGCGGCATTTCATTCGGGTGGCGTGCTAGAATCGGGGAAAATACTGCTAAATTCATCAGTGGTGTGCTTTGCCATTTATTCTGCATCTTGTTTAATTTGACCTGCTGGATCATTCAATCAATTTCGTTGGTCTTGTCAAAGTCAAATTAACAGAAGTCGGCTGTAATTTTATATGAAAGCTATGCGATACAGACTCCATGTCATTTCTATATAAATAATAGCAAATTGTGAGAATGCATATGAATTTTGTCATAAAGGATAATGGTGACGGCATTGTCATAGGATTGAATGTGATGACCTATGCGTGGTCAAAATTCAAGATCTGACAGATATGGCTGTTATCACAAGTAATCAGGAACGATTACTATAGCTGCCACAAACAGACAATCTGACATACAACCAATATCACAAGCAAAACTTTCATTTGGACGCAGCAGCAGCACTTAGCCAACATATCAAAAGAAAGAGAAACATTACTATTTAAGAAAACATTACCTCCTCGCTGGACCATGTTGTTGTGTGGCACCAAATAAGTTTTGTAAAATGTACAGCACACAATATAAATCGTATGTTATTTCAAATGTCATTTCATATACAGACCATATTTATGTTTGCTAGGCTGTTGATCACTGTTCCAGGGTGTCTACCAAGTTGACATTTTCAGATTCCCTGAGTTTTCCAGGTTTTCCCTGAGTGATGTTACTAAATTCCCTGAGTGAAACGGAACTTTCTTTTATATCAAGACGGGCTGACGGCCTGATGCTGAACGGGACACTCGTCGAGCAGCGTCCAAAGTCTTTACTACCTTCTCGCCTCGCAACATTTTATTGCGATAGCAATTATATGGACACTTCAACCGGATTTCTGCCGTCGGCGTCGCCGTCGTCGTCGCCGTGAGGTTCCGTATAGATAAAATCTGCACCGCGCGCCGTATGCCCGAGCGAACGCACTCAATCCCCCAGCACTCAATCCCCCACGCGCAAGCAACGAAGCGGGAAGCCAGCGCCGGAGGGAGCGGGGGGGGGGGGGGGGGGGGGGGGGGGGCACTTTTACTGTGCCAACAACCGCGCTCGTCGCTCGGCCGCACGGTCTCTTATCTCCACACGGCTCTGACCTTTATGAGACGTGCATTCGCGGCTCAGTTCCTGTTGAAGCGATAGACCGCACGTACCTTCGCCCGCAGCGGCGTATGCTTGCTGCCAGCGTTTTGACAGTCGTCTGCAGTCATTCAGTGTGATCTCTTCATGTTTGTTTGTGCGCGCTCACACCACGCTTGTTCATTCAGTTAGTAATAGTTGGGTCACATTTTCCAACGCACGCTACACGTGCAATGCTGCCCGGATCGGCAGTGCAGCGCTACAGGTGTGTCCCTTCGCACGCGCGCTGCCCACGGGAAGCGCTTCTCATCAACACCACCGTTTCACACGCGCCTTCTCGTGGTCATCGAGTCTCTCTTCATGACGGTCTACTTACGCCGCAGCACACCTGCTTACTTAATCAGCTCATGTTTACTACAATTCATATTGTTACCAAAGCCGCTCACCTTACTTCGTATGACATTGCTGTGTTGCTATCGCATTCATTGCTTCGCCCTTAGGGCGAAACTGTGACATTTTTTTATATAAATACACATTTGGTGGTGGAGCTAAACGTCGCCTCCCCTCCCTCTCCCGTCTCCCCACGGCCTTTCGCGCGACGGAAGAAGTGGCGTTTGCTCTATATATATGCTCATTATAAAGGAAGAAAGAGACGCTTAATTCTACAGCCCTTCAGGGAGCATGGCGCAGTACGCGCGTTTGCTCTCCGCCGTGCGTTCGCTCCCCGTGATTGCGCGCGTCCTCTGCGCGCTTTCACTCGCATATAAAGGATACGGCGAGGATTTCATCGCCGTTTGACGTCATACGGAACCTAAAGGCGACGGCAGATCTTTTCATTTCGCGATATATTGAGGCGAAGAATTTTAGAGTGAAATCGCCGCCGTCAGCGCCTTCGCAGAGGGAGGGGTAGTATGGGAACGCTGGCATAATGAGCGGCATCGGAGCCAGCTGCCCTACTGCTCCGTAGACAGCTGTGCAGATATTAGTTACAGCTGCTACCGCTACTGCGCGAACGCGCTCGTGCAACTAACTGCTCGCGCGATCGCGCGGTTACGCTGAGGGTCGGTGACAAGGCAGCTGTGGTAAAAGACGACGAACGCGCGAACAGTGGCATGCTCGCGTTCGCGCGGTGACGCCGACACTAAACCCAAAACGGGCGCCTACGAGCCAGCTGTGGTAGAAGACAACACGCGCGCGTTTACGCCGACGTTTAACCCAGGAACGGGCGCCCAAGAGCTGCATTCTAAAACGACTTAATCAAGTTTGAATAGTAAGAGGTAATGTTTATTTCATTCAAAAAGAACACGGAAAGGAGGGGTTAGTAAAATATACAGCAGATAAAATAACTTCGAGAGAAATGGTAGTTTCACTGCTTTAAAGAGTTTATCTTGGTTTGTATGAGCGACACCTGCATCTCAGCGTCAGCCAACACTTTTTTTTTTTAAGCTCAAGCTCCTTCAAAGAAGCGGCCACACGCTTCCTTTCACGTTCATTCCTCATTTCGTCGGCCCTTTCTTTTCTGGTCTTCTCAAGCTCCTCCTTCCACCGTGCGTTCGCCCCACGGACCATCTGAAACATCCTCTTGGTTAACTGTACACTGGCAACTCCTCCAGCAGACGACACAGCGTCAAATATGATTCGTTGGGCGACCAGAGATAGTTCTTTTTGGTTTTCTACAAGACAGCTCTTGTTAATAGAAAATCCTCTCTCGACAGACGCATTTCCGTGCGAAAGAGTGAGAATAATCTTGGCAAAAGCGAGCAGTTCCTTGTTTGAACCACAGATGCCTGCCCAAAGGGCATCCAGCCGATCCGTGTTCCTGTCAAAATTTTTCAACGCTGCTTGCGTCGAGGCTAAGGAGCACACAAGCTTGTAGGACCGCATAGCTCGATCAGCTTCTGCTCCGGTCATCCACTGGTGCTCCGTTAAAACTTCGAGTGCATCAGTTAAACGCCTTTCCCCAAGCTCGGGAATCAGCGCGCACGCGGGATCCAGAGATGACGATCCCCTCGTCAGCTTGAACTTCAACGGCGACCTTTCCACGATCTTCTTGGCGCAGTTCTTCACGAAAGCGGCGCAGTCCCTTTTGAACTCAAGGATAGTCAAATCTGAAAGTTTTGGGGCCTTCCGGAGTGCATTCTTCGTAGCAAAGCCAAGGTCAATCTTGGGTGTCGCAACAACGTTCGCAGGCTGGTCCATGTCGACCTTTATCAACTTCAACGGACTGTCCGCAGCCACCATTACTTCTTTCTTTACAATTCTACTCATTAATGATCGCAGAAGATTTTCCAATGCTGTACCAAGAAATGGAAGCATAGGCAAATCGGTCTGGAACTGAGCCAGGAACGGCTGCAGTTCTTCCGCGATACGAAGCATAAAGGTTAGCTTTGCAGACAGCAGAGGATCGCGGATGGCTGTTTCGACCACGCCGTAACTGGCGCTGGTCGGTCGCTTGTTCTCGTTTCGACACGACTCGATGTATACCTTCAGATACGGCAGGACCTCAAGAGCCCTCGAAATTACACTAACATTTTCAAGCCACCGCACGGCGCAAAACTTCAAGGGGTAAACGTTACTACCGGTGATACGTGCGTATTCAGCACGTCGGGCAGGTACACATTTAAATAAATTGTAGATAGCCCGGAGAAATTCAACTAGTTGCCACCCTGTTGCGGCGTGTCCGGTTTTGAACGCGCCGTTCACTACATGAAGGCCACAGCTTCCAACGTTGAGAATTTGGCGGCCGTCACTGGATTCACACAGTTCTTGCTTGATCTCACGGAGAAATTTCATGTTTACGTTTGGCCCGTCCATTGATATCTGAAGAATTTTCGATCGTGAGAGTCCATCTGTGGCACTTTTAAATTCGGACACCAATTCTTCAGCTCGTGTGCGCCCAAGAAAGCATGACGTCAGGTAGCGTGTTTTCACGCTCTCCTCTGCATCCGACCAAAAACGAACCAACACGTCCATTTGCTCTTTTTGTGCAACTTTGTTTAACGATTCGTCAAACGCGACGACGAGGTGGGAGGCTTGGCTTACTTCCGACACGAGGCTCTCTCTAAAGAAAGGTGCGAGGCCATGGACAATAGTGTATCCCACCTTGTCTTTTCCAAGCTGCATTTTCTTGGCTGTAGCTGATGATGGGAACATCAACGGGAACAGAGAAGCCGATGCCGCGGCAGCACGGAGCGATGTGTGCGTCATCACAGCATTAAGACACCACATCACCTCAGCCTTTATGACCTCCGTGTCACGCTGAAAAATGTCCTTTGTTGCACGCTCAGGTTGGGAGTCCGTAGTTGTAGTTGAAGAAGATGAAGGCTGCGCAGAACCTGACGCCACTGGCCCGGCTTTGATCACAACGGCGGCCGGCGGCGTCAAGAATGAAGCTACAGAGGGTGTCTTGGCTCCGCTCGCAGCAAGTCGGTGCTTCTTACTTTCAGCGTGACTTGTCACCGCTCTTCTTCCCATGTTGCTGAGCGAAAACTGCTTTCTGCATAGCGTACAGTACGCTGCATTCGCGTTACATTCAACTGGCCGAACCCAGGCTGCAAACTCGCAATGTTTCGGATTCGTCCAGTCTTGAACGAAAGTGCACTTGAACGCCGCCATACTTGCCGCAACAAGCAAAGCTTGCCTGCGGCGCCAGTGCAGTGATTAAAACGAAGTCGGCTCAGCACGGCGTCACTAAACACCCGACACAATTTCTTACTTTGAACCTCGTCAGCGTCGGCAAACCACGGCAGCGCGCGAATATTCCACCTCTGCTGCGCTGCTCGCGTGCGCCTCCTGAACTTTTAGAAATGGACGCTTCCATCGAGGCATTGCGCAGGAAGAGTTCATTTTGGGCGCGTAGTGGAAAGCGAAAGCGCCGCAACTAGGCACGTATTCTGCGACGGTACTATTGCCATCGCGTGACGTAGCGCTCAACCAGCGAATCAACTCATCCGATTGTGTTCAACCGGCCAATGAGCGCGCCTCACGGCGATACTACCGCCGAAAGCGATCGTCTCAGAATACGTCCCCTAGTCTAACCCGCAACGTTATCTACCGCCTTCCTTGAGCTCTCTACAGTCTGAGAAACAAAAAAAAAGCAAGGGGGGGGGGGGGGGGGCGGCGGCCGTTGCAGAGCTCACATGCGAGCCGAACCGCACGAAGCGTGTCGGGAAGTGTGCTCTCTTTTCGCCGCTTAGCTGGCACGGTCAGCACACGGGAGCACACGGGAGGCCGGCGGTGGCTGTGCTGTGGAGAGGGCGCGCTTTTTTATGAGCCGTATAAAGTGCGTATCTCGGTTACTCGCGAGCGAGCATTACTGCAACTTTCGTTCCCTTTGAATACAATTACAGCAAATTTTCCCTGATAGTGGCACAAATTCCCTGAGTTTTCCCTGAGTTTTTCCAGAATGTTCAAAATCCCTGAGAATTCCCGGTTTTCCCGGTTGGTAGACACCCTGTGTTCACATAAAACAAGCCTGGCCAATAGCTTCTCTGCCCAACTCAAATTCTTTCTTCAATCTGTCTAAAAAAAATATTACTGCTACGAAACGTCACGCTATTATACACAAGCAGGAAACTGGATCCTACTATCAGCTATATTATATGGCACATTAGTAAATAACACTGAAAACTGGCTGTCATTACTGATAACACTGCATTCTGTACCAAGGTGAAAGGTCCCCCAAATCGTGCCACACAACAGCCATTCACCAAATTTCACAACCAGTACAAAATCTCAGTAAACCAATGTCAATAAAATAAACAAGCACAAAACATTGATTTGAGAGAACTGAGGGACACCTACCACTGCCGTTGAGGCCGATGAGACCGTACCGTTGCCCACAGTTGAGCTCGAGACGCGTGTCGACCAAGATCTCCACGCCGTGGAAGGTGATGGACAGGTTGTCAATCTTAACGTCCCGCGAGCGCGGGTGCACGGCCAACACACCCGTGCACGCCCTTGCTGCTGCATTCAATCGCATGTCTTCTTCGAGGCGCCGCACGAGCTCACGCTCGGCCTCTGCAAGATGCGTGCGACAATGCAAATGTCAGGTCAGTAAGTCGGTCATGCTGGCTTATTGGTACCCTTATTGATACACACACCAAGGCGTTCTTTGTACTGCCCTACTCCAAAAACAATTGCTGCCTTTTAACAGCATCCGATAACTAACACACGACCAACCGTAGCTGGCTCTGCTTTCACTGAAGTTCAATTTTTACGTTTTTCACTGCAAAGATTCAGATCACACGAACAAACTGAATTGCACGATATTCATTTTATGTGTGTGATAACCTTTAACACCTCAAATGCCCAAAAGGCAAACAAAACACCTGCTCTTACAAGCACCAGTTTCGCAATTTAACCTCCAAGTGACATGTCACAAGCACTTTACTATTCAGTGAAAGTTGTGCAATGAAAAGAGTGTTTCTACACACAGGAAACACTTGGCAACTGCACATCACACAATGAAGAAATTATCAGATTTCTTGGCACTCGGATGTCACGACAGTTTTACCAACGAAAGGAATTTAAAAATGTATTTGTGCCATCATGGGCAACTCTTACAGCTGGTAACATTCACCGATGCTACACAGCAGCCTCCTAATGCGAACTGCCAAGAGTTCTCATGGCCATAATTAATTAATGGTTGCGCTTTACGACCCAAAGCTGCACAGTGTACTACAAGGGTAGCTATGGAGGAGAGCTCTGGATTAATTTCGACCACATGAGGTCTGGTAATGTCCACCTAAATCTACCGGGTGTGCCAGCTAACACAGAGCAAATTAATAAAGATGCCTTTTGCATGAATGAAATCAATGTGTGTTGCTCACAACCTCCCGAAGAAGCATCCAGTACTTTTGCGTCATAGGTAATCCCAGTAGTAATTATTTGACCCATTTCATACCATGCTATTATCCCAAATTCTGGCCAAAAATGGCCTAATTATTTTTAAGGACCCCAGTTACCAACATGTCTTACCTCCCCAGAAAGAATAAATTCGCCTCTGCTTGTGCTGTCTGGTGAAATGCGTGCTGCTATCTACCAAAAGCACGAGTAAGGAACAAGACAAAACTAGGCTCGTCTGTGGCATTGCTATAAAACGCAAAGTACCGCCCTCAGCTCGTTCTTGGATGTTCTTACCAGAAACGCGTGGACGAACTCGGCTTGTCCAAGGCACGGAAGGGGTTAACTAACATTTTGATTATTAAACTTATGGCCACAACGACAATAAATGGCTTGCACTGATGTCATTGTGGCTGCCATGCTGGTGCACCGGCATGGTGATAAGCTGGGTAAGTGATGTCACGTTTCGAGCTCAGAGTGGTTTAAGGGCCCTTCGAATGCCAGACGACACCTGCCTTACCAAAGTTGGATTTTGTGGTTAGTAATTGAAACCACGACCACTACATAATTACTTAATAAGAACACGAATATACTGTAGCCTTATTTTAGAGATAGCTGACAACGTACAGGTGGTCTCATCTGCTCAGAGGCAGCGCTATTTTTTTAAAAGTTGCTCCAATTAGATGGGTCACCTGGTATGAATGCAAGTGCTGCAACACGCCACCTCCATCAGAATGTAGCCACTCCAGTGTGCCTTGAACGTGTAACTCTGTGTTCAGCAGCATAGTGCTATAGACACTGAGCTATGCTACCAACAAGTGTCTACTAAATTATGGATGGCATAAATTTAAGAAATATTCTGTTGAAAAATGAGATGTAGAAAAACAAACTTCATAGGATAACTATGAGATTCCCTGCCTTCGCACTATTTCTTTATTGAAGTATAGTCCCAATGCAGAGTTTCTGAAATTGCAACCTATCAAGAGCAACATCTTGTCTATCGTCGCAACATACCTCTGCAAATTCCTAAGTGTAATGTAAGATAAAGGTGCCATGTTAAGGCCAGGCTAAGTTTAAAGCCCTTTAAAACAAGGGATACAATATAGATGCCCAATGGGACTTGTGCAAAAATGCTGTCACTTGTACAGGTGTGGACAAAAAGTAATTAGAACACAGGAGCAGTGGCGGAACTGTACCACCCAGTGCACCCTAACAGCCTCGGGAGGAAGCTAGAAATTGCATCATGGATGCACTCGGGCCTACGCTCACTGCCAAATCCCACACTTAAATTTGTTTATTTATATGTGTATCCAAGTGTCGTTCCCAATTGTGGATGAACACCCGCCAGCAAGATGTTGCTGATAGCTACACTCGTCTATGCCACAGGGGTGTGTGTAGCACTACAGAAACAGCTATGCTACCAGCACCAAAAAGCTAGCAAGCATTCAGCCGCAGGTGTGAACGATGGTTTGAAACACGGGTAAAGCCAGAAAGTTGTGAACTGGCGGTGAGCGCCGGGCCAAGCGCATGCATGATAAAACTTCTATAAAACGTTTGCAACTATAAAAGAATGTAAGTTGATAAACAGTGCTTGGTCCTGTCACTTCTTGTCTATCCTTTGTATCTTGCGTTGTAACCAATACCAAATAGCCGAAGTCACCGTCCTCCAATTTATAGCTTTACCCATGAAGTTGCTAGAGGGCACTGGGATTCCGTTTAGCCACAGCTCCTATGTTCTAATTACAGGTCCGTTCGATTCACCTGCATCACTCTGAACCAGTTCACGGTGGGGCACGATATGTTAAGAAATTGTGCAGCTCGATTTAAGCGATGCAGGGGTTATGTTCTGTCTGACTAATGTACGCTGCCTACGTAAGTTTTAGAGGTAAAATACCGCCGACATTATCGGCTTCTGAGGTGCCAATACACCCGGCACTTGTGTAGACGGAGCAGAATCGCATAAGTGAGGTTTCAGTGGCAGTTACGCCCATGTGCTGTGCACCTATACATCTGTGCCAAGTCGGCGCCGTCAGTAGAGAGGATGCAAAAAAATTGTGAACCAGCCCTGCACCTTTTAAAATGAATGGCGTGGGTCACAGGGTGCATTGCTGCACCTCTGAAATGAATGGCAGAGTGCAGCACCTTGTGAACCAGTTCAGGCGAGTCGAACAGACCTTGCTTTTGTTTGCACCTGTACATGACATCACAGAACAGTTTCCAAGAAAGCCAATGGTTAGACGTTGATATAGTAACAACTCAGAGCAAGCTGAAGTTCCACTTACTGCTGAAAGCTACTTCGTTGGCTATTGAGGAATCAGTAAATTTTGGCCGGCCTGCTCTACAGATAGGTGTCAAAAAATTTTACAAACTTAAATGCTAAACATTGTTTCTACCACACACAAACAAAAAATTATTCGCGCAAGTAAAATGCATGAAAGCTTTCGTTGGTGGCAAACAAGTTAAGCGCTAAAACTAAACACTGGGCGGCAGCAACAGCCGCTCATGTTTTTGAGAAACTAATATGATATCTGTCTTGTGACATCGGCCAAAATACCACGGAAAGGATTCCGTAGCATATGAATTCAGTGTCTAAAGTGGAGCAAGTGACCAAAATAGCCTACTGTGAAACAAACAAAGTACCATTAAAACAAAACAAAATAAAAAAACCGGGAGCTAGAGTAAACGAAACAAAAGTACTTCAACGTCAACACCCGCCTCGAGTCCCACAATACACTGTGACACAGCTGTGATCGCAATCACGACCTCTAAACGCAACGAAATGAAGTCATATTTACTATTGGAAAAAGAAATGAAAGAAAAACATACCGCTCATGTTGTCGCCATTCTGTAGACTGTCTCCCTGGCAATCTCCGTTTTCGAGGATGTTGGCGGCGGTGTCGCCGTTGGCCGCATTTTTAGCCGTCTTCTTTTGCTGCTGCTGGTTCCTGCTCTTGACTGCCTCTTTCTTCTTGGCATCGCGCTTCTTTTTGGCGTCGGACGGCATGACTCTCTCTGTAAAAGCAACGGCGGCGGGGCCGGTGACGTAGCTGGCGGCAGGTTTCGCGGCGGCGCGAACATTATATAAGCCTAAATTAGGTTACCGAGACGTCCAAGAACTACTATCGTCTCATTTTTCGCAAGACATGTCGGCTTCGCCAAACGCGAAAAGCTGTATACAAGCTGAGTACGTCGTAATCAAATCCTGAAACGCCCGCGCCTTCCAATCAGCTGTGACTCGCGCACGCGAGCAATTTTTGGCGGCGGCCTTGGCGGTACTGTAGCAGTGCGCAACCAGCACTTCTCGGCTAGTACTTATTTTCATTTCTTGCCTCCCTGAATCACAACAGTGTGCCGCGATAGAGAACAGACGGCAACTCGCTGGTTCGCCACTGTTCCCAACAGGACACAAACACAGCGGTGGACCGATGAAACCAAGATCGGTTAAAGGTGCGGTCACACCGACTGACGTGAATGCGCAATCCACTGAGCGCAGCGTTGCCGAAATTTTGCCGTGGCCAGCAATCGCAAGCCTAGCAGCTGGAGTCATGTTATCAGCAGGCTCCATTTGCAACGAATATTCTGTTATTTATATTTAGTTCCCGAAAAAAATTTTTTTTTTCTCAAGGCGTCTGACGTGTGACAAAGGACTTCCCCACTAAGCCACTCGCATTCATTCATTCCTCAGGCCAAGCGCCTAAACTATTTGCAGGGAAAGTAGGCGCAATAAGGACGCGATGAAGTTTAAAAAAGCGAATTAAAGACGTCCGCTCACCTTTGGTTTCTTGGAATTACAGGATTCTGTTTGCTTGTTTCTTTAAATACGTTAAATAGGGAGAACCGGGTCACATACAAATCAGTATTCCAGAGACAGCAGAGCAGAGAGCGGCGTGTGCGAAAAACAGGGCCGCAGTAAATATAATAATGTCATAAAATACGTAAAATTATAAAAAATATTTAAAAAATAATTTATTATAATATATTTCAGGCATTATTAGTTTAAAGTTTTAATTATTAAGGTAATTTAGCAGTTTTCTTTAGTACTTTGACGTCATGGAAAAATTAAATACGTGTGACAGCAGTAGGTTAGAAGCCGCTGTGGACGGAGCCATGTTACCTCAATATAAGAAGCTGCTTCACACGCTTCAAACTATTGAAACGTTCAAACCGTTTCTTTTCGCTTTTCTTTCCTTCTTTTTTTTAAGGCGAAGCTGCTATGGGGAGTTCTGAAATGGTTTTCGGGTAGTGGAAAAGGCCGGCGTGTGACGGCGCGGTCGATATCAAATAGCAACGCAACGTGCGTATACAAATCCGCGCGCCAATGACGGCTTGCGCTTCAGCGCAAGCGACAGGCTGAATCCGATCATCCAGTAGATATAGCTAGACGGCAGGTTGCGAAATCTCAATCAAAGACCGTCGTCGTCACCATTCGAGAAACACAAAGAGACACGCCATCTGATTTGCAATAAAGCCTGACTTTAATCAAACACTGTGTGCATAGTTTTTGCAAAACCAAGCCAAACAAACCTTTCGCTCATGATAACTAGGTTTACAAGAGTTCAACCTCAGCCAACTTTTTTTAGCTGCACAAAATTGAAAAAAAAAAAAAAAATTGGCTGTGGGAGATAGCTGCACTAAATTAAAAAAAAAATGGTTGTAGGAGGCACAATTCTAACCCTTGAGCTAAATTCCTCGATGAGGAGGCCATTACCTCTACGAGAAATAAAAAGGCTTAATTGAATAAGTAACATAACTACACGCAATACATTTTAATTTAATTACCTTAATTACGGCGAAATTGCAATTTACGAATTGTAGGTGGTGAGTGCGCAAGGCCTATCCACTTGAAACGAATTCTCAGAACTGCACCAGTTTCGAAATATTAATTTTCAAAGTGTCCGACGAAATGCATTGGTGCTCCAGCTAATTTTACACCTCAATGCATAAAACAGCGTTTAAAAAAAAGTAATTGGAACAACAGTGCATTTTTACTGCAACTTTGACGGCGCATATCTTGAAACCGGGGTCATCTTCAGGATTCGTTCGAAGTGCATAGGCCTTCGCAAACTCACTAGCTACAATTCGTAGATTTAAATATGTGCCGCAAGGTAATTAATGAAAAAAATAGCCCCAGTTTCACCCGAAAGGCGAAACATCGATTGCGATAGCAAATTATTAGACAGCTATACAAAGTAAACATAGTGGTTTTATCCGCCGTATAAACTTGCACACATCACACTCGATGAGCGCGGACACTCGCTGTCAAAACGCTGGCATGAGGAAGCGCGGCAACAACAGCGAGCGAAGTGACCTTCGTGCTGTTCATCGCCTCAACGCAAATTGAGCGGCGAGAACGCAGCACGCACAAAGGTATGAGCCGTCGAAGCGCCTAGACTCTGCCCTCAGCGCAGACAGCTTTCAAGATATGGCGGCCGTGGAATGCGCAGTTGCTATGGAAACGTCACCCCCTCCCTCCCCTCCCCCTTAACCAAGCGCGCGACGGAAGACGGGGTGCTTCCTTCCCGCTTTCCTGCCTTGTGCGCGCGAGAATGAGCCGCGATCGTCGGCTCCTCGAGCACGCGTTCACTCGCGCATACAGTATACGGATTGCGGCGACGGTGTTATCGCCCTCGGACTTTATTCGGAACACCACGGCTACGTCGACGCCGACAGCAAAAATGCGCCTGGAGTGTCTATGTAATTGCTATTGCAATAAAAAAGTTAGTTAAATATTTTAATTATTAAATTCAACATTTACATTTCGCGCAGAAGTAAAGGCCACCTCATCGAGTAATTTAGCTCAGGAGTTAGAATTGCCGCTATTTCTCACAGGCAATTTTTAAAAATTTGGTGTAGCGAAAAAAAAACCCTATATACGGGGGAATATATTTATGTAAGCACTTGGATTTCCCTAAACTTCGTCCATTTGGCTTCGAACAGCTTCGTGACTGTGCAAATTTATTATTTAAACTAAATATTGCGACGGTAGTGTCATCATCCTCATCATCAGCCTATATTTTATGTCCACTGCAGGACGAAGGCCTCTCTCTGTGATCTCCAATTACCCCTGTCTTGCGCGAGCGTATTCCAACTTGCGCCTGCAAATTTCCTAACTTCATCATCCCATCTCAGTGGCGTAGCCAGAAATTTTGTTCGGGGGGGGGGGGGGGGGGCTCAGGTTGCAGCGCGGCCTCCTCCTTATAGAATTTGTCGAGGGATCAAATGCATGAATAATAACTGCATTGCCAATTTCATTGTATATTAGATGCTGCAAACGAATTATTGAACGCTATGCACTGTCCATTAAAATATGTATGTTTTTATAACAGAATATATTCGTATGCCCCAAAAATTGTGGCAGAAATAACTGATATCAATGCTTCCGTGTTTTTTTTGTCTAATTAATAAGTAAAGAAAACATCACATGAACTTTAGAACTATTGACCCTTTACACGGAGCAGTTTGTTTTAGAGAAACGAGATGGCGCTCACGGCGGCGCGCCATACCTCTCCTCAGCGACCGCGCACGAATACGAAACCATTACCGATTCTACCTTGCTTCTGTGCGATCAGCTGTCGGAAATGCAACTGAGTTTTCGCTAACACACTGTGCTCCAATCATGCTAGATTGAATAATGTGGATTGAAGACGTGTGCAGTAGTTGGCTGCAAAAATAGTGATTGGCATGTTAAGGAATAGAATGAATCTGTGTGGCGAAGTTCGCGGACCGCTGCTGCAACTGTCCGAACGTGTTACCGGCACTTCGTGATGTACGGCTTTCCTAGAGGATACAGAAATTTGCTCATCCGCCAGCCTTGTATGTGGCTGATCCGCCAACCTTCAAAGAAAGGACTTCATCCCCAGAACGTCGGCAACAGTGAGTACCACGCGTTAAATAATGACAAAGGGAGTAGCGCCGCTTCCTGTCATAGTAAGTTTCGCGCACGTTATCTATACACATCTGTCCAAATGGCAGCAAAACTTACGCCCACTCTATCGCCGACGTATCAAGAATAAGTGAATGGACGCACACTTGAATATATGCGCACTGTATACACACAATAAATGACGGACTACACCTATGGCGCACCAATGGTCGAAGCTGAATGTTTCGTGACGGTCCACAAGAGTGAGCAAGTTACTAGCTGTAATATATATTTGCTACAAGGTATTACAATGTACAAAAAACTACGTTTCAAGCCTTGTGCGCAGCAAGAACAAATCTATCGGATTCGGAACTGAGCACACCCGCGAGCGATTAGGCAGAAAATAATCACATAGTGGCCGCACTGAGGAACTTCACTGAGTCAGAAACTGACAAGCCACTGCTTCAAAATATTTGCCGAATAAAGAACAAAGAGCAAAAAACACTAATCCTGACTGAATTCATAATCGCAAAGCTTGGAATGCATATTTAGCCCCGCTTTTAGAAGAAGCACCATATAAACTGCCTGCGCCGTTTGGACATAGCTCAATCAGCTCCGAAAGCGCTTTTGCACGTTCTCTGAAGCTGTGATCAAAGCTTCGTGTCGTCCACCTAGTCACCGTCTACGATATCTCCGAAAACAGAGGTTTTCCAAGCCGCGCCGGCGTCATACACTTCCATTGTAAACAAGGAGGCAACGGAGGCAGTTGAGGCAAGCAATGGACGCGTCACCACGTGATCAAATATGGCAGCGCCCACGGGATCGCCGCGAAAGGGTCAATTTCAGTTAGAAACCAGCAAAGCAGTGCATGCAGCTTATATGAAAAACGTAAAGGCCACGAAATGAATAAGTTGAGGACAAATATTTTGATGAATCTTTGTCATTCAAGAACCTTGTTTACATTTTTCTACATATGCAACGGCCAGGAAGAAACCTCAATGACGCGATCCCTCGTTGCAATCGATTGCGCAGGAGCAGCTGTAATTCGTCGTGTATTGTAATTACACCGAGATAATACTCGCAGCAGTGAGTACAAATAAAAAGTGGGAGTTCTGCAAAGTATATATTAGAAATGCGAAGATAGAATGGAATATACAAATGCGAAGATACAACTCGCTAAAGGGCAATAAAAGGAGTCGCTGGAAACAAAGTTCACTGCTTGTATACACAAAACCTCGCAGTAAGATGTTTAAAAATACGTATGAGTCTCCAATAAATCTACGTATTTAAACAAACGTCAGTGTACATAATGCGTCAAATACGACAAATAAACATGTTGCTCAGTCACAGATAGTAAACTTTGAGCACAGAAAGACAGATGATCCTGGCAAAAACATAACTATGATCGCAGAAATCGTGATATGTACTTGGGCCATGCAGCGGTCGAGACAGTGCCATGTGGGTAGAATAATAGAGGAATAATGCATAAATCAGTACGAAAATGTGTAATTTAACTGCCTGCACAACGCCAACAATTATTCTGTACCCAAAATTAAAGGAGGGCATTCCTTCGTTTCAAAAAAGAAATAAAAGCAGGTAGCTGAAAAGGAAAGAAAAGGACAAACGAAGGCCACAGATGATGCGGTAAGTTGAACTACCCAATATCCGAGTGTTTTTGGCGAACGCCGCGTGGGCCGGGCTTTCAATGAGCAAGGTCGGTCAAAATTGGTTATTGGTATCCTCGTAATTTTTGTATTCGCGTGATAATTGTGATCATGATGCCAACTTCTAGAATAAACGGCGAAAATTTCTGCGGTTTTAAAAGCTAATGAGCGGACATACGTTTTCATAATTAAGAACTTATGAGCCTGAAGGAACAGTGCTTTTTACTTGCATTGATTTTTGCTGCTTCGCTATCTAAAGGACAAACTTCTCTCGGCGGGAAAGTTGAGCGAAGCGGTCACGTTGATGCCGACGTCTCTGTGGGTGTATAGAAGCGCCAGCCTAACCATGCGTTCCGCAGACATTGTAGAGCGCAAGTAGTTTTTTAGTAAACTCTTGTTTAAAAAATATTCTCTCTGCGCTGGCAGTGGTCACTGGAAGGGTGACTAGAAGCTGCAGCAGTATTTACACATTTACATAGAACCTGCTGTCGCAGTGAGATATGGGCATCTATTCTGGTATTAAAACCTAAAACACTCCCTTGATGTCGTTGGCATACTTGTTTAGGTACCTTGCAGAAACAGTAGGCTGTTCGATTCCAGCGATGTCCGTCGTTTCGTCAGGAAGTATGGAGAAGCAGCCTGCTTTTGAATCTAAGCTTTCTTTGATAATGTCACCACAAATTTCTATAATTTGGTTTTGTGCGTCTGGGCTTAAATACGAGGCAATACTGGGGCAACTTTCCAAATGGTTCTTCAGATATGCATCTCCACATTCAGCTCGCATGCGAAGAAGCACTCTGAAAATGCCTGTATTTTCAGCAGGGGCATTGCTTAAATCCATAGGGCCCCTGTCCCTGTGGCCACGGAGAGCCAGACCTTGTCGCCCGCAAAAAAAAAAAAAAAAAAAAAAAAATGCTCAATAATAGGCCGTTCACTTTCTTCTGTTTTCTCATATTTTACTTTGCCTGCCCTGGTCCAGCTGATCAATCACATTGGGCACGCTTCCTGAAAATGTTTGGAGAAAATTATCAGCTGCTAGCTGACAGTCACGGTGATATTTAGTATTTTCGTGTGTGTGGGAGATTGCGAGAGCGCGCTTCCATTTATGGAACGGCTTGGACACGAGCGTTCCAGTGCGCGTTGGCCCAAGTTTATAAGAACATTAACCCCATAAAGTTCTAGAATTGAAAATCTTTTAAAGCATGCCTTTGCAAATTTCAGCGCGCGCACCTTTCACGTCAAAAGTTTGTGAGAACTGTATACCCATAAAGCTTCGTAATTGAAATCTATGCGCTCCGTATATTCCGCGGCCGCTGCGAGATGCCGCAACGCGCCCGCTCGCTATCGAAAAGCCGTTGAAAGTTTGTGCTCGGATGGGGCTCCTTGCGTTACGTGACTCCAGGTGCAAGGGCGTTGTCACGAAATCCAGCCCGAGTTCGCAATGTTCGTGCCGAAATGTCTTTACGAGCGTGAAAAGGACATTGTAGACAAAATCCAGAATGATTGCCGGCGTCGGTGGTAGTTTTGGTCGGTGGTGCATGCCAGCACGAAAAAATGTCGGGGGGGGGGGGGGGGGGGGGCTGAAGCCCCCCCCCCCCCCCCCTTCCCCTGGCTACGCGCCTGTCCCAACTGGTTTTCTGCCGACCTCGACTGCGCTTCCCTTCTCTTGGTATCCATTCTGTAACCCTAATGGTCCACCGGTTATCCATCCTACGCATTACATGGCCTGCCCAGCTCCATTTCTTCCGCTTAATGTCAACTAGAATATCGGCTATTCCCGTTTGTTCTTTGATCCACACCGCTCTCTTCCTGTCTCTTAACGTTAGTCCGAAGATTTTTCGTTCCATCGCTCTTTGTGCGGTCCTTAACTTGTTCTCGAGCTTCTTTGTTAACCTCCAAGTTTCTGCCGCATATGTTAGCACTGGTAGAATGCAATGATTGTACACTTTTCTTTTCAACGACAGTAGTAAGCTCCCAGTTAGGATTTGGCAATGCCTACTGTATGCACTCCAACCCAATTTTATTCTTCTGTAAATTTCTTTCTCGTGATCAGGGTCCCCTGTGAGTAATTGACCTAGATAAACGTATTCCTTTACAGACTCTAGAGGCTGACTGGCGATCCTGAATTCTTGTTCCCTTGCCAGGCTATTGAACATTATCTTTGTCTTCTGCATAATCATCTTCAACCCAATTCTTACACTTTCTCGATTAAGGTCCTCAATCATTTGTTGTAATTCGTCTCCATTGTTGCTGAATAGGACAATGTCATCTGCAAACCGAAGGTTGCTGATGATATTCGCCGTTGATTCTCACTCCTAAGCCTTCCCAGTCTAAGAGCTTGAATACTTCTTCTAAGCATGCTGTGAATAGCATTGGAGAAGAGATTGTGTCTCCTTGCATGACCCCTTTCTTGATAGGTAACTTTCTACTTTTCTTGTGGAGAACCAAGGTAGCTGTGGAATCCTTGTAGATATTTGCCAAGATATTCACGTACGCCTCCTGTACTCCTTGATTACGCAAAGCCTCTATGACTGCTGGTATCTGTACTGAATCAAATGCCTTTTCATAATCTATGAAAGCCATGTAGAGAGGTTGATTGTACTCCGCAGATTTCTCGATTACCTGATTTATGACATGGATATGATACATCGTAGAATATCCCTTCCTGAAGCCAGCCTGTTCTCTTGGTTGGCTGAAGTCAAGTGTTGCCCTGATTACATTGGAAATTATCTTGGCGAATATTTTATACAATACTGAAAGCAAGCTAATGGGTATGTAATTCTTCAGTTCTTTAACGTCTCCCTTCCTGTGGATTAGTATAATGTTGGCGTTCTTCCAGCTCTCTGGTACACATGAAGTTGTGAGGCATTGTGTATAAAGGGCCGCAAGCATTTCAAGCATGATATCTCCTCCATCTTTGATTAAATCTACTGTTATTCCATCTTCTCCAGCAACTTTTCCCCTGGTCATGTCTTTCAAGGCCCTACTAACTTCAGCGCTAGTTATAGAAGGAGCCTCTGTATCCGGTTCATCACTATTTTGATTGAAAGTAGCTTGGCTGTTTTGGGCACTGTACAGGTCAGTATAGCATTCTTCCGCTGCTTTTACTATGCCATCGAAATTGCTGATGATATTACCATGCTTATCTTTCAGTGCATACATCTTGCCTTGTCCTATGCCAAGCTATCTTCTTACTGATTTAATGCTGCGTCCATATTTTACGGCTTCCTCAATCTTTCCCACGTTATAATTTCGAATATCCCTTACTTTTTTCTTGTTGATTAGTTTTGACAGTTCAGCGAATTCTATCTGATCTCTTGAGTTGGACATTTTCCTCTTCTGTCGTTTCTTCATTAGGTCCTTTGTTTCTTGGGAGAGCTTACCTACTGGTTGCCTTGGTGCCCTACCTCCCACTTCAATTGCTGCTTCTGAGATCAACCTTGTTACGGCTTCATTCATTACCTCTATGTTGTATTTATCTTCCTTTTCTAAAGCTGCATATTTGTTTGCAAGCACCAGCCTGAATTGGTCTGCTTTTACCCTTACTGCCTCTAGGTTGGCCTGTTTCCTCTTGACTGATTTCACTCTCTCTCTCTTCAAATTGAGAGAAATCCTAGACCGCAGTAACCTATGGTCACTGCACTTCACCTTACCTAACACTTCTACGTCCTGCACTAGAAGTGTTAGGTAAGATGAAGTGCAGTGACCATAGCGGAAGTGTATCGGCTTCTAATTGCCGAAGTGAAACGCCGGGATAGCAATCGAAGAGTGAACAAGGTTGTTTATTGAATGCGGTTAATATACTACTGCAGGGAGAGGGAAAAGAGGGTGTGTTCGTTGATAAAGACATGGGTGTTGGTTTGGCTTCCATCATTGATAACTTGTGCGCATGCAGAAGCGCGCAACCACGTGCGGATACGGTACATCTTCCTTCCTCAAAGAATGTTGATAGAAGTTGGTTCACCACGTGCTTATTTCTTTGAAGGAAGGAAAGAGTGGAGAAGGAAAGGCAGGGAGGTTAACCAGTTCAGCGCAACCGGTTTACTACCCTACACATGGGAGCGGGATGAGGGGGAATGGAAGATGGGGAGGAGAGAGAGAGAGAGCACATAGCACAGCACACACATCGTTAGTCACAGTCCGTCACTCTTGCGTGGTACCTGACATCACTGTCACAGCCGCTTGTCCCAAGCCCGTTTCTTTTAAAAAACCGAAGTAGTCCCTTCGTCGCCTTCAGCTGCGATGCCTTCTGTCGACGACATGTGAAAATCACTTCAACTGACATTGGTCTGTTGTCAAGGTGCGCTAGAACGGACGCCAGGGACTGTCTCTGAACATTATATTCAGGACAGTCGCATAGAATGTGTTCCAGCGTCTCTTCGTAAAGACAGGCATTGCAAAGAGCATTGTCGGCCATTCCAATCAAAAATGAATAAGATTTAGTGAATGCCACCCCTAGACATAAGCGATAAAGCATAGTGGCCTCTCTTCGGCGAAGTCCAGATGGCATACAGAGATGCATCAAAGAGGGCAGGTATTTCTTTGAAGTTAGCGTCATACGCTAGCCGCTGGGGTGATCTTGGCTGTCACTGGGACCTCGTAAGTGCCAAGGGTGGCGGGCTTTGTTCTGTTGCTCCTTCTGTGCGACCGGCTTCTGATGACGTCATTGAGGAAACTTGCTCGTCGTCTGGTTCGTCGTCAGTGTCGCTGAATGAGACCTCTGGACTAGGGTTTTCCTTTGTTGCGAGAAGATGGCGTCTATTTCGCCGTATTGTCTTCTTGTTCGCCGTTCGAACGAAGAAGGACCGTGGACCTGCCAGCGCAATTACGGTGGCTTTCGGTGACCATGATTTTCCCTACACACGCACGACGTCGTCCCGTTCGAGGGGCGGCAGTGGTCGATCGTTTCGAATGGTCTTGCTGTGTTTCTTCACTTGAATGGCCGGATGATAAGTGAAGTCGGGGAGCAAGGTGCGTAAATGTCTTCCCTGGAGCAGCTCGCCTGGAGATCGTTGGTCTTCCAAAGGGCTTGCTCTATAATTTAACAGACCTAGCCAGAAATCTTCGTTGGCTTCTGTGGTCTTTTTAAGGATACTTTTCACAACCTGTACACCTTTCTCCGCTAATCCGTTTGAGCACGGATATCGCGGACTTCCATCATTGATAACTTGTGCGCATGCAGAATCACGCACACACGGGCGGATACGATACAGGAAGCGCAACAATTCACTATGATTACGCGTATACGCAGAGCCTTATAGCCTTCTGTATTTAGAAAAAAGGATTTATTCGAAACTTGCGTCAATAAAGGCGGATACAAAGCTGCAAATAAATCTGCAAGAACACGTCAAGCTACAAACACGAAGTTTAGACAAATCTAAGAACTAACCATCATTACAATCTACACGATGCAGCGCCAGAGCGTGGCAGCTGGATAAGAAAATGTGCGCCAGTCCCGTAGATAGCACTGTCTATAAAAGAGAGGGTTAACCAAGTGTCGACGTTAAGGAAGGCAAGGTCGACGTACATGGCGGCTCAAATGATTCAATGAACAAAATGTTGAATATATATCTCTATTCTGCCTCTTTTTAATGTTCATTATTCACTCATTTTGTATTCTTGTTTTCTGTCCAAACACTAGCTCATGCGCACTACGGGGGATTGGCCAAGAAGCAAACGGTTTCACATGTGTTTTATTGCGATAGCATTTATATGGACACTCCAAGCGGATTTCTGCCGTCGACGTCGCCGCGAGGTTCCGTATAGAGTCCAACGGCTATGAAATCGTCGCCGCACGCCGTATGCTGTATGTGCGAGTGAAAGCGCGCGAGGGACGTGCGCTTTCACCGAGAGCGAACGCATGGCGGAGAGCAAACGCGACTTCTTCCGTCGCGCAAAGTCCTTGGGGAGGGGAGGCGACGTTCAGCTGCGGCACCAAATGCGCATTTATATAAAAAAAGTTGTCGCAGTTTCACCTGAAAGGCGAAGCATCAATTGCGATAGCAAACTTGTAGAGAGCTATACGGAGTAATGATATTAGCTTTATCAGCTGTATAAACTTGGACATGCAGCAGCATCGGCAACACGCAGAACTGTTGTCGACGCCAGCTCAAAAGACTGTTGCCGGAGCCTCTGATATGCACTGCGTGCCGCAGCTAAACGTCGCCTCCATTCCCTCCCCCTCGGCCGTCGGAAGAGGCGCGTTTGCTCTACATACGTGATTGTAGACGTGCAGCCCTTAAGCGAGCACGGCGCAGAACGCGCGTTTGTTCTCCGCCGTGCGTTATGAAAGACGCGCCCCTCGCGCCCTTTCACTCGAACATCAGCGTTCGGCGCGCGGCGACGATTTCTTCTCCAAATGTCATACGGAACCTCACGGCGACGGCGACGGCGACGCCGACTGCAGAAATCTGCGATTGCTATGAAAGTCGCAGCTGAAGGCGAAGCGTCAATTGCACAAATTTGTAGAGAGCTATACGGAGTAATGATAGGAGCTGTATAAACTTGGACATGCAGCGGCACCGGCAACACGCAGAACTGTTGTCGACGCCGTCGGCGTTTTCCCCGCGTTCGCTCAAAATGCGTGCGGCGTTGGTGACTGTTGCCGGAGCCTCTGATATAAATAGGCACTTGGTGCCGCAGCTAAACGTCGCCTCCCTTCCCTGCCCCTCCCCCCTCCCCCACGGCCTGTCGCGCGTCGGAAGAAGGCGCGTTTGCTCTATATATATGGTGATTGTAAAGGAGGAAAGAGACGCCTACTTCTGCAGCCCTTAAGCGAGCACGGCGCAGAACGCGTGTTTGTTCTCCGCCGTGCGTTCACTCCCCGTGAAAGCGCGCGCCCCTCGCGCCCTTTCACTCGCACATACAGCGTTCGGCGCGCGGCGACGATTTCATCTCCATTGACGTCATACGGAAGCTCACGGCGACGGCGACGGCGACGGCAGAAATCTGCTTTTGAGTGTCCATATAATTGCTATCGCAATAAAACGTTGCGAGACGAGAAGGCGGTGAAGACTTCCGACGCTGCTCGACGAGTTTCCCGTTCTGATCTCGTCGAAAACCTCCGAGCCGCCCCCAGAGGCCCTGACAACACTCAGCAACGCCGCGCGCGTTCGGTGCGAACGCGGGCAAAACGGCGACGGCGTCGACAACAGTTCTGCGCGTTGCTGGTACTGCTGCATGTCCAACTTTGTACAGCTGATAAAACTACCATCCTTACTCCGTATCATCATCATCATCATCATCATCATCATCATCATCATAATCAGCCTATATTTATGTCCACTGCAGGACGAAGGCCTCTCCCTGCGATCTCCAATTAACCCTGTCTTGCGGTAGCTCATTCCAATTTGCGCCTGCAAATTTCCTAACTTCATCACCCAACCTAGTTTTCTGCCTTCCTCGACTCCGTATAGCTCTCTACTAATTTGATATCGCAATTGATGCTTCGCCTTCCGGGTGAAACTGCGATATTTTTGTTAGGGTTGCAATCAAAATAAAATTTTGCATAGCAAACCTTGGGTTAAAGAAAGGTAAATTGGGGAATTAAAGAAAATGTAACTAAGGAATTTCGAGATAAAATAATTTAACACCAAGAAATAAAATAAGAGAAATGATTGTTAATGGTTAGATATTTTCATTGGTATATCGTATTTCACGCGCAATTACGTCGACCTAGTTTTTTTTAGCGTAGCCAGTTGGTTCACCCTTTCTTTTTTTGACCAAAAGGCCAGGTAGGCCGATCGCGGAGAGAGTGAAGTTTATGCTGCAATGTCGGTAATTTTCGACTATATTGGCACTAATTACGCCCCTCCCGTTAACTTTACCTACTGTGCGACTAATTCTCGTTTCTTGCGGCACCACCAAAGCTGCCTTCTAGGCATCATTGTCTCGCGCGAGTCCCTGCTTATAGTACGAACGAGCTCGCTCCATTTCACAAAAGTGCACCATACGGCGGCTTTGCCTGAACAGGTATATATCTACGGCGGTGCACCCTTTACAGGGGTTAGCGCAACATGGTTAATTTTCGACTACTATATTGGCGCCACTTAGGCCCGTTTCATTAGCTTTACCTACACTTAGACTAATTCTAGCTTTTTGTCTCATTGATAACTCTTGCAACATTTTGATACCTCTTGCAACTCGCTACGATGCTCTGGGGGTTCGAAATAACATTTTTTTTCTGTAAGTGATTACAGGATACCCTGATCCCAGATACGCCAAAGCCGTGTGAAATCAGTTAAGAGGACCTTGTCTTCAAAAAGGTTGTGGCCTGGCGCGTCCCTGGCGCTTTTTTCAAGCCGATCCCCGACAGCCGTCCCCGGGCGGTGGCACCGCGAACCACGCTGTTTTCAATGCACGCGGCGTGCCGCATCATGTGCCTTTTAATCCAGCGGCCGTGGTCAGAGTCCCTCCAGTAATGCTCTACGCTATTATAGAACTAGTTCAGTTTCACAGTTTACTACAAGGAAGGAGTGTGTTCCGAGCGGCGTTCGCCTGAAGTAGCGGCGTTGCAGTTGCAGTTCTTGTAGGGAGCCTACATGCAAGCGCTTGCATGTAGGTTCCCAACGTTTTTGAGCACGCCGTAGTGGGAAGCGCGGAGGAGCGAGGCACGCGTAGAATGACTTGCACAGACCTGAGCGTTGGCTCTGCACACTGCCTTCGCTACTCACGGACGCGCGCTAGACGCATGCTTTGCAATTCAGAGCATTGAGGTTTTACTGCATGCGGATATATGCAGAACGAGCGTTCATAATGCGACTCGGACACATTGGCTGGCGTCACGCGCCTTTTAATTCGCATCTTGCTTTAAGCATGAATCCGCTGCGGCTTGGCTGATTGCGCGCAGCAAATATTCGCTTACTTCGCTTCGTGCTTTACGTGGACGTCGATTTGTACGAACGTACTGTTCTGCGGGAATAACGAGTAGCTACGGTCTTATGACGTACAATTACGATTATCCGATACAGTATAACCAACACGAAGCTGGGCGTAGAGTGAGAGTCACGGGGCAAGTTGAATGAAAACAACCCATTCGGCTAATTGGCGCATTGATGGATAAAGGTAGCGAAACGAGGACATGGCCCAAAAAGGAGAAGAATGACGTCAGAAGCTCCCGTTACTGCGAAATCCGATTGCTGCACCTAATCGGTGCAAATTGTCAAGCTCACTGGATTATTATGAAATTATGAACGCCCATCCGGCTGAGTTCTTGCATGAACGCTGATGGTACATCGCTCGCACCTCTGCAATAAACGCTTATACACACATACACAAAAAAAAGAGAGAGAAAAAAAGCTAGGAACAACACATGACTTGTGCGCCTTTGCAGAGAGGGCGCTTTTTTTTTTTAGGAACTGCATTAAGCATTTGAATACGTGTAACTAAAACGCACAGAGAGTGCCTTCACAAGGCTCATGACCTATAGGCTCATTTCGCGCAAATTTAAACTCTGCTTCATATATTCATTTATCGTTTCCTCAGAACACCAGGCAAACACTGCTATAAGGGTCTAACAACACCGTAATTATTTCGCACACACATTAAACTTTGCATGCACTTCAAACATAACGTAAATATGTCGGTGAATATCTGTTTTCTCAGAGGACACCGGGGAAACCTATTATTCGACTCGTATTACGCATGAAACGATGAGGAGGGGGGGGGGGGAGAGGACGAGAATTCAGTAATTCTCTGCAAAGCTGATAGTTAATCCTTTTGCGATTTGCGACTTGGCACACATAATGCCCTCCATGAATGAAAACTCGGGGTGATGTACTGTTCTCACAGGACACATTTCAGATAGCGGCCGTATAACGCTTCCGAGCATTCGCAAAAATTTTTTTTGTGTGTGTTCGAGACGCGCATTTACCTAACGATTTTTATTATGCATTTATTTAATACACAATGCGGACCGCAAAGTGGCCCAAGCAGTATACAGACCACACGTAACAAAATGCAAATTGTAAACACGACACTAATGCATTGTGCATGACAGAATAAACAAGGTTCTAATCTAGATATCCATCCCGCTCGGTTAGACGGCTCCTCAGGTATTGTGCGTTTGTTGGTAGCTGTTGTAGTGGTAGGCCTAGGCCATCTTGTAGGCTTTTCTAATGAGTTTGCCTCGTTCAGTAGTCTTGGGTCTGACGTTCAGTAGTCTTGGGTGTGACGTATGTGATGCGGCTGATCATGAGGGCGTGCAGTATATGCATGTGGTGTCCGGTTCTTCGAGGACGCGTGTTTGTGATTCGCCTGGCGCCCGATGACTTGGGTGACCTGGATTACAGTGGATTGAAGTTTCTGTAGTGCGGCCATGTCAGCGCCGTCTTCTTGGAACATATAGGACCAATAATTCAGAGCGCTTTGACTTGAGTAATGAGAGTGTTGTTGAGGATAAGCTTGAGGTCTGACGTCGGCGGTGGCGGGCAGCCGCGTGTGCGTTTTCTGATCATGAGAAACTTCACCGGTGAGCAGTAAAGGCCGCGTGAGGGAGGGTGTCGCTCGGTGACGTCCAGAGCTCCCGGCGAGCAGTTTGTTGTTCTCCAAAGGAGCCCATATTCATCCAAATGGTGACATCGTCTGTTTAGTGGCGGCGAAAGTTTGCACATGGCGATATTGAAGAGGAGTGGTGATATAAGAGATCACTGTGGTGTGCCTTGCGGCGGAGCGGGGAAAGGGCCAGAAGTGGACGGTTGCGGTGCGGTTTGCGAGGAAGCCTTCGGCGTAGTTGTAGGTGCATAGTATGGACGGATGCGAGACATTGTCAAAAGCTCCTTTCACGTCTAGCGCGAGTATGGCGCTTTTGGCATGGCTACTGAGGCGGTCAGTGACGTCCTCCTTGAGTGGAAGGAGGGTATTCTGGGTTGAGAGGTGTCGCCGGAACTCACATACCGTGTGTGGCGGGTATTCGTGCTCTCCGAAGTACGATGTGAGCCGCTTGTGGGCCACATGTTCGAAGAGTTTGCGAGCGCACGATAAGCGAGATGGGTCGGAAGTTTTAGTGGCCTGGCTTTGGGATCATTGTGACTTTGGCATGTTTCCACTGCTGAGGGAGGATGCCCACTTCTCAGCTCTGGTAATGCAATCGAAAAGTTGTGTGATGGCAGCATCGTGGAAGTTCCGGAAGGGTTTTTTTGTTAATGCGGTCCTTTCCTGAGCTTGTGTTTCCAGTAAGGTTACGAAGTGCCGCGACCAGTTCGGACTGTACTGAAAGGGTTGTCAAGGATTGACGGACGCCAGTATATGGATGATGGTTGGTGGAGTATGTTGGGGGATTTGGTCCAGTGAATTTTGCTCTGATAGCTTCGAGGGCTGCCTTCTCTCTCTCCGGATGGTTGTGAATGAGTTTTTGCATCAGGTGGCGGGCAGGTTGGACGTCGTTCGTACGAGCTAGGAGGGTTCGAGAGGGAGCCCACGTTTTCAGCGCGCTAAGTGTGCCTCGTATCTGGTCGAAAAACTGGTTCCAGTTTTGCTGGCCAAGTTGTTAGGAATATTCCTCGACTTCCCGCGTGAGGTGGGCAATACGCACTTTGAGTTTGCGATTTCGTTTATGCTTTCGGAGGCGTCTGATTAGACCCTGGCCTCCCATGGATGGAGTAAGTGCGGGTCCGTTGCTGGATCGTTTGCAGTGAGTGCAGTCGTTTTGGTGTGTTTGCTCAATGTCTCGACGAGTTGTTCTGTTCATTTTTCAATGGTCAAGATGGCTGGGGGTGGCGATTCCTTGCGGAAGGCCGCCCAATCTGTAATGCGGGCTTGACAGAATTGATTGTAGTTCTAGCGTGTGAGACAGTGATCTACGTGACGTGGTGGTGACTGCCCAGCATTTCCTCTAGGTCCCCCGTAAGGTGTGGAATGCTGCAGGTGAGAGTTAGACCAGGAATAGCGACACACACACACACACACACACACACACACACACACACACACACACACACACACACACACACACACACACACACACACACACACACACACACACACACACACACACACACACACACACACACACACACACACACACACACACACACACACACACACACACACACACACACACACACACACACACACACACACACACACACACACACACACACACACACACACACACACACACACACACACACACACACACACACACACACACACACGCACACGCACACGCACACGCACACGCACACGCATACACACACGCATGCACGGAAGCACACAGTGGCACAAAATGTGCACCAGCCATCAACGATTATTGTCAGTGTAAACGAAACCCGAATGTTTTCAGAAATCCATTCGATTTATTACGGTAATGAAGCACTTGAAGGCGTATATTTGTTACAGTGGTGATATTTTAAGTTGCGCTCGTTGTTATTGTTATTTGTTATTATTATTTGTTATATTTGTTATTATTTGTTGCGCTCGTTGTTATTGCTGTTTGTCTCCTTGTTATTTTTCGCGCTGTTACACAGGTTGTCGTTGGTTCATTGCGTAATTTCTTAGAGGACACAGCCGTTACAACAAGCACACCTATAGTGGTAGTAAGCGTCATTTCTTGTTCAACCAACTGTTAACGTAAGCCGGCGCTATAAGACGGCTGAAATCCTCCTTTGAAATTTCCCGCAGATACAGAAGAGAGGGCGGCAGGAGAGAGTTGTCCTTCCCGAGCGCTCCACCGTAGTACCTTCAGACTCTGCATAGCTCTCGCGCGATAGCGCGTGTGTCCTAAAGAGAATTTGGCGTTCCCGATTGGTCGAGAGCACGCGCCCTTTGCATCGGCGGTAAAAGTCCAGCCGCCGACCAACAAACACGAAAACTGGCGAAAGAGGTAGCGAAAGCTATTCGCCTTAAAGGGAAGCTGAAGAGTTTTTAGAATAGGAAGATTTACAGGGGTTTCGAAGGCTGACACAGCATACCTCCTGCAGTTAGTTTCTAGAGTATGCACGCAGCGGCGCCGCAATCGCGGTTTAAATTTTCCGTGAAGCTCCGCCCCCCTCGCGCCCATAGGGTAGCGGCGAAAGACCGTGCGCGAGGAAGACGTCAATACATGGGTCACGTGAGCGCTCTATTCGAATTGCGCACCTCGCCGATATCTAAGATGACGTCAAGATCGTCTTTGCCACCAGAGCCCATTAAGGGACCCGCGGCGTCTCCTGCAGACGCTGCGCCTTGTTTTTTTGCTAAATTAAAGCAACTAGCGGTGACTTCTGGCCTGTTAAACAATGATTTTCGTATTCAGGGGGTGAAAAATAATTCGTTGAAAGGTCTTTTAGATGCGAAGCAGCTTATGGCGGGGGCTTTGTCCGTCCCTCCGTCCCGCGGCGTCCCACACCTCCACAGCGCATGCGCGTCCCCTCCCCCCTTTCTCTCCTCTAGGAATCCAGAGGGGCGCGCACGACAGGTGGTGCGACAGCTGCATACTCCACTGGGGGCGCCATGGTAGTTCCGCGGTATGAAAATGACGGAGCGCGCGCGCCTCATTCTCTCTCCTGTGCACCGCCGCGATGAGCGCTCGGGCCGCTGCCGCGAAACCATCTCCTGCTCAAGCTAACCATCTCCCCGCTGCTTCGCATCCACACATGGTTCCCTTTAGTGGGAGATGGAGTGATTATTTTGATAAGTGCTTCAGCTGCCCTGTAAAGCGCGAGAGCAACTTGTAGAAATTGGCAGTAAACAATCTCCACAGCAGCTGCGTCGGCGCGGAGACAAGGACGTCACGTTGTTGCAGTGTTACAGAGAAAGATGTCTTCCGACAGTCAGAATCTGTCGACGCGGAGGTCGGCGGACAGTTAGCAGACTCTTAGCGTCAGCGCATTGACAGGGCCGCCGAAATGGTGCAGTCTGCAAGTTGGCTGCCGAAAAATTGGTGGGTTCTCCATCCTAGTGTGACCACGCCTTCACAATAAGATGAAAAACGCTCGCAGTCAAGGTCCCTAGATAACTTTACTCGCAGTACCGCTCGCCGTAGCGGCTTGAATCGCGACCTCCTCACGCAGCCTCGCTTAGTTGAAGTCGCCCTCCCTCGCCCTCACCTCAAGCGACCCTCACCCTCTCTCACTCTCAGACTTTTCGACTACAATCCCGACGTCACCCTCACTTCACTCATGAGGGTGCCCGTGTCTGCTGACATACAAAAAGAAAATTGTGCGAGGTCGACCATTCGGCAGAAGCCTTCGTAACAAGGAGAGAGAGAGAAAAACATTTATCAAGGAAAATACATGATAGAACATTACGGAAAACTGTAGTCATAGTAAATAATTATAAGACGCATGTATATGGAAGGCGGTTATGTGGAAATTGTTTAGATTAAAAACACAAGCCAATAAGTGCAGTTTATACACATTCTTGAAAAAAAAGAAAAAAACGAAGAAAGAGTACGAACTGGCGCTGCCACACAAGACTTTCTTTAAGGTTCCATGAGATTTAAACTCTGAATACAAAATTTGTAAGCCTCCTTTTCTTTGACCCAAATATAGTTTGAATTGCTTCATTTTTATGGTTATGGTAGAATTTTCATAATCACAAAATCATGCAGGCTTTAATCTCTATCTTCCGGTTCTAACTTAGCCAGTATGAAATTTTGCACTCTATTGGACATTTTATTTCGACCCACCCGGTTATTGTCAAATCCCCCGGAGTGCTTACGTACCAGTATATCCCAAGGATCCCAAGTATATCCCAAGATATACATCTACATCTACGAACTGGGGTCGGAAAACAAACGAGGTTAACAATTGCCGCGGAACCCATCTCACGATGGCTGTCGTCTATAGGCATCTGCGAATATTCAAAGTTTCGACTACGAATCGAGTATTGCACACTAACTGTTCGTATTTGTATTCGAAAGGGAACGACTCATTATTTTCGAGTATTTAAAAGTAACCAAATATTTCGCATCGGTCGACCGTTAAAGTCTTGTTGCTGCCCTTTATCTGCAAAAGAAAAGTATCCCAAATATCAGAGGTTTGATAACGACAAACGTTTTCAAAAACAGGTAGAAACAAAATGGGTAATGCAAGCTTTGTTTTCGGCTTCGCGGCGGAAGCCCACGTGTCAACCTGCGACTTTCGCTTGTAGTCTGTCATATATATGTGTTTTTGGCAGTCTAGTGAAGTACCAGTTTTACCTTTTACATTACAATAGTCAGTGATGTTACCCTTGCAACGGGCCCTTCTACATGCGTTTACGGCACACAAGTCCTTCAGCGGCTTTTTATTTTATTTTCCCAGAACTTTTCATCTATTTATAGGCAACCATTTATATTTAGCATGATATCTACCCTCTCTACAGGTTGTGTGGAAGAAATGGGGTGTAGGTGGGAAGAGCTAGCTCCATGCACTCCGCCGTGACTATAGACGTTATCGAGGAGGTATTTGGGATCGCTGGTGTCGCGATCGTATTTGGTATTTCGCCTGCTACAAGTAAAGCGGGGAAACAATAATTACGCAGGACATAACATTCAATGACGACTGAAAAAAATAACTAGGGGGTTTTACGGACCAAAACTACTATCTGATTATGAGGCACACCGTAGTGGGGGACTCCGGAATAATTTGGTACTCCTGGGGCTCTTTAACGTGCACCTTAATCTAAGTACACGGGTGTTTTCTGCATTTCGCCCCCATCGAAATGCGGCCGCTGTGGCCGGAATTCGATCCCGCGAACCCATGCTTAGCAGTCCAACACCATAACCCCTAAGCTTCCACGGCGGGCTACAAAACGACTCAATTAGCGGTTTTAGGGAGCAGTAAGTTTACCCACATCGGAAGTAGTGCCATGAATTCAGGCAATAAAAACTTCCTTAACTTTCTCCTGATTAGCCAGCTAATTACCGCACGAAAATTACCCTGGTGGCAGAAGACTGGTGACCGGACATCGCACAGGTCTAGTAAGTGCATATTGTGCTAGGTGTTTACCAGTTTGGACTGAAGTTAGCCGGGACACACTGTAGAATTTCGTCGGGAACGGTGTTGGATCGACGTTCGCTCGTCTTGTTGCTACCAATTAATTTGATTCAGAGTATTTTCAGAATCGTCGAGTAGTCCGCATGTGCACCAACGGAGTCGATTAGGCGAGGCACGAGCTAGGCTATACCGTACATGCACGTTATGCATGGAAAGTCTCTCGTCTCGCGATGATGGAGGTGTGCTATATGACATCTTACGTTAACTACGAGTGCTACAAGTGACGCACATTTTGTGGAGTTTAGCACGATTTAGCGTGGTGTAACAGTACGCGTATATGACGCATATATGACATTGGTCATAAAGTGCAGTGAGAATTACGCATGGAATCTGAGCATTTTAGTCGGCTAACGAACATTTATGTATAGCATTGAGGTTGACGCACAAGTTCTTGGCACTGCATACTGATGTAATTGCGTAAATGTTTGCGTAAATGTCGAAGCAACGCTCTAAAACAATAGTGCAGCTAACACGAAAACACTACGAACACCGGACAGTCCACGTAACAATTGGGACGCCAGTGCGGTGAAAATAAACACGCGACATGCACCTATTGTCCAAAAATCTAATGGCCTTGGCGCGATGTTCAATGGCGTGAGTAATGCGTCTATGATTTCTTAACGCCAGTCTAACAAAAAGATAAAATACACAGCGAAAAAAAAAAACATTTGTAAGAGCTAAGTTAAGTGTTGCGCATACTGAAGCATACTGAATACGCGTGCAAACAAAGAGTGAAAAAAGCAGAGACTTCGAAGAAACAAACAAAGAGAGACAGAAAAAAGCAGAGAAGTCGACGAAACTATCACGGCACTAAATGTTCGCTTCTCTGTCGGTATATAACAAGATGTCACAAAGCCCTCACGGGCGAGAGACGCACACTCAACGACCCAGGGCGCACTTGTCGGCGGGGTTCATGAACGAGCCGGCCTTGCAGCCGAACGCGCGCGCGAACTCCGGCGAATTGCGCAGCGGGCCGTTGACGCGGAACCAGGCGGGGCTGTGCGGTCCCTGGGCGGCCATCTTGCGCAGGAAGCGCTGGTTGCCGTTCTCGCACAGGTTGGCCGCGTACGAGACGAAGAAGAGCTGGCTGGCGTTCCAGTGCTCGAGCAGCGCGAGCCGGTAGTCGGGTGCCACTCGCCGGCTGTCCAGCAGGAACGCGTCCAGCGCCGGCCGCAGCGCCAGGTTGTCCCACAGGTCGGACCACGAGGTGCGCGACGCGTCCAGCTGCGGCCGCTGTTCGGTCCAGGACAGGGCAGAGTACTGGCGCTCCAGGCAGCGTCGCAGCTCGTTCATGCGTCGCGCCAGGCCCGTCCCGGCTGCTCCGGTGCTGCCGCGTTCGAAGTTGTAGGCCCAGTGGTAGACGGCGCGCAGCAGCGGCCGGTACACCCTGGGCCCGGCCCGCGCCATCTGCAAAGGGCGCATCGACGGGTCCACGTTGAGGAAGAAGTCGAACACGGGCAGCGGGATCTCGAGCCTCTCGTACGGCGGCGGCAACCGGCTCTCGGCGCTCAGGAAGCCGCCCGTCCAACCCGGGTAGGCCGCCACGCCGGCGCGCGTGCTCATGTGCGCCATCAGCTTCTTCTCGAGCGACTTGCGGATCCAGGTGTAGACGAACTGCGCCGTCGAGAGCCGCGAGTTGCTCAGGTACACGCCGTCCACGTACTCGGCGCGCGTCGTCTCGCTGTCCATGGCGCGCGGCGACAGGGGCTCCCACGAGACGGCGGCCAGCTTGTCGCGCAAGTGCGCGCGCAGCTCGCTGCTCAGCGGGCCCAGTTGCACCTGGACAGACTCGAGCAGGACGAGGCGCAGCGCGGACACCAGGTCTTCGACGGCGCTCTCGCCGCCCAGCAGGGACTCGGCGAAGCGGCGCGACACGTGCAGAGGCAGGTTGGGCTCGAAGCGGTCCAGCAGGCGCAGGCAGTAGTGGGTCTGCGGGAGCGCGCGCGCAAACTCCGGGTGCCGCGCGTAGGCCACCGATGCGAGCTGGTCGCGGAGCTCGCGCTTGGCGATGAACGGCGACAGCGCCATGGTGATGCGGAAGAGCAGGTAGCCCAGCAGGTCGCTCGAGAAGCGCAGCAGGTCTCCGCGCGCCAGCCGCAGCAGGTAGTCGGACGAGGCCAGCTTGACGTACGTCCGGGCCGTGATGGGGCGCAGCCCTTTGCCGAACACGCTCTGCAGGAAGCTCGTCCACTCGATGTTCCTCAGCGCGGGCAGGTCGAACACCTTGACCGTGCTGCCGCCGACGAGCGCCGCGGCGTCCAGCTGCGGGCGGCCGAGCATGAGCGCGAGTCGCTCCTCGAACTGTAGCAGGTCGGCGTCCGTCTGGTTCTGGAAGAAGCCCAGCAGGGGCGCGAAGCTCACGCGCACCAGCTCGTACTCTCTGCGCTCCAGCGGGCCGCGCAGGAGCACGGTGGACGGCTCGCCGAGCCCCACGAAGCGGCGGGTGTCGTTGGATGAGACCTCCTTGACCACGAAGGGCCTGAAGAGCGCGTCGACGTCCAGCTCGCGAAAGGCGACGCCTAGCTTGCGCGACACCTCGACGGGCGACGGGCGGCGGCGCGCCGTCGACTGGGCCATCCAGGGTCGAAGCCGGGCCGCGTCCATGAACATGGCCCGCAGGGCGTGGAAGAGGTTCGGCTGCGGCCGCAGGCAGTTGTCGATGAGGAAGCGCAGCGGCGGGAACCGGCCGGTTGCGTTGTCGCGCAGCCCCGAGGCGAGCAGCTCGGCGTAGCCGTCCACCAGGGCGGTGTCCACCGAGAGCCGCTCACTGCTAGGAGGCAGCGGCCGCGCCCGCACCCAGTCGTCGCACACGTACGCGTAGAAGTCGTCGCAGGGGTCGCGGCTGGCGTTGATCTGGCGCAGCAGCCGGCGCGCGTGCTCCACGCACGCCGTCGAGGTGCAGGCGCGGCTGCCCCGCGCGGGTGCGTCAACGAAGGCGTCCTGAAAGCTCGCTCTGCAGATGGCATTCATTAGAACTACGTGAGAATAGCCCCATAGTCGCGAACTTAGGCAAATGTTCGCTCGATTTGGAGCTTTATTACCAAAGGATTCACCAATTTTCTTGTGCCGTCAAGATGCATTCGATGCTGAACGAAAAGAGCTTGTGGCCGATCAGCAAAATGCCCCCGAGCGTATGGTAAATTTTGACTTCACTGTGCCATGGTCCCATATTGAGACATCGACGAAGCGCGCAAACCTTCTGTACACTTTTTTCCGCAGTAATCTGGCTAGAAGCTACGCGCCCTGGCGCTCGTGTCCTCGTTACTACACTCTAGGATGTGCCCGAGCTTGAACAGATGATCCGGAGCAGGTGTCTCAAGAGCATGCGCGTTCACGCGGTCCAGACGTTTAGCTTATAGAGTTTCCTACTGAAATCAGTAGTGGCGCTGCGATTGTTAAGCTACGTGGCAGCACATGGATTTGTTTGACAACTACGGCAAGTTGGTCGTGTTGGTCTAATCTTCGGGATTGTGACTTCATACTCTCTTTTGGATTAACTTATTATGCTTTATCTGGCCTTAAGTTGGTTGATTTCCCAGCAACCACACTTAACGCATGAATGTAATAAGATTGCGCCCTAGCACAATCGTTGCGAATTATTGAATTTATAAACACAAAACTTTGTTGAGTATTGTTACCAAGCACTGCTCGAGACAAAGCTCGAGACAAGATCGATTAGCACAGCCAGAAAGTCGTTCAAGGCAAGAAGGATGAAGTGTAGGAAAATCCATGCACTATCTATAATTCCCACCCTGGCTGAACCACCGTGCTTGCAGCGAGAGTAGACACTAGCGGCAGAGTTGCTTCCAGTAATTTTTATACGAAACTATGGTTCAGCTCGAAGGTTCTTAGCTGGGCTTGTTGGTTTACGTGCATAGCGCAGACGACGGGACGTGGGAAAAACGGACAGGACAATGCGCAGACTGAACAGTGGGCAGGACAAGCGCATTGTCCTGTCCCGTTTTTCACACGCAGCGTCGTCTGCGCTGTTTCGCCATAATATGGTCCAGCTGGATTGGGCAAACCAATCGAATGCGCACCTATAGTTCAGTTTGCAGCCATGGACATAGCTCGCACAAATACAGCGTTCCTAAACTTCTTTCATATATAAACTGTCCTTATACAGCCATGAGGGCACACTGATCATTTATTTATGAACTAGGGTGTGGCTATAGGGTGCCGGTAGTCGGCAAAAACACTCGAAAGAAATTCTATCGACAGTTGGCAGAAATTCCCAGGCTTGCGAGCCCGGGTTCTAACAGCAAGTGTAAACAACGTGTCCTTATGTAGAATACTTTGGCAGTGCCTTCAGGACACCAGAGGAGCAACGAGGACACCCAAGCTGGAACCCGGACTGATCCGTGGGTTGGGGACTCGCGGAGGCCTCCGCGTGCTAGGGGTGCAGATTGCGGACAGCCAATCTTGTATATATGCGCTGACAACCCGTGGCACGTTCCGGCTTCGGTTGTACAACACACGGACCGATCTGGTTCAAGCTTTGATCCCTCCGCTGGCCTTTGGGTTTTCTGAAGATCCTCCCCCGGCCACATTATTATAATCTCGGATGCTTTCCTGAGACATCTGACGGTATTTTTCAAGCTAAATGATCCTATAGGACCAAATCACACTAGCGGAAAAGCAGGTCGGTTAGACCTAGGGGCACTGAGGATAAGCTGGGCGGTACACCTGCCCAGCCGCCGACAGAATAGTCACTTCCTATTAACTATATGCGCCGTTCCATGCGTAGTTTACACGAGCTGTAGTAGCTTTATCGCCTTGAGTTCAGATGTTTAGTACAGATGCTCGATGACAAACGCGGTAACATCGAACTCGGCAAGCAGCAACCCTGTTAGTATGCATAGCGATGTCACTTACTGAGGCACCGTCGCCATCTTGGGCGGCGTTCCGCGGTTCGCCGGCGGCGGTTCACCGTCGGCCATGGTGGTCGGCGGCGGTGGCTGCATGGAAGAGGAGGCGCCGCTGGCGATGAACAGCGTGGCGGTGACGAAGGCCGTGACTACCACCGACGCGAGCAGCAGCAGGGTTGTGGTGACGCTGAGGCTCCACAGGGCCGCCGTCCAGCCAACGCCGCTGCAGCACCGCGCGTTCCTCTGGTCTGCCGGGGGCAGGGGACTGACGGCCCCGTACAGCTCTGCCGGCACCGCGAGGACCTCGCTGCTCGGAAGGTTCTCGGCCATCGCTTTGCAGCGGAATCCGGGGGGTCCGTTCCAGGCCGCGAGCTGCACGCGAGCACGGCCGCGCTCGATGACCTCGAACCATGCCACATACCCACTAAGGACGATTGGCCACGAAGCTAATGGCGCTAGCAAAAGGGCATTGATTGAATGGACTGCTGAAGCTCAATGAATGAAACGAAGAGGGGCAAAAAAAGGAACGGTAGTGGGAATTAGAGAAAGAAAATCAATTATGAAGTTTTGCGTGTCAAAACCACGTTATCATTATTAAACACGCCGTTGTGAGGGACTGCGAGTTAATTTTGACCACCTGGGGTTCCTTAAAATACGCCTAATTAAATCTAAGTACACGAGCGTTTTTGCATTTCGCCCCCACGGAAATGCGGCAGCCACGGCCGGGATCGAACCCATCACCTCGAGTTCGGCAGCGCAGTGTCATAGCCACTGTGATACCGCGGTGATAAGCAGAGGAAATTAACAGACGCGGATGATATAACTGATGTGTTTTGATTACGAAGAACAAGAAAATAATAATAATAATAATAATAAATTTACTAGTATTACAGAGAAAGAAACAAATAGGAGAACAAGAACGTTAAGAATTTAGTCGGCGGAAGTCACAAATCAAGCTTTCTGTAGCATCGCACACGTTCCTGTGCGTGTGAACCAGTGTGGATCTTCCAAACGCTAACAGTCCCGAAAGGGCAAGCCAAGCTTAGCGCAGTGGGATATGGCCATGGCCGTTACCATATGGCAATGGAATTGTAGAGGAATACGGCGTAAAAGAAACTCTGATACAATACCTAACGGACACAGCACATGGCAATAACTATTCAGGAGACCAGTGCTCCGACCTCCCTACCGGATTACACGGCATACCACAACCCAAGCATTACAAGCCGGACCCAAAGGCGAACCGATGATGGTCACATCAGCTATTCTGCAATGACGGTAACGCTGGTGCGGAGCAACACACGGTCGTACAGGTGGACCTCAGCTACATGAACAACGGGGAAGAGGAAAAGGTATTGGTGAAATGCCGCTTGTTCAAACGATACGAAGTATCCATTATGAACACCTACTGCCCCCCTTAATCAGGGGCCTTTCGCAGGGCATGGACGAGCTAGCTCAAAAAGCATCGCAGAAGGATTTACTATGGCTAGGCAGCCTCGACAGCCACCACGAGGCGTGGGGCTACAATCATTCTACACCACCCGGGAGACAGCTCTTACTAAACAAAAACGATGCCCACCTAACGCTTCTGAATGACACAGAAATTCCCTCTCGTATCGGAAATTTAGTAGAAAGAGACACAAACCCAGACCTGACGCGGCCGCACCGCTAGAGAAGTGGAGTGGGAAAACACCCTCAGTGAAATTTATTTTCACTTTAATAAAGTTGTTTCTCTCTCTCTTACTACAGTCACACAAATCACAGACTGGGATGCCCTCAGGAGACTTCTCCAAGGAGAGCACACGGCTAAAACGGAGGAATGGGCGAATAATACTACGCACCGCCATTTAAGGACACAACCCAGACACTAAATACCCCCGCAAATAGAGAAAGACCTACTTACAATATGGGACAAAAAGCACAAGCTACTCAGAAATTGGAGAAAGAACAAGCTGAACAAGCGCCTAAAAGCCCGTATAGATAGCATCACCAACGAGACGCAAGAATACGCTGACAAACCGCAACAGACAACTGGATGCAGGTATGCGAGCAAGCCGCAAACAACACGCACACAGGCCGAGTTTGGTGGCTTTTCGAGCTCTTCTTGGGGAAAACAGAAAAAAAAATGTCACAGTTTCGCCCTAAGGGCGAAGCAATGAATGCGATAGCAACACAGCAATGTCATACGATGTAAGGTGAGCGGCTTTGGTAGCAATATGAATTGTAGTAAACATGAGCTGATTAAGTAAGCAGGTGTGCTGCGGCGTAAGTAGACCGACATGAAGAGAGACTCGATGACCACGAGAAGGCGCGTGTGAAACGGTGGTGTTGATGAGAAGCGCTTCCCGTGGGCAGCGCGCGTGCGAAGGGACACACCTGTAGCGCTGCACTGCCGATCCGGGCAGCATTACATGTGTAGCGTGCGTTGGAAAATGTGGCCCGACTATTACTAACTGAATGAACAAGCGTGGTGTGAGCGCGCACAAACAAACATGAATCACACTGAATGACTGCAGACAACGACTGTCAAAACGCTGGCAGCAAGCAGCGGGCGAAGGTACGTGCGGTCTATCGCTTCAACGGAAACTGAGCGTGCATAAAGGTCAGAGCCGTGTGGAGATAAGAGACGGTGCGGCGAGCGACGAGCGCGGTTGCTGGCAAAGGAAAAGTGCGCCCCCCCCCCCCCCCCCCCCCGCTCCTTCCGGCGCTGGCTGCCCGCTTCCTTGCTTGCGCGTGGGAGATTGAGTGCGTTCGCTCTCCGTGATAGCGCGCGTCCCCGCACGCTTCCGCTCGGGCATACGGCGCGCGGTGAAGATTTTCTCTATACGGAACCTCACGGCGACGGCGACGGCGGCGCTGACGGCAGAAATCCGGTTGAAGTGTCCATATAATTGCTATCGCAATAAAAACACACCCTGGAAGCAATGGAATTGAGGGAGGAAATCGGAGCATACGATTGGCGGCACAAATTGCCAACCAATTCTTCCTCACGACAACCATACAGAATGAGCAGTGACAGCTGCCATCCATACAAGATTGCGGCGAGTTAACTGCAGAACAGCCATTTGCAATGGGAGAGCTTAACGCAGCCATCAATGCAAGGAAAAGACACATGGCACCCTGACCGGATGGAATCACAAACAACATGCTACGCAATATGCGAGACACACAACTGAAACAGCTCCTGAGTATCTTCAGCTAAGCTTGGGAATACGGTGACATACCGGACACCTGGAAAATGGCTGCGGCGATTCCGATGCCAACGCGCAATGAGCCCCCGAACGCCATTACCCACCTATGGGACCTATTTCTTTAACATCATGCCCGCGCAAGAATATGGAACGACTGGCCCTCACATGACTGCAATGGTAGTAGGAAACTTGCACTTCAGTCGATCCTGGAGTCATTGGTTTCCAAAAGCACACATGTACACAGAATACATTGCTCGCCATACAAAAAGTATATAAAGCACAGAGCAGCAGTCAACTCAGAGCCATAGTGGGATTGGATACCTGAGCAGCATTTGATAACGTTACCCACGAAGCGGTGCTCGAAGGCCTGCAAGCTATGTAACCAAGTCGAAAAATTTACAACTACGTAAGGGGATTTCTTACAAACCGCAAAGTTACGGTGAAGGTAAACAAAGAAGAGTCGTAAGAAAGGTAGCTGACAAGCGTTGTATCCAAAGGGTCAATTCTCTCACCCACACTATTCTCGCTAGCACTAAGCAAGCTGTCAACTCTCCTGAGGCGGGCATAAGACCTTCACTTTAGAATATATTCGGGCGATATCATGCTCTGGACCAGCAGATGATCTCCAGCTGGAATTCAAGAGACGCTACAAACAGCTATAAATGTCACGGTGCAACACCACCAAAAAAGGTGCCTCGCCCTGTCTAACGCCAAATGTGAGCCCATTGTAGCAACCAACCAAAGGGAACAGCATGGAGACGAAGAACGAGAGATAATAATGCTACAAGTAAACCAAGATATTATCCCGAGAAAAACACATATCAAGGTCCTAGGCTTTTGGATACAGGACAATGGTAAGGCGGACGTTTCGGTATGGCAAATAGTTCAACAGCTGCACGAAATCAAGATACTTACAAGACAACACGAAGGGTGAGATGTATGAAATAGCACCAACTCCGAAGGCTTACCATGGCCCTGGATATACTTCGAATCATGTACCAATATTCATGCGTACCACTCACCAAAACACAAAAGGCTTGAAATCATGCTCCGGCAGTCAACGAGAGTTATACCAGGAACCCCTGTATGCTCTTAATCCAACCGAGTGGATGACACGGCAGTATTGTTTAACCTCTTCGAGCTGAAATAAACAGAGTAGAGAGCTGCGCTAGCTGGTACAGATTCATTGTTAAGGAGCGCAAACAAACGCTCACATAATAACTAGACACCATAAGCGCTTGTGGTGTCTAGGTATTCTGTGTCCGTATGTTTGCGCTCCTCATCATTAGAGCGGAAATAACTCCACCAAGAGGGCCAATTTAGCCGCCTGAAGCTATCTAGACAAGGGTGGGTATTTTTGCGCTATTCCACAACACCCAGACATGAAACAACAAAAGCTCCCGTGGGACACGCTAGACAACATAAAAATAGGGGCAGACACACAATAAAATAGGGGCAGACACACAACCAGAAAGACGGCAAAATAGAGCGCAACACCCCAGGGATGACACCAAGAGCCGAATCCGCTACACGGACGCCTCTTCAACTAATAAAGGCTTCCGCACTGGGGTGGCACACGAATTTGCAGCGATATCATGGTACCTACACTGCAACATTGCATCGCAACATCAAGCGGAACTTAAGCTGTCGTCGAGGCCGCCACCATTCCAAACCCACATGGATGAAATCTGCTTATTCGAATAGATATCCAGGCTGAATCCAGGGCACTTGCAGCCAGAAACATTCCCACAGCATAGCATTAACAACGCTCCTCAACGCACACCCTAACATTAGAGTGCATATTCAGCGGATGAAGAGTCACACGGGTGTCAGGGGGCACGAAAATATCCCTGGCTCTCCCCTGTGATGGCCGGACCCACTGAACCTGAATGAACAATACGCCCTCGCGTGGTCGGAAAGGCGTGAGAAACTTGACCATATATATATATATATATATATATATATATATATATATATATATATATATATATATATATATATATATATATATATAAAGCCGCCACATGCCATTAAAGTAGGTTTTCCAGGCAAAACCTGTCTGTAGTGTGGAAAGTTTGGGGACAAAAGAGAGTGCGTCTGCACACGCCTCCATAATACCACATCTCCTCGTTTCAATCGTGTCTGGATGCGGAACCTTCAAGCAGCTGAAATAAATAATAATATATATATATATATATATATATATATATATATATATATATATATATATATATATATATATGCAACAGCTGCTTGAAGGTTCCACATCCAGACACGATTGAAACGAGGAGATGTGACGCACTCTCTTTTGTCCCCAAACTTTCCACACTACAGACAGGTTTTTCCTGGAAAACCTACTTGAATGGCATGTGGCGGCTTTCCGGATAATGCTCACATCCGCTGGGATTGTCCGGCGAGCCGTCCCGCTACTCAAGCAAGTCTTGCCGAACTCGCACTTGCGACACTTGGAGTGGCTGGTGTAGTTCTCCACCCCGACTACGTACAAGCCATGATCGAGTTGCATTATGAAGTTCGACTTGGCAGCCAACTAGAACAAAGCGGGTGAACCCGGTTTGGGGTTCTTCAATGAAGTTTATTGTCTCTCTCTCGTGTGACAGCACGTGCGTCTCAATGAGATAAGGAACGCATCCCACCATTCGGTAGCGTGATATCATGCGCCCTTTGCGTCGGCACTTTTGTATCGGCCGTGAAAGTCCGACCACAGCCCACCATCACCACATCGGGCGAAAAAAAAAACAACAACAAAAAAACCATAGCAGCCTATTTGCTTTAAAATGAATACACGTGATGACACCATACACCTTTAAACCAGACGTATTTATTAGTTATGATCATCATGGTTCCGCGTACAGTTTGTATTTCAACGTGGGTTTCTTTAGCCGGAAGCATTAGCGCATATAAGCGCGGATAATGATACAACGTAAAATAAAATGATGACGACACTAACGCTGACCATAACGAACGCGCGCGTGTTCCGTTCAGACTGTTACACGAATGGGCTCCTCATCGACTCTCGACAGCGTCCTGTGACGCCGACATGGTTCCCCGATATGGTTCCCCGACATGGTTCCTCTTGGACGCCGGTCGAGGTATTGTTTCTCGCTTATTCCCGTTCACGCGTGTTGCCGTAGAATGCGGCTGTCGACAGCAGCGTCCTGTTGGTGCCTGTCACACCGTCCGCGGCCTCGTACGTGGCAGCCGTCGTGTTTTCAAGGATCATCCCTACGTCGGCCCTGCCTGCAGACGGCGCCACTTTCGCGCGGATAGACAGCGAACTTCGACCGTGGCGGCGCTGTGAAAACTCGTCCTCTTGGAAGTACAGCCATGCGTAGAAGATTAAAACCAGCAGAACAATGCAGAGGATGAACACGGTCAGGATTAGAGGCGCCCTGCCTTCTGCCAGTGTCCGCTGAAGGTCGCGGTCCTTCTTCTGCTGCTGTGAGCTCTGACCGGCTGCCAAGATCTGAGCTGAGGCGCTGGCAGAGGTGGTGCTCCACGGCGACGCTGGTCTGTGGTCAGTCTCCACCTGTGCTGGCTTGGCTGCCGGTAGGAGCTCCGCCCGCACCACCATAGGTTGCGTCCAAGACCTGCTGGTAACATCGGACAGTGACGGACCCTCCATGGTCGGGCGTTGTTGCCGTACTAAGGTGAACTGCGCCATGAAAGCGAGCTGCCAAAGCTTGCTTGCTTCCTATACCATGGCGCATACCCACCACGGGGGATTGGCCAAGAAGCCAGCGGTTCACCTGTAGACGACGTGCTTGGTTGCTTGTTTGCTTCTGAAGCCATGGCGCCCACCCATTACGAGGTGATTGGTCAAGAAGATGGCGCACGCTCAAATCGGTCGGCCATTTCATTTAAAGGCCAACTGCGGCGAAATTTTTCACCGCGTAAAAAGCCTATCTTAAGATAGCGTAGGCATAGGAGAGCCTCCGTGCGAAATATCCATTTGAAAGACGAGCGGTAGTGTCACGAAAAGCTAGCGAGAATACCCGTTTTTGACGACGAGACTGAAAAAAGAAGCTATTGGTGGGTGTGTACGGGTCCAATGCAATTTTCGCGTATTTAGCTATTGCTATAATTAGCTCTTTGTAGGCTACGCGTTTTATTTATTGGTGGTTTGTAACTGACAAGTTACTCCTCAGGCTGCGCAAGGCTTTGAGAGCCCTAGAGCATACATAATCTACACGGTCATTCCGTCGAAGATTAGGAGTAAATAACAGCCATAAGTACTTGTACTGGGGAGTTTTATTTACTTCATAATTATGAATATTATAGGGGCCGCACAGAAAGGGTTTCTTTCGAGTAAAAGTCATTAGTTGTTTTTGACTCGATTTAGCTCTATTTGCAAGGCATCGTACCATTTATTGAAATTAAGGAAGCTTAACACTTTTCGCTATTATGTGGTTCTTTTTTGCTATAAACAGTGCAGTCATGTGGAAAACATCTTATCGGTACGTCAGTATTGTTTGGGAGGCCAATAATAAATATAAAAAATTGAAAGGAACCAAGAGCGAAATGAGAAAACCACTGCGTAAAACCGGCATACAAAAGTTAGCTTTCCATTAATCAATAAAAAATATGTTTTACGCCTTTGAATTTACGCCATGAATTTACGGGGCACGTGTAAACCAAGTGTTCTACGACGTAGACGATGCTGACACCGTCACTGAGTGCGTGCCGCGTGCTTAAGAGAGGAAGAAGTCATCCGAGGACGCGGGGTGAGCTTTTTATTGCGATAGCAATTATATGGACACTCCAAAGCAGATTTCTGCCGTCGGCGTCGCCGTCGCCGTCGCCGTGAGGTTCCGTATGACGTCAATGGAGATGAAATCGTCGCCGCGATATAAGATAAGTGGTTCTTGAGGGAAAGGGAAAGGTTGGCGCTATCTTCTGCAGCCCTTGAGGGAGCACGGCTCAGCGCCAACGCCGCGCGCCGCCGAACGCTGTATGTGCGAGTGAAAGGGGGCGAGGGACGCGCGCTTTCACGGGGAGTGAACGCAAGGCGGAGAACAAACGCGCGTTCTGCGCCGCGCTCCCTTAAAGGCTGCAGAATTAAGCGTCTCTTTCCTCCTTTACAATCACCATATATGTAGAGCAAACGCGACTTCTTAAGACACGCGAAAGGCCGTGGGGGGGGGGGGGGGGGGGAGAGGGAAGGGAGGCGACGTTTAGCTGCGGCACAAAATGCCTATTTATAAAAAACACGTTGTGAGGCGAGAAGGTGGCAAAGACTTCCGACGCTGCTCGACGAGTGTCCCATTCTGATCTCGTCGAAAACCTCCGAGCCGCCCCCAGAGGCTCCTGCAACAGTTACCAACGCCGCGCGCGTTTTCTGCGAACGCGGGCAAAACGCCGACGGCGTCGACAACAGTTCTGTGTTGCCAGTGCTGCTGCATGTCCAAGTTTGTACAGCTGATAAAACTACTATCCTTATTCCGTATAGCTCTCTACAAATTTGCTATCGCAATTGATGCTTCGCCTTTCGGGTGAAACTGCGACAACTTTTTTTGTTCCTCATCTCTAGGCTGTTTTGACAGATGAAATCACCGACTGATTTCAGTCGACTTATGGCAGCTATGTCATTTGCATGGCACAAACACATCTTACGCCAAGACATCGTCTTACTTTGTTAGATATAGTACGCCGATTAGTGGCGCCCCCCTGTAGCGCGAGCCTTGTGCACGCAATAGAGATGTAGGACCGAGGCGCGGGCCCCTCAGAGCTTCACTGCCACGCCAGCAGTATGGTTGTGCGTCTCATTGCTTGCTGAGATTGTAACAGATTTGGCGACGAGGGTAAAACTCTATAATTACAAGATGCCAAAGTACGGTTCCCTTGACCCGTTAGATTCAGACAGTGGTCCTTGGCGAGAGTACCTGGAACGCATGCAGCAATTCTTCGCGGCGAACGAGGTTCCGGGCGCCAAGAAACGCGTTGTGTTCCTCAGTTGCTGCGGGTCACGAACCTACTCGATTCTGCGAAGCCTTCTTGCACCGAATAAACCGACTGAGACTACGCTTTAAAACTGCCTGAAGACACTTAGCGATTATTTCTCGCCAAAGCCGTCGATAGTGGTGAGTCGATTAAAGTTCAATAGTCGCGTTCGGGAAGAGGGTGAATCAGTGAGCGAGTTCGTGGCCGCCCTCAAGAAGCTCTCAGAACACTGCGAGTTCGGCACATTTCTGAAGGACCTGCTTAGTGACCATATCGTATGCGGCATAAGGGACACGCAGATGCAGACGCGCCTGCTAGAAGAGCCGAATCTCACACTCGAAACCGCGGTGTCGACTGCTCTCGCCATGGAGTCTGCCAAGCGCGACGCGTCGGAGCTCTGCGTACCTGAAGGGGCTGTTTCTGCGAATGTAAATCTGCTCATGACGTCGGATAAAAAACATATGAGCTACTATCGGTGCGGCGACGCCCACTATGCCACGGAATGTCCGCACATTCGCAAAATTTGCAGTTACTGCAGAAAGGTCGGTCACCTAGCAAAGGTGTGACAGAAAGTCGAGAGACGCTGGCAGCTACTGCCGAGCGTCCACTCAACAGTTCAAGAAAAATAATGCTAACAAGCAGGTTCGTGTGCACGCAGTTGACGACTCACACCACAGCACGCCCAAGTCAGTACAGCGCAGCGCCGTCTCTTCATCTGACGAAGAAACTGTCTACACCATGCGGAACTAGGTCCCAAGGCCCAGTGTTCCTGCACCTAAACCTTTCACGATGCAGCTGGAAGTACAGGGGCGTCCATCCAGAATGGAACTCGACACTGGGGCGAGTGTGTCCATCATTGGAGAATCAACTTTGCACCGTCAATTTCTGTCGCTACCTCGTCAACCATCCAAAGTCCAGCTCAGAAGTTACTGTGGTGACCTCAAGCCTGTAGCAGGTAAGGTGACTGTGTCAGCGAAGCATAAAAATCACGTTCGAGTGCTTCCACTGCTCATTGCTGAAGGCGATGCCCCATCACTTCTAGGAAGAAATTGGATTGAGGCATTGAACATACCCGTGTTCACTGTCACTGATGTCTGTGCTTTGAGTGATGTTCAGCAACTAATTGACCAACACTCCATATTGTTTTCCGATGGTCCAGGGACATTTCAGGGCGTGTCTGTGAAGCTGTCAGTCCCAGAAGGAGCAAAACCACGTTTCTTCAAGGCTCGTACAGTTCCGTTTGCACTAGTGGATAAAGTGTCTGAAGAGCTGTTGAGACTCCAGCGAGAATACATCCTGGAGGCAGTCGCTTCATCTGAATGGGCAGCACCAATTGTGCCAGTGTTAAAGAAGGATGGTAGCCTTCGCATTTGTGGGGATTACAAGGTGATGGTTAATCCGGTTGCTGTTGTTGATAAGTACACAATCCCTAAAGCTGAACTGTGGGCCAGGCTCTCGGGTGGAGTCAAGCTCACCAAACTTGATCTCAAGGATGATTACTAGCAATTAGTTTTGGAGCCCACTTCAAGGAAGCTCACTACCATAAACACACCAAAGGGGCTATTCCAATACAAGAGGCTACCTTTCGGAGTCTCAGCAGCGCCATCCATTTTTCGGCGAGAGATTAAGATTCTCCTTCAGGGCCTACATCACGTCGTGGTTTACTTTGATGCTATGCTGGTGACTGGCACGAATGACAAAGATCACCTCAACAACCTCGGCAAGGTTTTCCAAAGAATGCAAGAAAGAGGACTCAAGCTGAAATATACCAAGTGCAAGTTTATGATGGATAGTGTGGAGTACCTCGGTCACATCATTGACGCTGATGGATTACACACGGCACCACACAAGGTTGAAGCAGTCATAAAGGCTCCTGTGCCAAGCAATGTAAAGGAGCTACAGAGTTTCCTAGGGCTGGTAAACTATTACAGGAGGTTTATGTACAACCTTTCTGCTGTACTTCATCCATTGTATCAACTGCTGTCAGCTGGAACCTCGTGGTGCTGGAAGAAAGAACAAGAAGGTTCCAGCGGCCGTGCTCATGGTATGGAGCGTCCCATTGCGTTTGGATCCAGGAGCCTACAGCGAGCCGAAAAAAAAAAACACCGCATATCCACGGGGTGAATCATGATGAGTGGGCGAAGCTCCGGAGGGAATCATCGGTGAACCGTGAATCTTCCATGTAATTCGCGCAGTCTCGCCGCACTAAATCGAACGATTGACTTCCACCAATGACACGCGCCATATGTGACGTCATTCCTATTTTATAACAGCGCCCTTCATTATAATTGCACCATCTCCCGCTTAAGGGGACGCTAGCACAAACGCGTTAGAAACGTGCAGTACTCTCTAGTAAGGGGGAGAGGCCACAGCATCTTACGCAGCCGTTTACACATGCCGGAACGTGCACCGCGTTTGCCGACGCCATCACATGACTGCTGAGAGAGTATAACCCCCGTATTCATAAACGCTCCTAGACTTGAACTTGACTTGCCACCGCCTTCAACGAGTTTCGAACGCGCTGCCCAAGGCGGTGGCAAGTCAAGTTCAAGTCGAGGAGCGTTTATGAATAGGGGGGTAAGGCGGAGAGGCCACAGCGTCTTACACCAGCTTCTTACACGGGCCGTAACGCGCTAGCACAAATGCGTTAGAAACGAGCAGTCTTTCGTTAATGTTGGGTATTTATTGTCATCGTGGTGCGTGTGTCCATGTGTGCTTCGTGGCGTAGTGGCTAGCGACGCGCGTTCGGAAGCGAGGGGTCCCTGGTTCGATTCCGCGCTACGGACACAACTTTCGGAATTTTTTTTTTCATAAAAGTAGACGTGGCTACCTACGACGACGACGACGACTACTACTACTACTACTACATACTACAGAGGAGGGACAGACCCACACCCTAAGGAGCTTCGCCCCTAAAACTATTGTCAAATGGACAGATAAGCACTGTGTGATGAGGAAAAACAACGACAAACTCGCCGGTTTCCAGTTGGGCCCAGGATCCGTTTAATAATGACACGGCAGACGGGAGCTTGCTACACGAAACACAGACTTTAAACAGACACGCTAACAGGATACAGACGATTTACATACACATGTACGTGGCCTATAGTTCGGAAGTTGTCCTTCCATATAAAGCACGTGCCTAGCACTCATGCTTCAACACTCGCCCGTGTGCATCGTCGTTGCGGTGCCCGTGACAGTGGTTGTGACGGTGGAGCGTCGTTGTGGCTACGTCGCTGCTGTCGCGCCGCACCTTGTCGCGACGCGGAAGCAAGAGGAAAACAGCAGGCCGGTAGAACACCAGGCCACTGCTGTAGCTGGCCAGTAACGCCTGGCCTGTAACGCCTCGGCCGCAATAACGTCGGGCTCGGTCAGCGGACAGGTAGCTCAGGCGCCCCGGTGGCCAGCAGGAAGCACTGCACCAGGCCGCCATGACAGCAGGCCGCTGGTGCACAGGAGCGTAGAGCCACGAGCCGGATCTACGACCAGGTCCGCACGGTAGCAGGACACCCGGTCGCCAGTCCTCGGGCTCGCTCAGCAGGCAGGTAGCTCAGGTGTCCCGGTCCCCAGCATGAAGCACTGCACCAGGCCGCTAGAACAGCAGGCCGCTGGTGCGCAGGAAAGCCCAGCCACGAACTGGATCCCCGACCAGGTCCGCACGGTAGCTGGACACCCGGTCGCCGGTACCCGAGCCTGGAGCCGCCGTTTTGCGAGCTTGCGTTCGAGGCTGCCTTGCTTGCTTGCTTGCTTCCTATACCATGGCGCATACCCACCACGGGGGATTGGCCAAGAAGCCGGCGGTTAAACAGGTGGTATGAAATTATTCAATGAAACTAACTGATGTTAGAGCCGTATATTATTTTATCTTATAGGGAATTAGTGTGCTTTTTGGAAGGAGATCAAGGTAGAAGGTAATAAATTTCAATCAGTTTAATTGGAATTTTGGAAATTAATAAATAATCAATCAGTAAAATAACGTAACTTGGAATTTTGTGAAATATTAAACAATATATCAGTAAATTAACTTGGTATTCTCCTTGTGTCAATGAGGAACTCGCATACGGCCCTGCATACGCTCCTGTGGCTAAAACCCAGTGTATATGCCCCGAAAGATAGAATATTTTCAGTGTTTATAGCGATGCCTAATTTTCGGAACGGAATTTCGAAGTATTTCTTTCTATGGATTGCGAATCGGCGGCAGTTTAATAAATAATGATCAATGGTTTCAGGTTCATTGCAGAAATGACATAGAGGGGACATCGCCAGACCAGACCTGTGTAGATAAAAATTTAGGGGTGGAATACGGCATCGTAATTTTGTAATTGAAATTTCCAATTTACGTGTGGGACACCATTGATTATCCCAAGGGTAAAGCAAATGCTTTAAGTCTGTGATTTGGAATGTCTGTTTTGTAGAGTAATTTAAGAGACATAGTTTTCTAAACCTAGCCGCGGTGATATAAGCCGAAGTCGGCAGAACATGCATGACTGGTCCCTGTAGGGATGTACGTGCGAGTGCGTCGGCCATTTCATTTAAAAACAAATCATGGTGACCTGGTACCCATATTAAACGCACCAGACGTAAGGTCGAAGGGATTAATCTTTCTAGTTCGTTCAAAACTGTGTTGTCTGAGGACGAGGTGAGTGCTGTGCACACTGACAACGAATCAGTTACTATTACAGCTGTCGAAGAATTTCCAGGAAGTTTACGGAGAGCTAATATAATTGCTAATAATTCTGCCTGAAATATAGGTGTAAAATCAGGCAGTCGCATTGAATAAGACCAGGATAGCGCCTCAGAAAAAATACCTATACCCGCTTTCTCGTCACACACTGATGCATCCGTCGCTATTACAGTATTGATTTGCATTTGCGCTAAATGATCTTGCAGTAATCCGCTTAGATATTTAGTTGGCAGGAGTTTTGCATTGGAAGGAAATATGTCTTCAAATTCAATTCTAATAGCATTTACGGGTTTTTTGAGGGGAATAATCTCGTGTATCTGAACCTGTAATGGTTCTAGTTGAGTTTGCACAAAAAGAACCTGCGGATTGTATAGACGGGACCATGTTTCTTCAAAGAAGGCAGATCTTTCCGTAATAAATACATACTGCGATCGTCTCAATGAAGATGCGTAAATGTTTAAGTAGGTTTTTACTGTAAGTATGCGGAATCTGCTAACGAGTGTGGGTAATCGGGCTTCTTGATATAACACATTATTAGCAACAAATTTTGGCAATCCAAGACAAATCCGGAGGGCCTCTCGCTCTAGAAGAACGAGGGGGTTGATCTTGTATGCTGGACCACCAGAGAACAAAACACACCCAAATTCCAATATGGGTCGAACATACATGCAATAAATCATAATGAGAGTGTCTCTGCGTAGGCCAGAGCGGCGGTGACCGAGTTTTCGAATCATGCCAACAGCGCGCGCTGCCTTAGACGTAACATGTTCGATGTGGTTGCGCCAACTAAGTTTTTGATCGTAGATAACGCCTAAATACTTAATAAAGTCGCGCTGAGGGATTATTTCTTGACGGTATTGGAGAGAGACATTAACCGGTATATTTAAGGGAAATACAAGCAAGGCACTCTTGCTAACATTTAATGTCATACGAATATCATCAAGCCAATCTTCAAGTATTGCTAAATATGATTGCAATATTCTTTGCAGAGAGTGAATGTCTCTCGCTGACGCAAAGAATGCAACGTCATCTGCGTAAACATACACTTGTACATCATCACACAGTGGAATTGAGCTCATTAGAATATTAAACAAAATTGGAGAAAGAACGGAACCCTGTGGAACTCCCCTGGACTGATTATATTTTGACGTCGAAACACCGCCTTGTGAGCAATAGAATTTTCTGCATCTTAGGAATTCATAAATCCAATTTGTTATATATGGAGGAAAATTCATGTTCTTTAGGATTTTGAGGAGAATGTTATGCTCTACACTGTCGTATGCCTTAGCTATATCAAGAGCCACTAGCGCTGCAAACTGTCGCCTGTGACGAGCAAGCTTAATACGTCCCTCCAAATCAACGTGCGCGCACCAAATCGAGCATCCCGGTCTAAATCCGATCTGACATGAGCTCAGTAACGTGTTAGTAGTTAAAAACCTCATTATACGGATGTATAACACTCTTTCTATTAGTTTCATAATGTTAGATGTTAATGCAATGGGCCTTATGTTGTCCATATGCAATCCCACTCCTTGTTTCTTAAGTAGAGGGAGAATTTTAGCAAGCCTCCAATCTGGAGGAATCCAACTGTTCTTTAGGGAGTAGTTGACGATATTAAGTAGGTCCTGTGGAGACACGTCAAATAATATTTTTAGCATGCTCGTTGTTATGCCATCTGGACCTGGAGCTGAGGCAGGTAACAGTCTTACAACGTGCGAAAGCTCTTCAATCGTCACGTTTATAAAACTGTCCTCGGATGCAATCTTGACAAAGTTCAATTGTAGCTGAGCTGTAAAACGGTTTTCTAATCCTCTGGCAATTTTTTCCAATGATTCTGATAATTCTTTAGGCGATAGTATTACTGAATCAATATTTACTGGCGTGGGTATAGCCTTGCGAAAGCGAAGAAATCGAAAAAGCGCTTTTTTGTTGCCACTCTTCGACAGAAAATTGTATCGTTTTTCGTCATAATTACTTTTTGCTAAAGAGACTGTCCGTTTAAACATAGCTGCAGCATACGTGTAGTTACTCCAATTTGTAGGGCATTGGTTAAGAAGAAGTTTCTTCCACGCAGCCTTTCGGCGTCTATAATCTCGTGCGCAGTCAGGGTTCCACCAGGGACAGCCAGAACTACCTTTTGCTTTTGATACTGCAAACTCAGATTTCTTTAGGGTACCCTTTAAAACCGCGCAAAGGCGTATAGCTTTAGTATCTCTCTCCATACCTATCAAAGATTCTAACGTGGACTGTAACGTTTTCTTAAATTTTGAATAGTCCACAAATACATGTACTTCATTGTCTAAAGAAATTAAGGGGCAGACAGTATCCATCAGTATAGGACGGTGATCACTACTTGTGGCGTCATCAACGACAGCCCAAGATGAGGACGATAAACTTGAGCTAGCGAATGATAAGTCTAAGACAGAGCGCGACTGACAGCGAACAAAAGTTGCAACTTTAGTATTTAAGCAAGTTAAATTGTTCGAAGAAGCCCAATCCCATAAACGTTTCCCGGATGCATCAGTGCGGAAGCCCCATGCCACATGATGTGAATTGAAATCACCCGTGAACAACGTGTTCTTTTTGCAGTAGGCCAAGGTGACCTCAAGTGTCCTGACATCTTGTATCCCAGCAGGGAAGTAGGTATTAACTACAGAAAGTGGTGCGCAGCCTGGAAGTGTTATCTCTAATACTAAAATTTCGCATTCAGGAGACGTAGTCTGATATGAAATTTTTGCTCTATGACAAATTTTAGATGAAATGAAGGAAGCCAACCCTCCACCTCGGGAAGGCCTATCCAATCGAAAGCAACGATAGTTTCTTAAATGAAAATCTTGACCAGCTGTCAACCAAGTCTCTTGCAACAGTATAATATCAGGAGTATGTTGGGTAATTAGATATAATAAATCAGTAGTAGCAGAAAGTATTGACCGGCAATTCCATTGGAGTACTCTAAGGCACCCTATGTTGACGAAAGCTGAGCAGCAGCCACTGCTTGCTCCAAAATGCTTTCTTTCAGAAAGTCTGTCCTATTAAGGGAATTTTTGGCACACTTTTTTGTTTTGGAGTTAGTAGGAGAATTAGGCAGTTTGTTATTAGGAGATCTGGTGCGTTTATGGGTACGAGGGTCCATGTCTACATCCTGATTGCCTAGCAACTCTGATTCCGAGTGCACTTCTTGATCAAATTGTTGTGAACTTGAAGCCCGCGCTAAATCTGTGCTCGCGGAGGGGAGTGATTTCGGCAATGGAGATTTAGGAGACTGAGAAATAGTGGAGATCTGATTTTGGACACTACATTTTGTTATACTCTGAGATATCTCTGAGAATTGCGTAGACAGTACTTGCGCCAATGAGTCTGTCAGATTTCCTAGAAGCTTTTCTATTGCTTTTTCAACAGCTTTCTCTATTACGTTTGTGATCGTCTGGGAAAAAGATGGGTCCATACTGAGTGAGTGGCGGGCTGTAACTCCAGCATATCCCTGTGTTCTGCTCTGAATTTCAGCAAGAGCTTCACGACGAGAGCAACGTCTCCTTTCTATTATTTCAATCACTTGAAGCTCCTTTGATCTTGCGGGGCAGTTAGAATCGTCAGCGGAATGATTTCCGTTGCACAAACAGCATGATTCATCTTGAGATGTGCAATTGTTGTCACCATGTTCATCCCCGCATTTACGGCATCGAGTGGTTGATCGGCAACCGTTAATGCTATGGCCGAAACGCCAACACTTGAGGCACTGTAGTGCTCGTGGGGCTAGGGGTTCAACCCTGTAAATCAATGGCCAAGCCTTAATCTCTGATGGGCGAACCGTCCCTGCAAACGTTGCGATAACTGTTTCAGTAGGGACCTTCTTGTTGTCGACCACCCTTGTGCATCGATAAACAGATACTACACCTGCCGGTGAAAAAATGTCCAATATTTCTGCAGGACTTAGACTTACATCTACACCGCGGACTAGGCCTTTGCAGCAAGCTAAGTGAGGAGGGATGTGACAGCTCACCGGGTGCGAAGCGAAATTAGTGCATTTGAGCAGATCTTGCACACAAGCCTGGTCCGGCGACGAGCAGAGGATCCCCCCTCGTCCAAACTGTCGAACCTCTGTGATTAGCTGGAAGTGATTGGAGACTGCCCGAAGTTCCGTTTGAATGGCTTTAGGATTCTTCATACGGATCGTCCCCCCATTAGTGGGTACCAAAGCCACAGGAACGCTGCTGGTTCCGCTACGAAGAAACAGCTCCACCGGTATATCCTGAGGAGGGATGGAAGCAGACCAGAGGGAGGCCCTCTGGCCTGGAGATGAGACAGACATCAAGTCAAAATGAACCACGACTTTCAATCAAAAAAGGTGTGAAATAAAACAATAAATGTAAGAGAATAACCGCCGGCTACTTGACAGCAAACCCGGAAGTAGGCTGGGTAAGGGCCAGGCGATCTCGGGCAAGCACACTCTCTGGAACGGCAGGAACGGCAGTAGAAACGGCAGGAACCGCAGCCCTCGTAGCAGCGTGCATTTATGCGAACGATATGATTGCGTTCGAGCGTCGTCGTCTTCGTGCACAGAAGGCGCGTTCGTACGCTCGTGCTCTGCGAGGTGAAGAGGTTTCACATCAAGGCTTCTTAGAGCGAGGAGAAATTTATTAAAAAAAAGCTAGGCGACGTTAACTGTTCACTTAACGCCAGTTGTCGCCACTTGCTTTCCCACACTACGACTGCCACACTTCAAATTTGAACTGTTTGAAGCTGAAAGCTCATTTTCCTTCTTCAAAGTAATGTGCAATCGTGTCCTGAAGAACACATTTAATAGCTTTCTCTCAACCTCATGACAAGACGGAAAACAGTTCACCGATTGAATATTAGCCAGAGCAGAGGCTTCGAGCTGTGCAAGAGTCACTTTATTATGCAGAAGGCCTCGGCTGTTTGCACGAAACAAACCCTCTGCAGCTTCCAATAAATGTAGAACTGCTGGCGAAGGCACCACAAGATTACTGTTGCTCGTGTAGGATTTCATGTGTCAGTGCACTAGCACTGTTGGACTGCATTGCTGCCTTGCACTCGCTACAGCATACTGTGTTTTTCAACACATTGTTTACAACGTACCCAGCTAGGTAGTCTAATGATCCTTGCTCTGCATTGCTCAGTTCAAGAACGGCGTCAGGAAGGGCGACAAAGTCTGCGCCTTCTGTCTTCAAACTGGCCTTTCCATCGGTTTCGTCTAGGCCTGCCAGCAGAAATCCATCATCACTGGCATAGCTACTATCCTTGCTAGGTCTTAAAAACTGTGCCGTTGTTGCAACTCGAATGGCACAGCGAAATTCAAGGGGTCTGGGCACTGGATTTTTTGAGCGCAATGTAGAAAACAGATTTTCTAATGCGTCTTGTCCGAATCTGCTTAGGAGTACACAGAAAAAGTCCTGTTTGTTCAAGTAGTATTCTTGCAATTCGAGTACAGCTTTTGTCACTAGTACTACTCCTGTCTGTACTGGCTTCCAAGTATATTTGTTTGCACTGTCAATTTGCACTCTTCGAAATAGGTCAATGATAACATTAAGGAATGCAACTGTCTCACCGTACATCGCCTCATCAATGCTTGCTGATGGCAAGCTTTGTTGTTCTCGAGGTCATTAACTTAAACCACCTGAACACAGTTTCAAAGAACCAAGCAGTTGTGAGGGCTTCCACAGGTAAGTCTCCTTTCTGAACTAGGAAACGAATTGCAGCTGCAGTATCATGATGAAAAAATGAATAGGCAACGGCTTACTTTCATTTTTTCGAAATGTCCAGGATCTAAGCATGCATGGCTTCAAGTGAGGTGCAATATTCAACTCAAGCTTCGCATTAAGCTCTACAAGCATCTTTATGTGTTCAATCTTAACCTCATTAGACGGCAAGTTATGGACAGTTACAATATCACTTGGTAAGAAAAATGACTGACCTCTTGTAAAATGGTTGCGAAGGTTCTTTAAGAGATGCGCTACATCGGCAACGAAATACAACCTTCGACTTGTATCACAGGGGTGCGGGCATGAGATGGATGTTTTGCAGTACTTGCCTACAATTATCCCAAATTCCCTCCAAAGACCTTGGTTGCCGCCTCCCATATCACTCACCACCGCATCCACGTGGATGGAAATCTTTTCACACTGTTTGATTATTTCTAAGATTACATCCTTAACCGCACGAGAACTAAAGGAATTCCCTGTGAAATGATATGCCAGAGTCTGCTTCCAACGTGTGGTCGCACCCCCTAACATGAAAACTAGTCCATGCGTAGCCAAGGCATCCTCTGGCAGTGTCCCATCAGCTAATGGTAGGTAGGCCTGCCAATTACAATGCCGGTTGACTGATCAAGAGCTAGACCTGGTGCGAGTTGAATTTCGTCCAGCATAATGACTGCGTGCCGTTCATGGTCATCCATAAGCTTAACCTGAAGAATAAAAGCACATATGTAGTAAGTATCACGATAATGTGTCATGAACAATGTGATATACACTTACTTTAAGAGCAAGACACTGCAGAATGTCATGAAGTATGCCTGGAGAAAATTTGTTCTTTTCCAAGTGCCTCTGTAGGGTGCGCTCAGATGGTAGTGGTGTGCAAAGTTCCTTTACAACAGAATACCCACGGGCACCACAGGACAGTCGAACCTTTAGGGCTTTTTGAATTGTTGTTGGAGACCAACGCGTGCCTCTCGTCGATGACTTTTCCATGCACTGGAGCTGGTCACAGGCTACAAATTGACTACTTTGTTTCTTCAGGATGATCTTTTCCTTGACTGCTTTGTTTTTCATTCGCTGTGTAAGCGCCAGACTTCTCTTTGTACTTCGCAACTGGTTTTCTAGCTGCCGTATCGTCTTGTGTAGAGCAGTTACAGCATCCGGGGAAAGGTACTGGCCCTCTGGAGGAACTCGTACAGGTAGACTGCCAGACATGCCATTTGATAGAGCTATAAATGAGATTACATTAGATATCGGCAGTTATAAAGATTCAGCGTGGAAAAAAAAAAGCAAGAGCGAGGCATACCGTTGGTAAATTAGCAATTTCACCACCCATTTTTTTCAGCATCTCCAAATTGCCACAAGCCCTGTGCGAATATTCTATAGAGCTGGCACTTGGGGCAGCTGCAAATACAAATGCGCTATATATTCAGTGTGCTGGCTATTTATGCTAGGAATGCAAAATTACAAGGAACACAACTTACAGCTGTTGCCACACATTGAAGCCTGTGCGTCATGTCTGTTCAGGATACCTACACTGGTCAAGGATGCTCCTAACAGAGAACACGGCATAGAGTTTAGGAATAGCTACATAAAGGTGTCGCAACACAACAATAAAAATTTAACCACAGCAGGAGCTGCAGCTCTCAGCAGGAAGCAAGCACCCACATTCTTGTTCAATTGTGAAGCTTCACAAGACAAAGAAATGTTTCCTAGATACTGCACAACACTATACTGCTCCAAGGTTTTTACAGAGGATGTAGTACATACCCTGTGAAGGGCAACTAGGCATGAAGACACTACAAGATGCAGGAATAGCTGAAAGTGAGGAACAAACAGTAAGTTATCTGAAGCAGGCTTTCAGAAACCAAAATTACTGAAGACACCTACTTGAAGTATGTGCAGCGTGCTCAAGCATTTCTTCATCCAGGAAATCTGGGCTATCTGGACTGGAGGCTAGTGCTGTTGAGTAGATGGAGCAGCGGAGGGACAGCGCATGAATGTAGCTACACACAAGCACCACAGCAAAGCAAATATACTCACATTCAGTGTCAGCCAGGAGTGTGTGGTTGTTGCAGGGAGCCACGTCTTGTGAACAGACTTGTGGACCTGTAACGTTGCCGTGAATTCAGAAAGTGCAATGACTTGTGCACTTCTACTGCAGCAATATTGTCACAACCTTACAAGAAAATGGTTTGCATGGTGTTACTGTCACCAACTACAAAGCAATGCAGAAGCATCTAGTTTTTTTAATGCGTGACTTACAACTCCTGTAAGAGATGGCAGCTTCCGAGCAGAGCTTGTTCGGTGAATCTGAACTGTTGCAGGATGCTGCTGACAGAGAATAGCATGCCATACAAATGGTAAACGAGACATGTACAAAACATAAATGATAACTTACATTCAAGATAAGCCGCAGCTGTCAGCAGGAGACAGACACCCACATTGTTGGCGCAGGTTTCCCGAGCTGTATTTAACAAAAAATGCATGGAACACAGTAATCGGTGTCCTTGTCACAAATGTGTTATTCAACTGCCGTACATACCCTGCCAGTTGCAGCCACACATTCTATTGTCATTGCTAGTTGAGGCAGCTGGAAACAGAAAACATTAGACAAGAACTTTAGGTGAGCAAAGCGACAAATATGCGATGTTTATTAACTGCAATAAAGTTGCAATGTTGGCTCGGGAAAAGGTGCACAAACTCAATACAAGCAACTAAAAACTTAAATTCAGTATTAGCCACAGTTTCGAACGGGGTACTAGAGCCCGAGTCTTGAACTGAGCTTTGAAGGCCTGCATATGATGGATTGAGTAAGCATAAGCAGCAATGACACCAAATTGTTGCCTAGAAAGTAGCTGTGCTTACTACTTAAGGAGAGCCCTGGCACGCCATGGCTGACTTCTGCAGCTAAAAACCCCACAAAATATATTGCTCGGTAAAATTAGTGGAACGCTGAAAGCTAAAATTAATCTTTCGTTGAAACTGCCATGGCTATGGTAAAGGAATACCTTTCAATGGAGAGGCCTTTGGATAATCTGCATTTCTCAACAATAAGGCACCTGAAATGAAAGGAAATGGGTTGACCATGATACAAAGTTTCCTCTAGGGTACAGCAAACCCAACAGAGTAACATGACGACAGTATTTGTTTTTTATTGACTACCTCTGTACGTTGAAAAGGGGGCTTCCTAGGCTTCGGTAACTTCTGGTGTATGAATATACTTGGTACAGTATTAGGGCGTAACTTCTTAATTCCGAGCTTGCTTAAAAATACATGCTCTAATTGGTCCTCGGTGAAATGGTCCTGAAACAGGTAATTTAGGTTAGACTGCTTCGAATAGAATTCGGTTCATACTAGTTGTTTTCACAGAACTTCGAAGTAAACGAAACCGCGAGTGCAAGACAGTGTCTTGGCCACTAGATGCGACACATAAAAATATATGCAGAAAACAACTGACAATGATTGTCAATGTAAGCAGTAGCCAAATCCTTCGAGAAACCTGTTCGCTTTATGAAATGAATGATGCATTTGAAGGCGTATATTTTTTGCAGTTGTTGATATTTAAGCACCATTTGGTGTTTCATTGCGTAATAACCAGCCGAAGTGCCGTACAGCAAGTGCGTCGCGTCAAGAGGCATAGCGGTCGTTCGAAGCAATAGTTGAACGCAGGAGCGTACGAGCGGCTAAACGAACGAGCAAACGACAAAACGAACGAGCAAACGACTAAACGAACGAGCAAACGACTAAACGAACGTGCAAACGACTAAACGAACGTGCAAACGACTAAACGAACGTGCAAACGACTAAACGAACGTGCAAACGACTAAGCGAACGAGCGAATGACTAAACGAAATTAGCCATAGACGAGCGGGTGACCGCACGTTTTCTTTGCGAGTGCTCCACCGCCGCTACTTAAAATTCACACACTTTAAAGCTCACGCGAATTAGCATGTATGTACGCCTCAAAGACCTTTGATGCTGTCATTTGGCGACGAACGCACCCTGTAACTCGATTTTGGTAGAGTACGCACGTTTTTCATCGGTGCCTTTGTATCGCTTATCAACCGTGCTACCGCCAACGACAAACACGAACGAAAGAGGCAAACAAAGCTGTTCGCTGTAAAGAGGGCTATTAAGTAACCACAAACGATAAAGAGTTGCTTTCCTAAGATGACTTTTTACACTCGACCCTTTAATTTTATCAAAAGGACTGCGCAGAATCTTTAAAAAAAAAGTTACGGAATCAAGTTTCGGAATGACGTTCTCGCACGCAGCCTCGCGTGCCCGCGAATGCAAGCCTCTAGGCGTACAAAACGATTAAGCGCGCCGAATACACGTCCAAATACACCAAAGTACACGTACTCGCAACTTACCTCGCATAGTCGTGTGGAGGGTGTTGGTCTGAAGTTCTTCCTGCCAATTCGATGAATCCACGTCTTTCTTCTTAACCCGTCGCGCTTACCGGACGGTATCGAGAAGAGTCGCTTGCATTTGCTAGAAGTATTTTGGCATCCAAAGGCGCAGCAAGCCATGGTTATGGAAAATGCCTTGAAGCGACGTCGCACTTGCCACAAAACTTAGTTTAACGCATTCTCAAACTTAAACAACAAGGAAGAGCAAAGGTACCAACGTGCGCTCCTCGCCAGTCGGTAGACGCTTATCAAGCGAAAATGGCGACGGAGCGTGATCGTAAAACAAACGCAGCCAGCGTCCGGCGGCTCGGCGGTCCACGTGATGCCATTAGGCCAATACCAACGCGGCGTCGGCGTCGGACAGGGTGTGCGAGGAGGCGGCGGCATTCTTCAAAGCGTGACGCTACTTTTTTATATAGGGGCTTTAGTCCGCGGAGCTGATCAGCGCCACAGAGCGGAGCGCGGCGTTGAAATGAACGAGAATATGCGCATGCGCGCTTTGAGCAGTTCTGGGCAGCTGTCGTCTGCTAGGCTTTTCCGGGAACCGGACACCACGCCCGCTTTTTTTTGAGCACCGCTATCGTCACTCTTTTTTTTTTTTTTTTCTATTCTGAACGCTGCCATTCAGTTGTAACGGAAAGGTCAAGTGGTCGTGCTTCCGATGGATGAAATATGATTACACCCGCTAACTGCGCTGCATCCGCGTCAGCATTTTTACACCGGAGTGGTTAAACTTTTAGTTATGTCGTGCGGAGTCGAAAAGAGTCTCATCAGCAGCCGGCGCGCGCTCTGGCTCTCTTCGCCTTCTTCATGGTCTTAGTTCATGCTTATTCAAGCCAATTAAGCCTACCCGTACTAACGTCGTGCTAATTAAGCCATTTGATGCCCATATACACGCTAACTAAAATCACGGTAATGAGGTCATCGCTAATTACATCATTCTAAGTATGATCAACTTAATTACGGCCTTACTGTTACATTCTTGCTAATTAGCCCCCTGTTAATTATAACCGTGTTAATTAGGGCCTTGCTATTTCAGAAATTTTCAATTAAGACCACTGTGTTTAAAATTATGCTAATTAGGATCATGTTATTTAAAAGCTTGCTAATAAGCTAGGTCAGCCACACGCTCCGTGGTTATCCCTTACGAAAATGTCAGATATGGCCCTTATATGTTTTATATATGGCCATATTTGGACATTAAGTGCCCAAATAAGGCCTTATACTGTCATAAAAGGATACATGTAACGACTTATGCTGCCATATAGGGGTCCAGATATGGCCTTATACTGCCATATAACGGTCCATATATGGCCTAATACTACCACATATGACTGCAAGTAAGGCTTTATAACGTCATATAAGGGTAAAAATAGGCGTTTTACTGCCATATATGGTTGCAATTGTGGTTGTAACCCCCCCCCCCCTCACCCTCCCGTCACGCCTCACCAGTCCAACGTGTACCTTTAGCGCTCTGTGCGCATTGTCATTACCATTCATTGTCATTACATATTATGCAAAGTGTTTGCTTCCCCCCCACAAAAATGTACCCCCCCCCTTGCAGAGATCCGGGGTGCGCTACTGCGGTCTAGTATACGTTTCAGCACTGCGCCTGCCGGACAGCACGGCCTTATTTACGAGCTGTAGCTACTCCACGTAACAAATGCGATACTTTGCACTGCAGCTATAGGCAAAGCATCTACATCGAAATGAGTCTGCTTGCACCGAGCAGGTAGTAACGAGTTGAAGTGAATTTTATCGCAGAAACGCACACAATGAACTGATGATGATGATGATGTATGGGGTTTTTTGGCGCAAGGGCCAGGGATGGCCAAAGAGCGCCAAGAAATGGTATGATGAAGTCGATGATGCAGTAAATGAGAAGTTTAAAATGTATCGAGGCTGTATAGAGGCCTAAAATGTTCGCTGCAAGGTACGTAAAATGTACAGGTATTTAAAATAATGTCAATAATGAGTGATAACAGCTATGACCATGATGTATACTATGGGAAAAAGAAAAATTATAATAATAATACGAAAAAGATGCGTCACTTCCCGTCACTTCCCTTAGCACTATCACCTCACTGAGTGAGACCCTTGGGCACAAGGGCATGGAGGGACGTGCTCTACAAAAACAGTACACTCGCAGCAATACCCTCTATATAGAGGGAGGGCTACGAATCTCTCGGGCTAATAACATGCAGTACAACATCATTTAAAAAGTTAAGCACTGCCTTGGTTTCAAACAGAAGTTCTGGGCCAAGAAACAGTGTCGGATGTAAGGGGATATGTTGTTGGTATGTTAAGGAAAGTGCCTTCTACGCTCTGTTTGTGCTTCCCGGCACTCCAGCAAGACGTGGAGTACGTACGGTCAGCCTTTCACCACATCTGCCACAGAGGGGGGGCTCAGCACCAGTTACAAGGTATGAGTGTGTACCATATGTATGCCCTATTCTGAGTCGGCAAGAGAACTTCAGATCGTCGTGACTTTGTTAATGATGGCCAGTTCCCTAAATGTGGCTTAATTACATGAAGCTTGTTCAATGTTTGTTGATCCCATAAGTGTTGCCAATAGTTTCGGAGTTTTTTGCGTAAGAATGGCTTCAAGTCGGTGGCAGGAATGGGTATGAACTAATTGCTAGGTTTTGTAGCTGTGGTAGTTGCCATTTTATCTGCAAGCTCGTTACCCTCTATACACCTGTGCCCAGGCACCCAGCATATTACAACCTGTTGGTTAGAAGCATACATATTGCAGAGCAGAGAGTAGAGGTCGTTTATAACAGGATTTTTTTCTGTTTTCGTAGTGATTTTAACGTTTTGACGACACTTAGGGAATCTGTGAATATAATGGCCTTTGGGAGCTTTGCTTTTCTAATGTGTTTAGCAGCTGACAGTATTGCATAGGCCTCTGCCGTGAAGATACTAGTTTCAGGATGTAGAACGTTGGATTCCGAAAATGATGAGCCAACAGCTGCGTAGGATACGCCGGCTTGTGACTTTGACGCATCTGTGTAAAACTCTGGGCAGGTGTACTTTGACTGAAGCTCTCGAAAGTGCATATGTATCTGCGCATCTGGGGCGTGTTTTGTTACATCTACAAATGATGTGTCGCATTCAACGATTTGCCATTGCCACGGTGGTAACAGCTTTACTAGAGCCATTAGAGGAGTTGTAAAGACTGAAACACCCATTTCCTCGCTGAGGTTCCTTAAACGCAGTGAAAATGGCTGTCTTATTGCAGGTCGGTTAATAAAGAGGGTGGCACTAGTCATATCATTTATAGCTGAGTAAGAGGGGTGCTCCTCGTTAGAGTGTACTTTCAGATAATACAAGAAACTGGAGTACAACCTCTGGAGATGCAGTGACCACTCATTTGAATCTGCGTAAAGACTTTCTATTGGGCTTGTCCTGAATGCACCGGTTACCAGGCGGATACCTAGATGGTGAACAGGGTCCAGTATCTTTAGAGCGCTTGGAGTGGCAGACTGATACACTATGGCCCCATAGTCTAAGCGTGTGCATATAAGGCTTTTGTATAGATTCATGAGGCACTTTCTGTCACTGCCCCATGTTGTGTGCGACAGAATTTTAAGGATGTTCATTGTTTTGTGGCCCCCGCAGGGGCGTCTGCGTCAGCAGGCGTTTGGTGAGTTGCGCCACCACGTACCCCAGCACACGAGGGTTGGACCCTCCCGCGTCTAACCGTGCGCGGCTGAGCCGTGTCCGGGGAAAAGGGGATCCTGGGGGTTGATCCGATGCCGAGTGCTTGGACCTTTATGGCCCCTCGGCAGAGGCAACACACCTCTTTGGCCTCTGCTTCACGTAGACGGCACCCCCGGACTGACCCAGCCGGGGGAAATCGGTAGTTGCCTTTTCCTGTCTCTCTCTCCAATCTTCGTCTTTTCCTCTCACTTTCAATCTCTCCTGTCTTCTTCTCTCTTCCATTTTCTTCCAACATTCCTGGCAGCAAGGGTTAACCTTGTGTGTCATAACCACCCTTGGTTATTATATTTGGTTATAGCGGGAACGTACAGCTGGCGTTTGTGGGGCTTGTGTCTACAGGTCCTACAGCGTCCCCTCGTTGGGCTCCATGGTGGGTGGCTGGCGTTCCTGCCGAAAGATCATTATTTTTCATGGCTTTTTCTTTCCCCGCGTTACCCTTAAGCGTGGGCGCACCGAAGACTTATTCATATTTTTTGGCCGCCAAACTGAAAACTTCCCTCGGTCCCACGTTGTCCACTGTGAAAAACCCGAAAAGACGGTGAGAATGATCTCACCTTTCCTAGTTTCAAAATGTCTAACGGAAACATTTGGCGCAGGCTACAAAGCATCAAAGATGGCTAGCGGCGATCTCCTATAGGAACTCCGCGATAAGAACCAACATGACAAGCTCCATAACCTAGCCTCATTTGGGGACATCCCAGTGACAATTACCCCGCACCGCACGATGAACACCACCCGTGGAGTGGTCTCCGATGACGACCTGATGCATCTGGAAGAAACTGAACTATTAGAAGGCTGGAGCGAGCAAAACGTAATCAATGTGAAGAGAATCATGCTACGGCGCGATGGAAAAGAGATGAAAACAAAGCATCTAATACTTACATTTGGTTCAAGTGTGCTTCCTGAAACTATTGAGGCAGGGTACGTGAAACTCCGGGTAAGACCATATGTTCCGAACCCTCTGCGATGTTTTAAGTGCCAGCGATTCGGCCACAGTTCGCAGAACTGCCGAGGTCGACAAACGTGTGCGAAATGTAGTGCCAATGAACACCTCGCTGAATCATGTGAAAACGCCCTCCACTGTGTGAACTGTGACGGGGACCACGCCGCGTACTCGCGGTCGTGCCCATCATGGAAAAAAGAAAAAGAAATTGTCGCAATCAAAGTAAAAGAAAACATCTCATTCAAGGAGGCACGAAGGCGGGTATTATCCCTGCCCAAGAACACTTTTGCCGAAGTGGCGCGTCAGGAGGCAGCGCCACAACGGCTTCCGGCGGCTGTCCGGCCCACACGCAGTGAGGCCGGACAGCCGCCAGCGACGCCATCCGCCCCCTCGGCGGCTGCAGCTAGCGCTGCTCCGCCATCTCAGAACAAGGGGCCATCGACCTCCGGGCTGGTGCCCTCAAGGGTCTCGTCCCACGAGACGAGGCCGTCACGACACACCAACCGCTCGCAAGAGCGCGTGTCCAGCGCCTCGCAAGAGGCGATGGACACAACAACCGGCCAGACGGCGCCGCCAGCGCCTAAGGAGCGGCGGGAATCTCTCGACCGCTCCAGAAAAGAGAAACCTCGCGTCACGGCGCCGGGAAAGGGCACCGTGAGCTAGTCTTCATCTTCTGAACACACAGCACAAACTCCTTTTCAATATGAACACGCAAATATTACAATGGAACGTTAGGGGTCTCCTTCATAACCTTGATGATGTCAAAGAGCTCCTTCTTAAATATAGTCCGAGGGTGCTGTGTGTCCAGGAGACGCATCTCAAAGCAGAGAACACAAACTTTTTAAGGCACCATGCCATTTTTCGCAAGGACCGCGACGACGCTACCGCCTCGTCGGGCGGTGTCGCTATAATAGTAGATAAAGGTGTTGCCTGTCGGCAATTGAACCTCCGAACTTCCCTTGAGGCAGTTGCTGTCCGAGCAATACTGTTCGGTAAGCTAGTCACAATTAGTTCGATTTACGTCCCTCCTTGTTATCAACTTTCCAAGACACAGTTTCAAAGCTTCATTGATGAACTTCCTCCGCCATACATAGTTGTCGGTGATGTGAACGCTCATAGCCCCTTATGGGGCGACTCTCGTTTAGATGCGCGAGGACGCCTTATAGAAAATTTTCTGTTTTCTTCAGGTGCATCTATACTTAACAAGAAAGAGCCAACTTATTACAGCGTTACACATAACACATACTCAGCCATTGATTTAAGTATAGTATCGAGTACTCTAATTCCGTATCTGGAGTGGTCTGTTCTCAGGAACCCGTTTGGGAGCGACCATTTCCCAGTTATGCTAAACTTAACAAAACAAGATACATGCTTGCCACATTTTCTTCGATGGAACATGGACTCGGCCGACTGGGAAATGTTCCGAGAGCTTACGTATATAGGCGGAGATGAAATTGCCGTTTTTAACGTAGAAGACGCTGTTGCATACCTAACAGCTTTCATTATTAGCGCTGCAGCTGAATGTATTAGGCAAACTAGCGGATTAGCTAATAAGCGTCGCATCCCATGGTGGAACGACGAATGTCGGAAAGCGCGCAAAAATCAAAACAAAGCTTGGAGATTGCTTCGCAATTCTCCAACTGCTGAAAACCTCATTAATTTCAAACAGATAAAATCAGAAGGTAGGAGAACACGTCGACGTGCAAAGAGGGAAAGTTGGGATAGGTACATCACCAGTATAAATTCGTACACCGATGAAAGAAAAGTCTGGAATCCGGTAAATAAACTAACAAGTCGGGAGTCGCATCCCCTACCCTTAGTAAGTACACAAGGTGATAGCCTCGAAGATCAGGCGGATTGTCTAGGCGAACATTTTGAATATGTGTCAAGTGCATCGCACTATACCGAAACATTCCTGAGAATCAAAGAACGCGAAGAGCGGCGGCCCCTAAGTCGCAAAGGCTCATCGAGTGAGGCCTACAATTCTCCATTTACTTTAGCTGAGCTTCAAGCATCTCTCGCTTGTTGCAACAACTCAGCGCCAGGTGGGGATCGTATCATGTACGAAATGATTAGGTACTTACACCCCGAAACACTGAAAACACTCTTGTCTCTTTTTAATGCCATGTGGGCGGCTGGCTGTATTCCGTCTTCATGGAAGGAAGCCATAATCATCCCCATACTTAAACAAGGCAAAGACCCGTCCTTGGCCAGCAGCTACAGGCCAATAGCTCTAACAAGCTGCCTGTGCAAGCTGTATGAAAAAATGATAAACCGGCGCCTAATATGCTTCCTAGAAAATAACAAAATTTTGGACACCTTCCAGTGTGGTTTTCGAGAAGGTATGTCTACTACAGACCACCTTGTCCGGATTGAGGCATATATTAGAGATGCTTTCATACATAAGCAGTTCTGTCTGTCTGTATTTCTAGACCTAGAGAAAGCTTACGACACCACATGGCGCTTTGGAATTCTCCGAGATCTTTCCGCAATGGGTGTTCGTGGCAATATGCTCAACACAATCGAAAGTTACCTCACTAATCGCACATTTCGCGTAAGGGTGGGCAGAGCTTTGTCTAGGTCATTCACACAAGAAACTGGTGTGCCGCAGGGCGGTGTGCTTAGCTGCACACTATTTATTGTAAAAATGAATTCCCTGCGTACAGTCATCCCACGCACAATGTTTTATTCGGTTTATGTCGATGATGTGCAGATAGCCTTTAAGTCATGTAATATTGCCATCTGCGAACGACAGGTACAGCTGGGAATTAACAGATTGTCCAAATGGGCGGAGGAGAATTGTTTTAATGTTAACGCTCAGAAAAGCACTTGCATACTCTTTACAAACAAGAGAGGCGTAACGCCTGTCCCAAGTATACAAATCAAAGGAGATGCGCTCTCTTTGAGCAGCGAGCATAAGTTTTTAGGAATCATTTTAGATTCCAAGCTTACATTTATTCCTCATATTAAATATCTGAGGACAAAATGCCTGAAGACAATGAACGTTCTAAAACTTCTGTCCCGCACAAAATGGGGCAGTGATCGAAAATGTTTGCTTAACTTGTATAGGAGTCTTGTCCTCTCCCGGCTTGACTACGGGTCTATAATTTATAATTCTGCAACGCCAAGTGCATTAAAAATACTAGATCCCGTTCACCATCTGGGTATCCGACTCGCGACCGGTGCCTTCCGAACAAGTCCGATCCAAAGCCTCTATGTAGAGTCTAACCAGTGGTCACTCCATCTGCAGCGTTCATATCGCAGTTTCACATATTTTCTGAAAGTACAAGCAAACAATGAACATCCTTCTTATTCAACCATAAATGACGTTACCGCTGCCACACTCTTCCATAATCGACCTGCAGCGCGAAAGCCATTCTCCTTGCGTGTGAGGAACCTCAGTGAGGAAATGGGTGTTCCGCTGCTTGATCATCGTCCTATGGCTCCAGTGAAACTGTTACCGCCGTGGCAGTGGCAACTCATAGATTGCGATACATCGTTTGTAGAGGTCACTAAACACGCACCAGAGGCACACATTAAAATGCATTTCTTAGAGCTTCAATACAAGTACTCGTGTACAGAGCTTTACACTGATGCCTCCAAGTCACATGCCGGGGTGTCTTATGCAGCCGTTGGCCCATCCTTCTCGGAATCCGGTGTACTCCACCCGGAAACGAGTATTTTTACGGCTGAGGCCCATGCACTGTTGTCGGCTGTGAAGCATATAAGGAAATGAAAACTTCAAAAGGCAATTATATTTACGGACTCCCTAAGCGTCGTAAAAGCATTGATGTCACTCGGTAAACAAAAAAATCCTGTACTTACTGAGCTCTATTCCGTTCTCTGTGAAGCGTATTTATGTAACCAGCATGTCATTATATGCTGGGTGCCTGGCCATAGAAGCATTGAGGGTAATGTGCTAGCTGACCGAATGGCTACGTCAATAACATCACACGCTATTAACCGCTGCTGTCCCTGTAACAGATCTGAAACCTTTCCTGCGAAAGAAACTGCGAAGCCACTGGCAACGCTTGTGGGATGCTGAAACAAGTAATAAGCTTCACTTGATTAAACCACAGTTAGGTTTCTGGCCCCCCGTAACGAAAACACGGCGAACTGACGTCCTATTCAGTCGGTTGAGAATAGGACACACGTACGGAACCCACAGTTTTTTGTTGACAGGTGATGAACCACCAACCTGTGGTAGATGTGGTGAGAGGCTGACCGTCCTCCATGTCCTCCTGGAGTGCCGGGAAGCCGAAACAGAGAGAAGGAAACATTTTCCTCTTGCATACCGATACCATATCCCTATCCATCCCAATATGTTTCTTGGCAAAGAACCGATTTTTAATACCAAAGCAGTCCTAGGTTTCTTGAATGACGTGGTACTACATGTAATTAGCCCTAGATATTCGTAGCACATCCTCCCGCCAGAGGATGCTGTTGCGATAGGATGCCTCCAGGCCTTTATGTTCAAGGGTTCTGTTGAGGCAATAGTGCTTCATGCCAATTTTCGCATCGGACATATTTTGGAAATAGTAATATTTATTTGCAATGCATATTCAATGTTCATAGCACACGCCATTAGTCATTCCCATAATCTTATTACCTGTAGATTTTATGCACTTTACAGCGACAATTTTAGGCCCCTTTACAGCCACGTCATATCCACCACTCGTAATCCATCGCATCAATTTAAACTCATTAACACTGGCCCGGCGCTCTTTGGCCATTATTGGCCCTTGCGCCGTTAAACCCCATATATCATCATCATTGTTTTGTGGCATTTGTTCTTTAGGTGTTTTATGTGTGAAATGAAGCTTAGTTTGGAGTCTAAAATAATGCCTAGAAATTTTTGTTCGGTGTTCACAGGCAATCGCAGTCCATGCAGCTTTATGTCAGGATCCGGGAGTAGGCCTCTCTTTCTTGAGAATAGAACGCAGGAACTTTTCAGTGGATTTAACCTAAATCCATTCTCGAATGCCCATGTTGACACTTTATTGAGGCCAAGTTGAATCTGTCGCTCGCAGACTGCGAGATTACTGAACCTGAATCCTATTTGCACGTCATCAACGTAAGTAGAATAAAATATATTTCGTGGCATGTATGCACGCAAAGAATTCATTTTTACTATAAACAGAGTGCAACTAAGTACACCACCTTGTGGTACACCAGTTTCCTGAATAAATGGCCTGGACAGGGCATCGCCAACTCTAACACGGAATGTACGATTGGATAGGTAACTTTCAATTATATTAAGCATATTACCACAGATGCCCATTTCTGAGAGATCCCTCAAAATACCGTAGCGCTAGGTTGTGTCATATGCTTTTTCGATGTCAAGAAACACGGCCAGAAAGAATTGTTTGTGGACGAAAGCGTCACGAATGCATGTTTCAATGCGCACGAGATGGTCGGATGTGGAACGACCTTCTCTAAACCCAAATTGATATGGGTCGACTAATTTGTTTGCTTCAAGGAGATGTAAAAGCCGACGATTAATCATCTTTTCAAATAGCTTGCAGATGCAACTTGTTAATGCTATGGGCCGGTAACTTGCGACTGAGCACGGATCTTTTCCTTGTTTCAAGATAGGTACCACAATAGCTTCTTTCCATGAATCTGGAATGTACCCTGCTGCCCAGATGGTGTTGAAAAGGGACAGTAGTGCTACTTGTGTGTCAGGATGAAGATGTTTAATCATTGTGTACATGACTCTATCAGGTCCCGGGGCAGATTTCATACAGGTGTTCAAGGCAGCTTTGAGTTCGGCAGTTCTAAATGGTAGGTTATATTGTTCATTGGGGCTACATTTACGGTTCAACGCCTTATTTTCCGCTAATGCTTTGTGTTTGAGAAATGCCTCTGAATAATTGGCCGAACTGGATACACGCAGAAATTGTTCCCCAAGTGCGTTAGCCTGGTCTTCAAGGCTATCGCCTTGATCATCTACCAACGGCAATAGGAAAGGTTGCTGATTTGATAATTTGCGTAGTCTGTTCCACACTTTTGCTTCCTGCGTGTAGGTATTTATACTCGAGATGAATTTTTCCCAGCTCTCTTTTTTAGCTCTACGTCGCGTTCGCCTGCCTTGCGACTTCAGGTGTTTGAAATTTAGGAGATTTTCTGCCGTTGGGCATTTTTGTAGCAAGCCCCAAGCCGTATTTGGATTCTTACGAGCAGTCCTACAATCTTCATTCCACCATGGAATTCGCCTCTTTTTTGGAGCCCCATTTGTTTGTGGTATGCACTCGAATGCGGCGTCAGTTATAAAATCGGTAAAAAAGGTGACAGCATCGTTGATATTAAAATCGTTAAGAGCATTTCGAGGCATCTGTGTTATTTGGTAAAATTTTTCCCAATCGGCGGAATCTGGTTTCCATCGAGGGGTCCGTGTAAAGAGATCATGTTGTTCTGATGTTTTAAGACAGATTGGAAAGTGATCACTGTCATATAGGTTTTAATTACGTCCCATTCCAGGCAGGGCAGAACTGTGGCAGAGCAGATAGCTAGGTCTATTGCAGAGTAACTGTTGTGTGTCATACTGTAAAATGTCGGCTCTTTCTGATTGAGTAGGCATACACCGGAGTTCAAGAGAAACTGTTCTATCATGCGGCCCATCACATCACACCGCGGGTCACCCCAGAGCGGATTGTGTGCGTTGAAATCACCGAGTAGGATAAATGGCTCCGGAAGCTGGTTTATGAGAGATTTGAATTCTAAGCTGTTTGGTTTATAGTCAGGAGGGATATATATGGAGCAGATTGTTACAAGCTTATTAAGTATAATCGCTCGAATACCAACTGCTTCGAGAGGGGTTTGAAATACTGCTGGCTAGCAGTAGAGTTTATAGTGATGATTGCAAAGCCGCCTGCCGAGGCAACGGCGTTCTCGCGGTCTTTACGAAATATGACATGGGAATTGAGGAAGTTCGTGTTGATAGATTTTAGATGTGTCTCTTGGATACAGAGTACTTTGGGGTTATATTTTTCTAGCAGTTCCTTAATGTCATCAAGGTTACGCAGTAGACCTCTAGCACTCCACTGAAGGATCTGCGTCGCCATAATAACAAAAAATAGAGGGGAGGTGTACTCTGCATGCCAAGAGTTCTACATTTATGAAATGCTTTTCTTTCCGGGACCTGTTATTCTAGGCTTTTCTTTTGCGGCACGCTCAAGAGAGCTGCGCCGCTCATTCGACACCGATGGTGCCGAGATGCTTGGGTTTGCATCCATTGCCTCCTGGGAGGCACTGGATGAGCGCGCTGCGCGCGAAGAGACATGTACTTTAGGCCTCCCCTCACGAGGAGAGGCGCTTAGGACCACCGAGCCGCTAGGCTGCTGGTCCGTCTTCGAAGATGGCAGAGCGGCATCTGCCGCGTCCGCCTTGGGGGCGCGGGAGGCGGATCCGCCGGCCCTACATGTGAGGCCCGAGCGGTCGCCTTCGACCGTTGTGACACTGCCCCCTTCTGTGCCACATCGGCGTAAGTAGTGCACTGCACTATTGAGAAACGCTTTCGTGCTTCCTTGAAAGAGATGTTTTCTTTGATTTTCAGTGTTATGATTTCTTTTTCCTTTTTCCAGGCAGGGCAAGATCGAGAGAATGAGGGGTGCCCACCGTCGCAGTTTGCGCAGTGGAGTGCGTTGTTACAGTCGTCAGCGGGATGGTCATGGTCACCGCACTTAGCACACGTGAGCTGCCCTCGGCAGCTCAGAGATCCGTGGCCATACCTCTGGCACTTGAAACATCTCCGAGGGTTGGGTTTGTATGGCCTGACGCGTATTTTGATATATCCTGTTTCAATATACTCAGGAAGTCTGCTCGAGCCAAATGTCAAAATCAGGTGCTTGGTAGGTATTTCTTTGTCATCACGGCGTATTTTGATTCTTTGCACATTGATCACATTGTGCTCTTTCCATCCTTCTAGCAATTCCACTTCACTAAGGTCGATTAAGTCGTCGTCTGAAACTACCCCACGAACAGTGTTCATGGACTTATGCTGCGTGACTGTGATCGGAAGGTCTCTGATTTTCTCAAGAGTTGTCAATTTCTCGTGTTTGTTTTTGCTGCAGATTTGAAGAAGCAGATCTCCACTTGCCATTTTTGTTGCTTTGTAGCCTGGGCCAAGCTTTTCTGCAAGGCATTTGGACATAAGGAACGGGGAAATTACTCGAGCTGATTTTTCTTGTTCACTGTGCAGTACATGGAAGCGAGGAAAGTTTTCTTTGGTTTGGCTCAGGAACTGAAACGTAACATCGGTGCGCCCTCTGTTGAGAGGGCGATCAGGTAGGGGAGGAAAGGGAGTACCCATTACTTAATTTCTTGTTATTCAGCAGCGATGGTAGCCACCCACCACCGAGCCCAACGAGGGGACGCTACAAGGTTTAATTAACTAACACTCGCAGACGCCAGCTATACATCACTGCTATAACCTAATATAATAGACCCAAGGTTGGATGAACTACACCAGGTTAACCCTTGCTGCCTGGAAGATTGGAAGTAAAACCAAGTAAACAGAAGACAGGACAGATGGAAAGTGACAGAGAAAGACGAAGACTGGAGGGAGAGAGAGATAGACAGGGAAAGGCAACTACCGATTTCCCCCGGGTGGGTCAGTCCGGGGGTGCTGTCTACGTGAAGCCGAGGCCAAAAGGGTGTGTTGCCTCAGGGGCCTTAAAGGTCCAAGCACTCAGCATCGGCTTAACCCCCAGGATCCCCTTTTCCCCCGGACACGGCTAAGCCACGCATGTTAAACGTGGGAGGGTCCAACCCTCGTGTGCTCGTGTCCGTGGTGGCGCAACTCACCAAATGCCTGCTTGCGCAGACGCCCCTGTGGGGCACAGAATGAACTGATTGTTTTACATGTTGGCTCACAACCACACCCGATGAATATGTCTGCTTTTTGAGAGAGAACATGACCATATACTTTTGCAATCGTATATACCGGCCTATGTAAAGCAGCCTGGGAATATTAACGCGTGAGTTAGGAAACCTCCTGCACGAATTCCTATTTGTTATATCAGCTACCGCACGAGCACAAATAAAATAGTTTCCTACATCAGTCAATCTAGATACTTTATTAAAGCCCCATTAAATGAAACACTGCCAAAAATTACCACCAAGCTAAAGTTTTGACATATTCAGTGAAATCCAAACCGAAACCAAACGTGGAATGGCCAATCCAATGTATCGCTTGGCAACACTGGTAAGCTTGCTGCGCGGGCAGTACATGGCCGGCAGCTGTCAGATACCTAGAGGTGTGCGCCGAGATGTCGGCGCGCCGCCGCCTACGTTTTTCTGGGCGCGATCGGCGCGCCTAAGTGGGAATAAAGATTTCCCTATTGAAAATTTGACCGATGCTGGGCATGATGGAATCCATCATCACGGTGGATTATGGTAATGGGCGCATGCTGGGCGGTGGGCATGCTGGGTGATGGGTAGAATGCCGGGCGGCATATTTAGAATATGCAGTAGGTACAACGCATGGCAACCACAGAGCCACGCTATTGGCTTACACGCCTGTTGGACGCTGTGATGTCACTCCTGACAACGGCGCTAAGAGATTACTCGCGTTCTCAGTGCTTTATCGCCTGGCTGTTCTTCCCCAGCGACACGGTTGTGCCAACGGCCGCTCGATCGAGGCCGTCCGTGACTTGTGTTCGGACTGATCAGACTGTTTTTCTCCAAATGGTTTGTTTTTAACCGCTGTACGTACGTGTTCTGCGGCAAATGTCACGCCTGACTTTTTTTCCTCCGGCTGTGCGCACGTTGGTGTTCGGACTGTTTTTTTTCCTCGCTCTCTCCAAGTGTTTTGTGTTTAACGGCTGTACGCAGGTGCTCTGTGACTAGTGGTAGGGCTGACTTTTCTTTTTTTCGCCTGTGCGCACGTGATATTTGGACAGTTTTTTTTAACGCCTGTATGCCCGTGTATTGTGGCTAGTGTTCCGACTGACTTTTTTTCTCTATCTTTCTCTCCGGTGTGTTTTGCACTACCGGCTGTGCCAACGCGGTTGTGCGGCTATGGCCGCTGCGGACAGTGATTGTCGGACGTCGACGCACTTCGCGATGCAATGCGTGAAGGACCACGTCAATTCATGCGCTGGTGTTGAAGTCCTTCGTTCCAACATCACGAATGTCGATGACGCTTCTCGATGGATTCTATTCTCCAAGATTTATCTAATTCATGCCCAATAATTCTGTGCTCCTAACTCCTTGTGTGTATATTGTGTAAAGCGGAAACTGTATAAATTGAAAACTGTATGCCATGGTTGTGTCCTTATTGCGGTGTGAATTGCCCACAGCTTTTTAGATATGGTAATGTTTGTATAGTATGTATCGCAACAAATGTTTCCCTCTCCTGCTTGGTGTTGACGTGATGTAGTGGTCGCAGAAAACATTGTCTAATTGCAACAGTATATACCCTCTGAACAATCCGCAGGCCAGAAGCAAGCTATACATGGAACGTTATGAATAAGGGTGGAGACCAAATCATTTAGAAGGGGTGCTTTATTGATGATGACACGTATTATCTACAAAAGTGTTCCGATAATGCAGTTTGAGCCAGTATAAGTGTCCCCAGTGAGTGTCCACTATTTAGAATTGCTGTGCTTTAGAAATTTACATAAAGCAGTGCTCTTAAATTACAGTTTTTAGCTTGCACCATTTCCAATGCTAATGGCAGTTCGCCTTTAAAATTTTTAGCCCCGTTGTAGAATAATTGGAATTGCTTTTTGCAAAGCACTTTTTAAACAGTATTTAATATGCACACCACTTACGTCATAAAACTGACATTGTGCATCTGGAACAGCTCCAAAGTACCTTACATTAAGGATATCGCGACATGGAGAAAACCAGAAAAACAAAATAAAACCCGAGAGAGTTCTTTTCAACGTGAAGAAATTGGGCACATACCTGCAACATTTATTGAGAGAACTTTGTAACATCCAAACAAAATAGGCTCTTTCTAGGACTGTTTATTACGTTTTGTGCAAATGCACCTAGAGGTTAAAACAATATCCAGTGCTTTGATGCCGTGTCGAATTGCATTGATAGGACGTAAGCTGCAGAATAATCGCAAGGGTGCTTTGCTTCACTTTGAGGGCGTCGCGCTACTTGTCATTAGTAGTAGTGGTGGAATACGACATCGCATTCTCACAGGTTCCGATCTTGTCGGGATGGATTTCAGGCATCGATCCTCGCCGCGTAAGCTCCTGCACCGGCGTATATAGGTGTCGATTATATCAGTCGGTAGGGCACGAGGGCACTTTGGTGGTTGGGACGGAAAGTCTCGCTCTAGAAAACGTGAGGGCGTCGAAGCGCGAAGCCCAGCCACGACGCACAAGAGACGCGAAGAGCGCTGGTGATGAGAGCACTTGCTAGGCTTGACACCGCGGCGGCGTCCCCACAGCCCGCAGTCACAATTGCACAAACAGTCCGAATATCGCATGTGAACACAGCCGGAGAAAAAAAAAGTCAGGCCTAGCACTAGCCGCAGAACACGTGCGTACAGCCGTTAAAAACAAAACACTTGGAACGAGCGAGAAAAAAAAAACAGTCCGAACATCCACGTGCGCACAGCTGGAGGAAATAAAAAAAAAAGTCAGGCGTGACACTAGCAGCAGAACACGTCCGTACAGCGGTTAAAATCAACACACTTGGAGAAAACAGTCCGATCAGTCCGAACGCAACACGTTGGAACAGCCATGGCCTCTCGATCGAGCGGCCGCGGCACAGCCGTGGCGCTGGGAAAGAAGAGCCAGGGGATAAAGCACTGAGAACGAGAGTCGTCGCTTGGCGCCGTTGCTAGGAGTGACATCACAGCGTCCCGCAGGCGTGTAAGCCAATAGCGTGGCTCTGCGGTTGCCATGCGGTCTACCTACTGGATATTCTAAATATGTTGCCGGGCGATGGTGGTACGCTGGGTGGGATGCTGGGTATAACAGTGGGCACATCAGGTCAAATGCAAGTTGTGTAATGAATCGAAGGAGCAGCAATTGCACTTGGGAAACTCATGATGGGCTATCTTCATGCGTGCTTGAGTCTTGCAAAGTGTGCAGTATCTACATGTGGCCAAGTATGCCGCTACATTTTCATGCCATAAGGAGTCAATGTATAGCACCACAATATGTTCCATATCTTCACACTTTATTGAAAAAATGCAATAGGTTAAGGCGATTCACGTCTTCCATACTCGCTTGCCCTCGCGCCCGCTTCTGTGAAGCTCCAAAGGTGCTTCCTTACAGAAGCAAGGCGGTGCTCTGGAGGTGGTGCTGGTGGCCCCCTCGGATGTTCCCAGATGTACTTCTCCAGGCAGTCTAAGAGTGCAGTAAATATAGAATTAAATTGTTTTTGAAAGCATTTGTAGTAATAATTGAGAGAATGAAATCTGCTGCAAAAGATTTAACAAGTTTCAAATAATACAATGCAGCATATTACACACAAATATGCTACCCAGCGCGCATGGCAGAGCAGCTTTATTTGCAGTGAGAATGCATACACATGCATCACACTGTCTTGCTGAGTTGCATGGGATTTTAGTAGGTGTTTGCCAAAGCCATGCCTCTTCTGATCAGGAAGTTGGCTTTACTGCAAAGTTTAGTCATACGGCAGCTGCATTCGAAGCCCCGTCAGAAGGACTTATTGCTTCCAATTTCGCATAATTTGTCTGCTCTTCAAGCTCCCAAATTTCTGTCAGATTTCGAGAGCCACAACTTGGCTAGACTCTCTAACGCAAGGGTGGCTGAACGGGAGTGTTGATAAAGTTTCATCTGAGGTTAGCAGCGCGACGATCTACATGGAAGCGAGAGAAGGGATATGAAAGAGCGCTGACTTACAAAAATTTTATTGCGCACATAACCAAGGTTTAAATACCACGCTAAGGCACAAAAGAAAAAACAGAAAGGTAGGAAGCTTCCAACATACGATATGCAAATCATGTGATTAAATATTGCACTTTATTGCACAGTGACAATGAAGGGGCACTGACACAGCGCTCCCCAGATTTGTGAATTTCGAGCCCTTCAATAATTTATCTAGTATGTTTGTTTTTGTTGCGACTGACGATTTGTGTGCTATCAAATAGGGGTTTGCAACGGTGGTCTCTGCAATGAATACTGAGATGACTAGAAACAGAGTTGAAAACATCATTATTATGCTCCTTTAATCGTTCATTGAGACAGCGTCCCGTCTGACCAATGTATTCGCGGCCGCAGGATAGAGGAATGTTGTAAACAACACCTACAGCGCACGTGACAAAACGGTTATTATGGTTGGTTCCGCAGCAATTTTTGCTTTGTTTAGGATTACAGTTGACCTGCCTGCATAAGCGTGACAGCTTATGTGCTGCCGAAAACACATCAACACCAGCACGCCGACCAACTTTCTTGAGATTATGGGACAACGTGTGGATGTAAGGGATGACGGTGACTCTCTTCCTGGAAGTGGCAGAATCTGGGTTGCTAGCTTTTTCTTGCTTTTGCAAGCTTCCAGCTACTGACGTCAGCAGACTGCCCGGGTAGCCCGATTGCTCAAGTCTCCGGGCGTGTTTCCTGAAACTGGTTTCGATTAAGTGGTGACAGGACTTTGAAAGGGAATTAGTGAAGCACAGGCTAACGATTCCTCGCTTGATGAGCTTTGAATCGGCTGAGTTCAAAGAGCTTTGCAAGCTCTGGGTTTATACATACAGCACAGCTGGATGTTTCCTAGACTAGAAGAAACTTTTATGACTGCAACAAAAATCAACTGAAACCAAGAGTTATCTTTAAAAATTTCCATCATCAACACAACTACACACAGCTATAAATATGTCCTTACCAAGCCATTTCCGCACAAGACTTGACATGAGACTCAGCCCAACTGAATTGCTTATCTATTGCAAAAAGGAAACAATACAAATTAGACATCTAATTAGGAATCAGGAATTGACATCAGGAATTGACATCTTTGGCAACACTGTCAATTCCTGACGACTGGCGATGGGCAAAAGTTATTCCGATACATAAATCTGGTTCCAGAGCCGAGGCTAGCAACTACCGTCCGGTTTCACTAACCAGCACATGTTGCAAGATATTAGAGCACATCATTTTTAAAGCTATCATAACACATTTAGAAAGGAATAACTTACTATACAGTCGGCAACATGGTTTTCGATCAGGCCTATCAACCGTAACCCAGCTTGCAGAGATAACTAATGATATTGCTAACGTGATTAATGATAGAGGGCAACTAGATGCAATCTTTCTCGATTTTTCAAAAGCGTTTGATGTCGTTCCCCACCAAGAACTAATCACAAAAATGCGTGCAATAGGTATTGAGAATAATATAATTTCATGGGTTGAGTGCTATCTGCGAAACCGCAAGCAATTCGTTGCCTTGAACGATGAAGTATCAGGCAATTTAAGTGTTTTCTCTGGCGTCCCCCAAGGATCGGTTTTGGCACCAATTTTGTTCCTTATTTATATTAATGACATTCATTTGTGCATTAAATCACCCATTCAATTACGGCTATTCGCAGATGACTGCGTCATATACTCAACAATAAATACAAAGGAAGACCAAGTTCAGCTGAATCATTCATTACAATTAATTCATGCATGGTGTAAAAAGTGGGGAATGGCACTCAACGCCAAAAAAACTGTGAGCATAACTTTTACAAATAAGAAAACTCCGCTGAACTTTGCCTACACTCTTGACAATAATGAAATTGGTAAAAGTAACCACGTGAAATATCTGGGCGTAACGCTAACGTCCAACCTAAGCTGGGAGTCCCACATTGATGCTGTGTGTTCTGGAGCACAAGGAAAATTGGCGTTTTTAAGGAGAAAGCTTCGTAATGCACCTCCTGCAACGAAACTAACTGCCTATAAAACTCTTATAAGACCTGCCCTAGAATATGCAGACATCATTTGGGATCCGTATCAAAAATATCTGGTTAAGAAAATAGAACGGATTCAAAATTTGGCAGTTCGGTTCATTTTTTCAGATTATTCTAGGCATACTAGCGTAACAAATCTGCTGAACAAAGCCCAGCTTCCCTCACTCGCACGCCGCAGAATAACTTCCAAGCTAAAATTTTTGTATCTTCTTTATCATGGTCGTTTTAAAATTCCACGAGATGATTACCTCTTTGAACCTTCTAAACATTCTTCACGAACAAACCATAACAAAGTGCTTCGACAACCCATTAGTCACAACAATGCCCATAAATACTCTGCTTTTCCCTCCTCTATTTCTTATTGGAATCGATTACCGGAAAGTGCTGTCAACTGTGAGACCGTGCAATCATTTACTGATCACATTCAGGATTTAGAATTTGTATGAATGATAAAACTCATGTGGTATTTGTTTCTGGAAAAGAGAAATCCAGCTGTTAATTCTTGTCTATATTACCTTTTGTTCCTTTGTCTTAACAATGTCGTGAGTGTTTTGTTCCCTTTATATATTTATGCCTGTCTGTGTGACCATGCTGTATGTAATACTCGAGTGTATTCTGTTGTACCACTCCTGCTTGGACCGCCAAGGTCTGCAGTATATTGAAATAAAAATAAATAAATAAATAATAGTAGACTTTTGCACCTCACAAATGTCTTTTCACTGCAATGCCAACTTCTGTCGCCAACTGATTTACACATTTGTGCAAACGTAAAGGGTGCAAGAAATTACTTTGGAAGAAGGCCCCTTCTGCAAGCCAGGGAAGAACTCTCATAAGTAGGGCAGAATTCTGCTGTTATCTGAGCTGAATAAAAGTACTAGGCTGTCTATGCGACTTCTACAGCAATGCTTCCACAGGGGCTATATAAATGATCTTAGGTATAAACTTTGAGATGACTAACCTTTCCAAACTCGACATGCAGTGGTAACACTATTTGCAATGACTGTTTAAAGCACAGAGAAAATGGTTTCCCTAATGAACTAGGACCACGCTGTGAAAGTAGCTAAAGCTGTTTCCCGCACCAAGGTAAATTACAGAAGCACAGTTGATCGGCACCATGAAAAACCTTATAAAAACAGAATGTTAAGCTAGCTGCACATGATTTAACTATAAGCTTTGCAAGGACAACGAAGAAACATATCAAATGTGTGTGCTTCCTGGTTTGTTGAGTTAGCAATGCGAGGCCCATTCGAATATGTGATCAGTTTGCTTTCTGCCAGTTTGTATGTATGAGTAGGTAGTAGTATAGTATAGATGAGGCAACCTAAAGTTTGCCCGCGCGGCACCAGCGCCGCCCACTCCCCTGGCGGCAGAATGGAAGTGTCGAAGGTCGCCGCCCGGCCAGCGCGCGCCTGTGTTCTCTACGGCGCGAGCGACCGCGTGCGTTGTTTTCGTGACGGCGAGCGCGACCTCATCAACCAGGAAAGGTGGCACGCAATACTGCTGTGTTGTTGATTGCCACAAGAGCCTTGAAAAGTCGAAAGCCGCCCGTGAAGTTCTACAGAATTCCGGATGATGATGATGTGTGATGTTTTATGGCGCAAGGGCCAGTTATGGCCAAAGAGCGCCATGCCAGTGTTTGTGAGTGTGCAGTGGAGCGGTGAATTCTGAGAAGTAGATGAAACGTGGCTGTAAAGGGGCCTAAAAATGCGTAAAGTGCGTGAAATATAAATGTACTAAGATCATGGCAATGACTAATGAGGTGTACTATGAAATGAAGCATGCATTGAGAAAGAACAATACTATATTTAAAATATTTAAGATGCAGTAATTGGCAGGAAGCACTACTGCCTAAACAGAGCCCTTGAACCACAAGGGCCTGGAGGCATGTGCTATAAAAAACTATCACAGCGGCATCCTCTAGAGAGAGGATGCGCTACGAACTGATTGGGCTAATAACATGTAGCACAACATCGTTCAAAAAGCCGAGGATAGTTTTGGCGTTAAAAAGTGGTTCTTCACCAATTAACATCATGGGATGAAGAGGGATATGATAGCGGTATGCTACAGGAAAATGTTTTCTTCTCTCCGTTTCGGCTTCCCGACACTCCAGCAGGACGTGGAGGACGGTCAGCCTCTCACCACATCTACCACAGATTGGTGGTTCATCACCAGTGAGCAAAAAATTGTGCGTGCCGTACGTGTGTCCTATTCTGAGACGACAGAATAGGACATCAATTCGTCGTGTTTTCGTAGCTGAGCGCCAGAAACCTAACTGTGGTTTAATCATGGGAAGTTTATTATTAGTTTCAGCGTCCCACAAGTGTTGCCAGTGGCTTCGTAGCTTCTTTCGCAAGAAAGGCTTCAAGTCTGTTGCAGGAACAGCTACTATATGATTACTAGTGTGCAATGCAGCTGATGTGGCCATATGGTCAGCTCGCACATTACCCTCAATGCCTCTATGGCCCGGCACCCAGCATATAATGACATGCTGGTAGGATATATACGCTCTGCATAGAGTGGAATAGAGCTCAATGAGTACAGGATTTTTGTGTTTGCAGAGTGACATCAGGGCTTTCACAACGCTTAGAGAGTCTGTAAATATAACTGTTTTTCGAAGTTTTGTTTTCGTTATATGCTTCACAGTTGACAATAGTGCATAGGCCTCAGCCGTAAAGATACTTGTTTCCGGGTGGAAACAAGTCTTCGAGACCTCAAACCATTAATTAGTAGCGAGGAGCTGTGGGAGACTGCCCTGCGCAGCTCCGATCCCACCCTGCAGGACCGAGTCCTGAGGTGGGCTGAGGAGGTAGCGGAGGCCTACCACGACTGGTAGGCGGACGTCTGGCAGCACAAGGTGCTAAGACTGGAGCACACAGGCCTCCCTCTCTCCCCCCCGGCCCCTCCCCTTTCTTAAAAAGGGAAATAAAAGTTCATTCATTCATTCATTCCGGGTGGAGTACACCGGATTCCGAGAAAGATGGGCCGACGGCTGCATAATAAACACCGGCATGTGACCTAGAAGCGTCTGTGTAAAACTCTGTACACGAGTACTTGGATTGAAGCTCTAGGAAATGCAGTTTAATGTGTGCCTCTGGAGCGTCTTTCGTGACCTCTACGAACGATGTGTCGCACTCTATGATCTGCCACTGCCACGGCGGTAACAATTTAGCAGGAGCCATACGACGATGTTCAAGCACTGGAACACCCATTTGCTCACTAAGATTCCTTACACGTAAAGACAACGGTTTCCTCGCTGCAGGTCGGTTATGGAAGAGTGCAGCACCGGTCATATCGTTTACGGTTGAATAAGAAGGATGTTCGTTGTTTGCTTGTACTGTCAGAAAATATACGAAACTGCTATATGAACGCTGCAGATGGAGTGACCACTGGTTCGACTCTACATAGAGACTCTGGATCGGGCTTGTTCGGAAAGCACCGGTTGCGAGGCGGATACCCAAATGGCGAATGGGGTCTAGTATTTTTAATGCACTTGGCGTTGCGGAGTTATAAACTATAGCTCCCTAATCAAGGCGCGAGCTGACAAGACTATTGTACAAGTTTAGGAGGCATTTTCGATCACTACCCCATGTTGTGTGCGAGAGAATTTTTAAAAGGTTCCTAGTCTTCAGACACTTTGTCTTCAGATATTTAAGATGGGGGATGAAGGTAAGCTTAGAGTCCAGAATTATGCCCAGGAATTTGTGTTCACTGCTAAGGATAGTTATCTCGATTG